>NW_024424119.1:994392-1068727 GCF_017311325.1 Ursus maritimus
CCTTCCTTCCTTCCTTCCTTCCTTCCTTCCTTCCTTCCTTCCTTCCTTTCTGATTTTATTTATTTATTTGAGAGAGAGAGAGCCTGGCAGGGGAGGGGGGACAGAAGGAGAGGGAGAGAGAGGAATCTCAAATGGACTCCATACTGAGGGCAGAGTCTGACTCTGGGCTTGATACCATCACACAGAGATCATGACCTGAACCCAAACCAAGAGTTGGATGCTTAACAGACCGAGCCACCCAGGCACTCCTGAAGTTATTTCTAAAGAAAAAGTTAGAAAAGATAATATCAACAAATATAAGAATAAACCCGCCAAGCTTTGTGTTTTTCTTTAACACAGATTACACTCCTTCATTGATTTAACTTTCTCCTAAAGCAGGAATGGAGGGCTTGGCAGTACGGAAGAAAGAAGGGAACAGTTATGTTTAGCCACGTGGAAAGACTTCGACAATTTTTGTCTTTCCATTATTGTAAGACACAGAATGGTTCTTTCCCAAGGTATTGAGTAGTTTTTATTTTCATTAAAGATGTAAATCTTTACAAAAAATTTATACATCTATTATTTTATTTCTGCTTAAAACTTACACAATCATTTGCCTATCTTTTGTTGTAGGACAGAGCCTTTTCTTTGAGTAAAGGTTGGAGTCCTGCATTTCCTCTTTGGCATAAACCACACCTACAATATAGCATCTACTACTTTCAGTTTCTGTTTCTTTAAAGTAGAGTGAGAGTTAAACACTTGAAGTAATATGAGCTGGAATCCTAGATTTTACAAATCCCTCTACCCCCTAATTTTTTATTTTGCATTTCCCACACTTCATTTGACATCCCTCTTCCCTTTTTTTCCCCTTCCCTTTTAAAAAAAAATCATGTCATCTCTATTGGATCATTCTAAAAGATTCAACTTAAATCTTATAGAAACAATAACATTGTTTTATTCACACTTTATTTAATTATGTCAGGTAGTTGGCACAACTGGCATAAACTGGATTGCAAATAAACACTTGATTGCTAAGCTTGCAATTCACCTGGTACTTAGACATAATAAACACAGTCTACTAGTCTCCACTGTGTTGTGTTTTTTGTAGCAGTGGTGTTTTTCAGAGATAATATATAGTATGTATCCCTCATCTGGTAAATCTGTTAAGTAGAGGGTTATTGGGAGCTTCTACTATAAGTGGGCCAGTAAGACTAGGTAGTTTTGGGTGGGTGGCTAGTTTGTTTAATGACTCAATTAGTAATTTCTACTCAATATTACAAAATGAATTTTGAGTCATTCAAGTTAATTTCATTAATATACACCAAGGAACTGATTGGTAGACAGGATTACTCAAAAGGCAAACAAGTGTGAATAAAACCTTCATTTGATTTATGTATGGTATTTGTATACCGGGTTTCTTTTCCATTCATCATTGTTATTTGTTTATATTTGATAATTTTATCAGCCATGATTCAATTACAGATAATGGCCACTACCCTGGTTAACTTAAGCAGAAAGGGATTTGATACTAGAGCTGTTGAAGGTTGGAGAGCAGGCTCTTGACTGGGTCCCCAGGGACTCATCATGTGGGATGTCTCCCAGAACACCACTGCTGGAGGTCCTGCCAAGGGAACTGCCATTTCTGCTACAAATAGGAAACTGAAGAATCAGAGTCTGGGATCAGAGCACCATGGCTGAAATCTGTGGAGCAGGAAGTTGCTGCTGCATTTGTTTGTTCCATGAACATGCCATCTTAATTATCATACAGAGATCAGGAATAGTGCTAGGACTGTTCTTAGGAGCTAAATTACTTGTGCTGTTTCTGTTCCAGCAAAAAAAATGCCTTATGGTCTCCAATTCTTTCCACACTCTGCCTAGTTCTGAATTCAAGTCTCTTGATTCTTCACTGGAAGAATTTAAATCATATCTGGAATGCCTGTTGCAGTGTAGATTTTAGCTCTTCATACTATCCATTCTCTTGAAGATGCAGTCTCTTCAAGCGTTTATCCTGACTTGTATTATGCCTAGGATGACTGAAGCTTGGTTTTTTTCTTCCTTCTTTTTTCCCCTTAAAATCCTCTCTCTCTCAGGCTTTGCATTCTTTGTATGGTACTTCTAACTGTGAATGTCCTTCCTTCAGTCATTTTCTGTTTATGCAAGAGGAGGACAGAGTCTTTCCCAGCCCTTCATGGCTTCATGTGTTCTCCAATTCTGAGTTCCTGGGGGAGTGATTGAGCTAGTGCAGGTCAATTGCAGTATGAAGGATGGACTGCCTGGACTCATTGCTGTCAGTGGAAGAAATTCTTGAGGGGAGAGGAGGACGATGGTCTCCATGGGTTGAGGGGTGGGGGCTTTTTGTGAATGGTCTCATTACAAGGGCTAAGATATAATTGATTCTCATTATTTGTGGTAGTTATGTTCCATAAAGTCACTGAAAATACTGAATTAGTGAATACTGAACTATTGCTCTGAGGGGAAATACAGGGTTAGATTCTTTTGAGGCTTTGATCACACATTTTTTCAACTGATCTATGTATCACCTTGTTTTATGTGTATTTCTGTTTTAAAGACACCTTATTTAATATGTAATTCTTGATTCATTAATATTGAACTCATGCCAGCAGCACAATAACTGATGCCTAAAGTTATGTCACAAAGTATGTTTGTGATAGGGCATATCACACAAGGGCTTTCTTGCACTTAGGAACTTGGGGGCAGTTTTAAGTAGCTAAATCACCAATAAGAGCACAAAAATGCAAAAACCACTGGCACTAAATAGACCGCAAAACTGTATTTTTGCCTTGTTTGACTTCTGCTGAAGGAATGTGCCTTTTGGGTGATTCAAATATTTCAACACTGTGCATGTCTGTGAATGACCATAACATGCCACAGTTATTGGTTTGGGGGTTAAAGATAAATTTTAGAAAATAAGTGAATTTGCCAATGCTGAATCCAGGAATAACGAGGATGACGGTATACGTGGAGTGAGGGTGAGGAGAGCATTAAAAAATAACACTGTTGGTTGGTAGGGAGTGTTACCAGGAAAGGCTTCATAATGTAGTCTACATGTGAGATAAACTTTGAAAGATGGGTTTTACTAGAACTGACTGAGGAAAGGCCAAGGAAATAGTGCAGTAGTTAAAAATATGAGTGTTAGAATCTTGGATTAGGTTCAAATCTCATCCTTAGCTCTTGTTATGGGACCTTGTACAAGCATTTTAATCTTCATCATCTCCATCATTGGTGAAATAAAGGCATTCGTGGTCATTTTCAGTGGAGCAATTAGGCTTATTTATTTATTTATTTATTTATTTATTTATTTTTGAGCTATTAGGTTTAAATAAGAGGGTACACATTAATGTACTTTGTAGAAATGAAGCTCACAGGAAGTACTCAGTCATACATATGACACATATGTCTATATATAGTACATTGAAGGAGGGAAATAACTTGGCACCATTGGGAGCTTTGGTTAGAATGAAGCAAAGGTTTCAGGCAGGCCAAGGGGATCTTTGAGGCTGGGGAAGAAGGCAGGAGCTAGACCATGGAGGTAGCTTCCATGCTGAAATGGTACTGAGCTACTGAGGGATTTAAAATAAGGATGGCATCGGGCGCCTGGGTGGCTCAGTTGGTTAAGCATCTGCCTTCGGGTCATGATCTCGGGGTCCTGAGATCGAGCCCCCCATCCAGCTCCCTGCTTAGTGGGGAGTCTGCTTCTCCCCCTCTCTCTGCCCCCCCATGCTCTCTCTCTTTCTCTCTCAAATAAATAAATAAAAAATCTTAAAATGAAATAAGGATGGCATGATCAGTTTTGTGTTGAGAGAATTTGTTCTGGGGACCCCTGGGTGGTTCAGTCTGTTAAGTATCTTCCTTTGGCCCAGGTCATGATCTGCGGGTCCTGGGATTGAGTCTCATGTCAGACTTCCTGCTCAGCAGGGTGTCTAATTCTCCCTCTTCCTCTGCCCCTCCCCTTCCTCTGTCCCTCTTCCTCTGCCCCTCATGTGCTCATGCCCTCCCTCTAAAATAAATAAATAAAAAATGTTAAAAAAAAGAAAGTTCTGTGTTTTTTTGAGGATGTATAGAAGAGAATTGAAGAGGTTGAACTAAAGGTGAGTAAATCAGCAAAGACTATTGGAGTAGTTTAGAAAAGAAAGGACCAAAGTTTGATTTAGGATAGTAACTTTGGGAATAGAGACTAGGGAATGGATATAAAAGATGTTCAGGAAGTCAAATAGACAATATTTGGTACCCACATGGAAGTGGAGAGGCAGGGTTGAAAATGGAATTCTGGAATTCTGATGCGGACCTTACATTGGAGGGCAGGGCTTGTGTAGGCGATGCTCTCCTTTTCTCCTTCCCCCGCTGCCCTTTACCCTGTTAAAGGGTTGGATTCTGCTGTTCTTGTTCTCAAGGCTGTGGTGGTGTTCTGTGCTTCCCTTTTTTGCAGTACCTGGCCTGTGGTATTAGAGCCATCTGTATAGTTGTTCCCTCTTGTGCGTGTAAGCTCTTTGAGGATTAGTGCTGGTCAGTGCTGGCCAGAAAAAGGCAAGCAGGACTGTGGATGGATTGAATGAACCAAGATTGGGACTGTTGGGTAGAGAAGCAGATTTTGGAGGAAAGATTCCTTTTTATCCCTGTTAACTTTTGGATTCAGTTTTGTCCCTATTGAGTTTGAGGATCATCTCCAGATGGCTCTGCCTCGTAGGTACTTAGGTTTACTGGACTTGGATTCAGGGGAGACAGGTCCTTGTGTTGTATTTCTGAGGCACTGGTAAGGGTAGTTGGGTAAAATTTCCCATGGTGTCTGTGTCTGGTGAAAAGGAAAGGAAAGACAACCACAGAAATAATCTTGTAGTATACCAGTAGTGAAGGGTTTGGCTCTGGAGGAGCACAGAAAGGAGTTCAGGGTGGAGGGTGGAGTAAACCATAATAGAGTGAGTGGAGGATGGTGTATGTGTGTCATTGTCCCCCTACCTCCCCCCTTGCCTCCTCCCCCCCCGCCAGTCTGCTGAAGCTGTACTAGGGGAAGGCTTATCCAGTTTTAAATGCTGCAAAGAACTACTGGGTATTTACCCCAAAGATACAGACCTAGTGAAGAGAAGGGCCATATGCACCCCAATGTTCATAGCGGCATTGTCCACAATAGCTAAATCATGGAAGGAGCCGAGATGCCCTTCAACAGATGACTGGATTAAGAAGATGTGGTCTATTTATACAATGGAATATTACTCAGCCATCAAAAAGAACGATTTCTCAACATTTGCTGCAACATGGACGGGACTGGAGGAGATAATGCTAAGTGAAATAAGTCAAGCAGAGAAAGACAATTATCATATGGTTTTACTCATTTATGGAACATAAGAAGTAGGAAGATCGGTAGGGGAAGAAAGGGAAGAAGAAAGGGGGGGCGTAAAGAGAAGGGGGAATGAACCATGAGAGACTATGGACTGTGAGAAACAAACTGAGGGCTTCGGGGGGGGTGGGGGAATGGGATAGGCTGGTGATGGGTATTAAGGAGGGCACGTATTGCATGGTGCACTGGGTGTTATACGCAGCTAATGAATCATTAAACTTTACATCAGAAACCAGGGATGTACTGTATGGTGACTAACATAATATAATAAAAAAATATTATTAAAAAATAAATAAAAGAACAAGAAAAAAAAATAAATGCTGCAAAGAAACTGATAAGAGAACTAAAGACAACATATAGCATATAGCAGTTAGAAAGTCACTGGCAGACTTTTCCAGAGTGATTTCAATGCACTGGTGGATGGAGATGTCAGATTGCAGTGGGACTGATGATTGAATAAATGAAGTGGACAAAATGAGTGTAGGTTATTCTCTGTTGGGGTTTGTCTATGAGGGGTTGGAGAGAGAAGGCTGTGGCTGGAGTCTTCCTAGGTGGGGGGGGATGGTATACGGAGAACCTTTAAAAATTACATGGGAAGGGCACCTGAATGGCTTAGTGGGTCTGGTGGCCAAATCTTGGTTTCGGCTCAGGTCCTGATCTTGTGGTTGTCAGATTCTCTCTCCCTCTGTCCCCCCCTACCCACCCCATGCACACACACTTGTGCTCTCTCTCTTTCAAATAAATACATAATATCTTTTAAAAAAAATTACATGGGAGAGATCTGAGCATGTGTATAAGCAGTGGGGAAGAAGGTAATAGAAGGGATTTAATTTGGAATTTTTTTTTTAAAGCCAACATCTGTGTGCTTACTGTATAGCCTGACGGTGTGCTAGACTCTTTTTTTTTTTTTTTTTAAGATTTTATTTATTTATGTGACAGAGAGACAGCCAGCGAGAGAGGGAACACAGCAGGGGATTGGGAGAGGAAGAAGCAGGCTCCCAGTGGAGGAGCCCGATGTGGGACTCGATCCCGGAATGCCAGGATCACGCCCTGAGCCAAAGGCAGACGCTTAACAACTGTGCTACCCGGGCGCCCCTAGACTCTTATACTTAGTTGTTTACTGAGTCCCTATCACAGTGCTGTAGGGGGAGGAGTGGTATCCCATTATACTGATGGGGAAACAGAGGTCTAGTTTAAGTAACTTTCCAGAGGTCATGTAGTCATTAAATGCGGGAGACAGGGATTAGAATCCAGTTCTGAGGGCACCTGGCTGGTTCACTCTGTAGGGCATACAACTCTCAATCTGAGGGTCATGCGTTCAAGCCCCACGTAGGCATAATGCCTACTTAAAAAACAAACAACCCAGTTCCATCTGGCCCTAAGGTATGGTCTTGCCTCTACCTGGCTGCCTCTTAAGTGAGAGAGTCACGATTTGAGAGAAATATACAAGGTGATTTACTTCAACTCGCATTGTAATAGTAATTGTTTTTAAAGATTTATTTATTTATTTTAGAGAGAGGAATGGGGAGAGAGAGAGAGAGGGAGTGAGTGGGAGGAGTAGAGGGAGAGAGAATCCCCAGCAGACTCTCTGCTGAGCACGGAGCCCAATGGCTCCATCTCATGACCCTGAGTTCCCGACCTGAGCTGAAATCAAGAGTCAGACGCTTAACCACTTGAGCCACCCAGGCGCCCCAATAGTAATTTTTAATAAAATGTCATTCTGTTTGGTTGAGATTACCATTGTGATGTAAATTTTGGTTAAGCGCTAGAAAGCCAAGTAACTGTCATCAGCTATAGTGATCTTTTGTTTAGTGCTTCAGCCTAAGAATTTCGGCACGGACTAATTAATCAACATGGTTGTGGTCATTCTGTTGTTAGAGATGAATGGAAACTTTATCCCAAGGGAAAGGATAGTAGGATTTCTAACAATTTGGTGGTTATTGTGTTGCAAATGATATGATTGAATATAGAGTCTGTCTCCCCCCAACCCTCACCTCCCATTTTCTAATAGTTGCCTATTTAGTGGAATCTGACTATTGTTAAAGGAACTCCGACATTTTGCCATCAAAACTGCAAGTTGAAAAGAATAAGGCAGGCAGTTAGAAAAAGTCTGAGTATTGAATCTAAAAGGCTCAGTGTTCTAGTTTATGCCTTTTAAATGAGGACATTCTCCGGCACCTGGGTGGCTCAGTTGGTTGAGCTGAGTTGACTCTTGGTTTCTGCTCTTGTGATCTCAGGGTCATGAGATGGAGCCCTGAGTGGGGCTCCCTGCTCGGTAGGAGTCTATTTGAGATTCTCTCCCTTGCTTTCTCCCTCCCCTTCTGCCCCTTCCCTTGCTCACACTTGCACACGCATAGTGTCTTTAATGAATAAATAAAATCTTTAAATGAGGACATTCTCAGGTTTATAACAATATAGATATGTGTCTACATACATATAAAACATGAAGACTCTTTATTCTAGTTGTTGCATTGTTCTTTTATAATATTCTTTTTTAAATTTAATTAAGCTCTACGCCCAATGTGGGGCTTGAACTCAGGACCCCAAGATCAGGAGGTGTATGTTCTACTGACTGAGCCAGCAAGGCCCCCATTGTGTTACTGCTCTTTTAATCTTATTTTTTTCTGCTTTGTTACATTATTCTATTGCTTTTCTGTGAAAATTTCTGGTGACCAGTTGTTGATGCATATAGTTTTTATTCATATGTATGATGTTCTTTTTATTCTGTAATAGTCCCTTATTCCCAACCTCTACCTCACCCTCCTTCTTTCCTATTGGCATTTGGAATGAAGACTGTCTTACATTCCGGATTTGGCACATTGCTTTCCTGTGGTGGTATTTACTTTGTTCCTCTGGCCCCTTATTTCTTGACAACTGGTGGTTAGACTTAATGGTTTAATGGCTTGGTTTAGATTCAGATTTGCTTTTTTTAGGTAAAAACAATCGGTGATGCTATATATTTTCCGTTGCTTCAAGTCGTATCTGCCTATTTCGGTGATAATGAGTCTGACTCCTCCATTATAAAGCTTCCTGTTAACTTGTCACCTCATGATTTTAGCATCCTATTGATGACGTTACCCTAGATTATTTATTAGGGATTGTAAAAAAATAGTGATCATATAATTCTGTTATTTTCACTACATTTATTAGTTGGAATTTTTCTATAAAGAAGAACTTTCTGCTATCAATACTTTGCTTACCCTAAAATACCATTTGTTCCGAAAAAGGCAAGATAAGGGCTTGGGGTTCCTTCTCTTTATTTATAAATTTTTAGAGTAATGTGTTGATATATTCCAATGGTGATTAGTGCTTTTTTTTTAAAAGGAATATTCTATTCTTACAGATTTAATAATATTTTTTATTGTATTTACTTCACTATGGACTCACAGTTTCTTATTTTACTTAATTGATTATAGTTCATTACTATCATTTATCTTGATGCTTAATTTCCACCAGATTTAGCCAATGGAAGCCCTTTCAAGTTGGCTTTTATGTCCTTTAGACATGTTCCCCTTTGTTTTTTGAGTGTTTCCTTACTTTCTGGCACACAACAAGACGTTCTTGGTTTGCCTTGCACTTTTTCTTCCCCTGTCCTGGAATCAGTCCAAGAAGCCCTGGTTCCTTTCAGTGGACGATGGTATTTAGAAACCAAGATTTGAGAGCACATTGGCACTATGGTATTACAGCTCCCAAGGCCTCTCAGTGGGCAGAGCTAAGGAAGTATCTGTACATTTACAGGGACATGTACGTACACACATTAACACATCTACCCCCACACATACATACACACTGCGAGCTATACCAGTGCTCCCAAATTCCAGTCTATTACCACTTGTCAACTCGAGTTTCCTCCCCCTCCATATCTGTAGATTCCTTTCTCCAGCCGGGAGAACTTGGCTCCCATTTTTGGCCAGTATGTGTCCTGTCTCCTGTAGTTGCTGCTGCTGTGTTTGCAGGGTGTTCTCTTCATCCACTCAGGCTCTGACAGCCTGCCTGGGGCCACTGTGACTGTTCTCTCCAAAGTTCCCATATACTTTTGACATGACTCTCAGTAGTTGTTGTTGTTTTCTTAACTTTTTATTTGGAAATAAATTTAGACTTAGAGAAAATTTACCAAGAAAGAGAACAAGATGTTCCCCATACCCTTCATACAGATTTCCTAAATGTTATAGTTGCTCTATGCTTATTATTAATTTGTTCCTTGTGTGTGTGTGTGTAATGTTTTCTGAACCATTTGAAAGTAACTTGGAGATGTAATGCACCACTAACTGTAAACATATCATTATATCTTCCTATAAACAAGGACATTCTCGGGGGCGCCTGGGTGGCACAGTGGTTAATCGTCTGCCTTCGGCTCAGGGCGTGATCCCGGCATTACGGGATCGAGTCCCACATCAGGCTCCTCCGCTATGAGCCTGCTTCTTCCTCTCCCACTCCCCCTGCTTGTGTTCCCTCTCTCGCTGGCTGTCTTTCTCTGTCGAATAAATAAATAAAATCTTTAAAAAAAAAATAAATAAACAAGGACATTCTCTAACTACAGTATAGTTATCAAGATCAGAAAATTAATTTTGACACAACACTATTATCTGATCTGCAGATCTTATTCAAATTCATCATTTATCCCCATGATATTCTTTGTAGCATAAGAAAAGAGAAAAAAATTTTGTGTTTTGGTCCAGGATCCAAGGATCACATATTTCATTAGTCTTTTTAAAATCTGGAACTATTTTTTATCTTTTGCCTTTCATGACCTTGACATTTTTGAAGAGTACAAACCTCTTATTTATAAGAATGTCACTTAATTTGGCCTTTCCTGATGTTTCCTCATGATTAGATTTAGGTTATTTAATTTTGGTAGAATAGCCATATAAGTGATGTTATATCCTTCTTAGTATATCTTATCGGGAGGCACATGATATCTAATTTTCTTAGTAGTGATGTTCGTTTTGAAGTGATACGTATCCTCAGTAGTCTTTGATAGCTTGCTTCCTTTCTGGAACAACATGTTATAGTCACATCTTACACATTTCTCGTCCCAGACCTGGAACCAGCCTTTTCTTCAAAGATCTCTGGTTCTTTTTATTTAGATGTAGTATTCAGAGACCATAATTTTAGTACAATGTGTAATTTTTGCTACTGTCTTGTCATTGTTTCCATACCTTTTTAAGTGGGCAGTACTAGGAGATAAACATTTTAAGAGAAAAAAAATCTTGAGTTCATATCGCTGTTTCAAATTCTAGTGAAAGATTAAGTTTTTATGTAATCAAAGGATTTTATATTGGTATCTCTTTATAATGAAAATCTTGATTCCTAATGACATTAGCATTGTTACTTATTTGCTGTATCTTATAATATACTTGTAATAGTTAAAAAAGACCCAACACCAATATTACTACTAACAATTTAACAAATAAATGCAATTTATATATATTTTAAAAATTGTTCATTATCCCAAAATATATCCTGTTAGAATCTACAACCTAAATACTGTGATTCAGTTCTTTTCCTTGTGTGTTATACCATTTGACTTATTATACAGTTAGTTTGTTTTTCAGTTTTTAGGCCTGGCTTTTTTTTTCTTTTTAATTTTGTAACCCATTTATATGATTTCAGAGTTAAGACTACATATAGGGCTACACTCAAAAAAGTTTTGCTTCCTTACATGTCTCTTCTTTTCCTTTTAGGTTAGTAACCATTTTTATGGGCTTGATCTTGCTTCCTATGTAAAAAGTAGAATATGATAAGTTCTCTTCTACATTGTACTTTTTTAATTTAACAGTGTAATTTGGAAATCACTCCAGATCTGTATTTAGAGATCTTTCTCGTTCTTTTTATGTTGCCTGTACTGTGTTGTTAGAAGTAACACACTGATTCAACCAGACCCCTATTGATGGATGCTTATGGAAGTGTAAGAGATAGTGGAAGGAAAACCAAGAAATGACATATGTAATTAATATCTGACTGAGTGCATTTGAAAAATTGATGCAAGACTGAAGTGGACATATAAGTTAGATGTTATATGCTGTAAGATTTAGTGCTGGGAAGAAGTTTGGAGTTTGCAACTGGAATTAATTACACTGTGAGCATTTCACGTAAGGAAAATTGCTTCTCCTGACCCACCGAAATCTAGACCTGGCTGTAGTCTGACCCAGGAAAGAAATGTCATGCCGAGTGGGGCCAAGAGTGAATATTTGGCAATTTTAATGGTTCCAGCACCCTCTTCTGCATACTTAAGTCTGAGGAGATGACAGCCTGAGTGCTCCAGTATCTGTTAATCTTGCCAGATCTTTGGTGAACAAGAAAAGGAGAGGAAGCCTTGCTCAGTTTGCCCAGGAGGATAACTCTGCCTGTTCCCGTCCACCAAGGGTGTAAGAGGGGTGTGATCAGGACTGTGATTTGGCTGGTATAGATTGTTGGAGAGAATTTACATGTTTAGTTGGATCACTTCTTTTTTGGGAACCTTCTCCTGGGACCCATATTATTGTCTGTGTAATAAAAGAAACTTTTGCACAGATTCATTTGTTGCCTTGGTTCTTCTGTCCCAGAACTATCTCCCTGAGTCCACCTTCCCATTCTTACTTCTGGTCTCTGTAGGTTGGTAGAGCAAGGTGGACTGTTGATTTGAATGGGACCAAGATGATTAAAGAAGAGGTGCCTGGGTCTCTGGGAGAGGACTGAGGCCTGGTTCAGGCAAAGAAAAAAAGAAAAAAAAAATAGGCTGAGGGCTTTTCTTTGCTGTCTTGCTTTCCATTTTAGAGCTCCAGGCCTGTGAAGTCCTGGGATGACAGAAAAAGGCAGACTGACTTTAAAGGTAGATGTCCTGGGGGCGCCTGGGTGGCTCAGTCGTTAAGCATCTGCCTTCCGGCTCAGGGCGTGATCCTGGCGTTCTGGGATCGAGCCCCACATCAGGGTCCTCTGCTGGGAGCCTGCTTCTTCCTCTCCTACTCCCCCTGCTTGTGTTCCCTCTCCCACTGGCTGTCTCTCTCTCTGTCAAATAAATACATAAAATCTTTAAAAAAAAAACAAAGACAGATGTCCTTGTTGTGGTTCAATTCCTGGATAGACTTGCTAATGGCTAATATGGCATTTTTAGGGTGTTCTGCCACTTTTCCACCCATATGAGAAAGATGAAGGAGTTAGATAGAAGGTCAGAGTATTACAGGCTTTACTATTGGTGAAGCTGGGCTTGGAGAATGTGGTAGTCTACCATGGTCCCATCAGTCTGATCCCTGATGCCTGTATTAATTTGCAGTATTACAGGCTTTACTATTGGTGAAGCTGGGCTTGGAGAATGTGGTAGTCTACCATGGCCCCATCAGTCTGATCCCTGATGCCTGTATTAATTTGCTAGGGTTGCCGTAACAAATCGCCATAAACTTAGATGGCTTGAAATGAGAGAAGTTGATTCTCTCATGGTTCTAGAGGTAGAAAGCCAAAATGAAAGTGTCAGCATGGCCATGATCTGGGGAAGATCTGTGCCTTTGTCTTGGCTTCGTGTATTTGCTGGCATTCCTTGGTTTGCAGCTGTGTGACTCCAGTCTGCCTCCATCTTCACATGGTATTCTTCCCTCTTTTTCTGTCTCTTTTCCTTTTATAAGGACACTGGTCGTATTGGACTAGGTGTTGAACATGATCTCATCTTAACTTGCTTACATCTGCAAAACCCGTGCTTCCAAATTAGGTCACATTCACCCATATTAGGGGTTAGGTTTTAACACATCTTTTGGGGGTATGCAATTCAATTCATAACAATGCCTGACTGAGCACTGTGTAAGTAAAAGCTTATAGTTGGCTCACTGTGAGACCAAACTGGGTGAGCTGCAGTGTTGGGATGGAAATGCCAGCCTTCCAGCTACCTCAGGCAATGCCCAAGCCCTGCCTCTGGTGGACTTGGCACTTGGGAACTGAAGTAGAGCAGGGTAGTCATACCTGTTCCTTCTGGGCCTTGACTGCTCAGTTTCTTCTAGAATCTCACTGTAGGGAAGGAGGAGTGAGTGAGGACCGGAAAGGATGGCCTCCAGGGTTCCATTGGGTCCACGTGAGGAACCATGGGGGGTGTTCTCTTCTAACACTGGCATAGCTAGTAATCGTGCCTTGGTTCATTTTCTTTTTAGCGTGATGCATTGTCTGCTTAAGTGGTGAGTGCTTTATCTCCCAGGGTTGCACTTTATAGTCGATCCTTAAGTGTTCCCTTCAGAAGCAGTTAGCAGTACAGACCAGTTCTGTGGCAGGCATTATCTAAGAAACTAGTACTCCTAAGATGAGAATCACCTGTTTTTACATTTTCCAAGGAAATTGCTTAAATAGAAATACAGGTGTACACAGGAAAGCTGTATAGGATGCAGATTTATATTTAGCAGCAGAGCGTCGGCTTCAATTTCTTTTTTATTGCCAGATAAAGATACATGATGAAAATAAGAAGAGCAGATCTTTTTCCTTCATGATAAAGTAAAACTTTTCAGAAAAGAAGCTTGGGAGAGTTATATAAGTATGAATTAGTGTTACACTTTTCTTCACTTGCTGAAAAAGATCTTTAGCTCATTAAAAAATTCTTGAGGTGGCTATTTGGTTTAGGTGGTCTAAAAAAACATTGAAGGCTAGCTCTGTAGAAGCAAAAGAACAAAGTTGTCATCACAGCTCTTGTTGTCACTCACTTTGGGGACTCAGTCTCTGAGAGGTGTAGCATTAAAAAAATGATTATTGCATTACCTTCAGCTGAAAATCATAAGTATATTTTCTCCAAAGTATAACAGTCTTTTCTCTGAGTAGGAAACATTGCAAGAGCATTTTAAACCTACTTTTCTGTTTGGTTCAGAGAAATAAAGGAAAAAGAGGAAGAAGAGTGACTGGGAATTTGATTAGAGTAGCTATTAGGTTTAATAGTGATAAATGTGGATTAGGAAAAACTCAAGGAACGGTAAACATAGAAACTACCTTTTAAGGGTAAAGAACATAAGGAGGCAACCCAAAAATGAAAGGAAAATGATTATTAATGTCCAAAAATAATTAAAAAAATGAAACTTAACACTTTTTTTTGCCTGTCATATTGGCAAAGACCTGGGTGGTGGGATTAACATTAAATTTTTAGAAATTTTAGCATATTTCAAATTTTATGATGATCATATATTAACTTTATAGATTGAAAAGGGTGTGAAGGGGCGCCTGGGTGGCGCAGCGGTTAAGCGTCTGCCTTCGGCTCAGGGCGTGATCCCGGCGTTATGGGATCGAGCCCCACATCAGGCTCTTCTGCTATGAGCCTGCTTCTTCCTCTCCCACTCCCCCTGCTTGTGTTCCCTCTCTCGCTGGCTGTCTCTATCTCTGTCAAATAAATAAATAAAATCTTAAAAAAAAAGAAAAAAAAGAAAAAAAAAAAAAGGGTGTGAAACATAAGTTAACTAGGTCTTTAGTAAATATACCTGATTCGTAGGTAGAGCTAGGTTTGTGTTACCAGCGAACAGTGACACTAGGAGGAAGCAAAGTATGTTTCACAGGCAAGTTAGCAAACTAGATCAAGGGCAGATATTTAATTCTGATTGCTGCTAATTTGCTGCATATCTTAACAGTCTCATTGCTTCATTTTCTTGTCAGAGCCATTGTTCTGTATTTTAGACCAAAAGTCTTGACTTGTCTGTTTCTCTCACTTCTATCAGGAAATTTTGTTGTGAATGTATCTGTAATCTGACCACTTCTCATTGCCCACCTCTGGTCCAAGCCACCATTTTATTTTGCCTGGATGGTGTACATTGCCTCTGTGCTTCCAGCCTTGTCTTTGATACAGCAGCAGAATGATGAGCCTACTCACTGCTCGGCTTAAAGTCCTCTGGAGAGTTACCTGAGAAAACACTGTCGTCTTCTTGAATGGAAACGCATGTTAGAGTATCAAGAATGGAAATGTACAAGAAGGGGAAGAGCCCCAGATTACTTCCCCCAAACTCGTTTTCTCCCTGTCTCCCCTCTCTCCACTCTCTCTTGCTTTATGACTTCCAGTCACACTCTCACATCCTTGCTATTCTTCGAAGAGCCCAGGAGGCTCCTTGCTGTTGCCTTAGTCCAAAATGCTTTTGTTTCAGTTATCTGCATGATTTATTCCCTCCTTCAGGCATCTGAAATGCCTTCCCTCACCTACCCTGTATAAAATAGCTACTCCTTGGTTTCTTCTTCAGAGTGCTTATGACTTATTGTTTGCTTCACTCCACTCCTGTTAGGTTTCTCTTCATTCCCTCTTGAATGCCTACTCAGCAGTTAGGCATTCAGTAACTGTTGAGTGACTGGCTGGATTTTGAGTTTCTTTTCTAGTGGCTTTTTCCTCTGCTGGAGAGCTATGCATGCCACCCTTGTTCTTTGGCCAGGGGAAAAGTAAGTCTGCCTTCCAGGTACCAGTGTTTCTACAAAGGTAATCTGGGAGCTTCTCTACCCGTCAAGCAAGTGAGTCTGTTTTCTAAGTAACCTTTCTGTGTGTGAGATCAGTGCTTTCCTTTTTCCTGCATTTGGTATCATTTTGTCTAACTACTTTAACATTTTGGCATTTATTTCTTCATTCAGTTGGCAAATAGTTATTATAGCAAATGTTATGAATGAGGCTGGATCCCAGACTGGAAATGAGGGCTTGAAGAGAGAGCCTGCTTTTCCCTTGAGGAGTTTAGAGTTCAGTGTATGGTCAGAAGTGCCAGCCATTGGGATAGACAACTACTATGAGGAATGCAGAGAGGGAAGTCAAAACACACAGGCTGGTTCACCTAGGCCTGCTTGAGAAGGAGTGAGAATCTTAACAGTGGCCAGGAGTTTGCTAGGTGAGGAGACAGGTAAAGGCTGCCCTGATGGGAGGGAATGATTTAGGCAGACACACAGAGACCTCTACTTGTTTAGAGAAGCACAAATCAGTGAGTGTTGTTGGAGCTTAAAGTATAATGCCGGCTGTGGTGATGTAAGGCCATGATAATTATGTAAAGGTTGGATCTAGGTGCTTCTAAAGGGTTACATGTGTCTTGTGTAGAGGTTCGACTTTCCTCCTGCAGCACAGGATTTGGGCATGCGCATCTGTATAGGTGTGAAGAGAAGTGGGTGGGGAGGTGGCCTGGAAGGTTTTTTTCTTTTGCATGCCTCATCCCTGAGGCAAAGAGAATATAGAATAACACCTAGTGTTTATCACATCCTATGCTCTCCTTAATGCCCATCACCTAGTTACCCCACTGGGTGTTACACACAGCTGATGAATTATTGAACTCTACATCTGAAACCAATGATGTAATATATATTGGCTAATTGAATTTAAATAAAAAAAGAATATAGAGTATTTTCTGTCATGTATTAATATATCTATATCCATGCACACTATTTTCTCCTTTATATTTAAGTTCTTAGTGGATGGCAGGGTTAATTTGATTCTCCTCACATGTACTTTGTGAGATGGATGCTTATTTAAACCGTTAATGAATGATGATCACTTCTTTATCTGTAACCCCGATCTGTTTTAACCTCTTATTATCCCATAACGTGCTTTCATCTTTATCTATTCCATCTCTTCCCAATTTTTCTTTTTGTCAGGCAAATTAAATTTATTAAAAAAAAGAGAGCGAGAGCTTTGTTCTGAGAGTATTTGTTGTTTGGGTTGTCAGATGCCAGGCACTACTGTTGCTTCTGGAAGTGGGGTGGGCATGGGATCCTTTCTGGGGCAGGCAGCCCAGTGCTTCTTACTATCTTTGCATTCTGTGTGTATTAGGTGTTCAGTACGTATTGAGGGAATCATCCTGGTTGTTGTCAGCAAGATTAAGTTCATATTTTTGTCGCACAGCCTACTGCCTACTTTTCTACTTTGATATTCTGTAATCTTTCCTTTCTAAGCTCCAGGCAAACTAAACTCTATCGTTACAATATTTCCCGATATTTTCACTTCTTGGAATGCTCTTTCTCTTATCTGGCAACCCCCTACACCTTCTAATAAGTCTTAACTCTGAAGTCATTTCTGAGTAATTTAGGTGGAGTTAGTTACCCCTGCCTGTGTACAGCTTTGTATTGAAGTCTGTTCCGCCTCTAGATAGTGAGTTTGGATGGTGAAGATAAATCTTACCCTTTTCTCTGTCTCCAGTACTTTAGCCTGGTGCTTGGTAGTTTTGCTGAATGGGTAGTTTGTAAATTATTGTAGGAAAGCTTATTATGACACCTAAAAAGTCTGTGCTGGGGATGTTGAGCATTGTCCATTCACTGCTCATCCTAGGTTAGGCCCTTATGCAGGTGTGTGTATGAGAGAGTCTGTTTCAGAACTGGTACATAGGAACAATACGTTTTGTAAACTTGCAAAGTTAGAAAATTCATTCTTACTACGAAGGATGTTGAGGAGGTAAGCAATACAATCAGGTCAGTATTTGCCAGGAATAGGAACTTGGAAGGAGGAATGACTAGAGGCAGGTTCTTTTTCCAGGAGTCTAGGGAGAGATGAGGAAGTCTTCCTGATGGGTGGTAAAGGGAATGGTAAAACTAGAAGAGAAGAGTTTCTCCTGGGGGTGGGGTGCTTACATGTTATTTGGGAGAAATGACCACCAACCTTAAGCACACAATAATAATTCAGTGCTGATGACTGCATCATCTCCTCTGCAGAGACTGCCCCAGCCATCATGGAGGTGGCCGAGGTGGAGAGTCCTTTGAACCCCAGCTGTAAGATCATGACCTTCAGACCCTCCATGGAGGAGTTCCGGGAGTTCAACAAATACCTCGCATACATGGAGTCTAAAGGAGCCCATCGAGCAGGTCTTGCAAAGGTGATTATTCTCACATCCTTTAACACCAAAAACACTTGGCCTTTCTTTTGTGCTCTTAGTCTTTGTGGTATGGGAAATTGTTTATTCCAGAGGAAGATATTTGCAAGATTTGTTTTCATTAATCCATGCAGAGCATTTGATTTCTTCAAAGAATTATTGTCTTATTTTTCTTTTAACTATTTATGATAGGTGGTGTTCTAGGCCTTTTTTTTTTTTTTTTAAACAAAACACGTGTGGCTTCTAGAAACCAAAGAGATCCATGTGTGGGCTTCAGAAAGAGGCGAGCGTATTCATGGCTTTCATCACTTTCTCATAAAGGACTGTTATTAACCGAAGCTTAACTGTTCCCCTCCCCTCCCTCCCTCTTTCTCCTCTTTTCCTTCTATTGTTTCTTTCTCTCTTTCCCCTTTTACAAATATAACAGATTTATTGAGATGTAATTCACATAAAATACAATTTGGGCACTTAAAATGTACAGTTCAGTGGTATCCATTGGCAGTCATTCCCTGTTCCCTGCTATCCCCTCAATTGTAGGTGACCACTAATCTATTTTCTTTCTCTGTAGATTTGCTTATTCTGTTTTCTTTTCAATTACTTGCTTATTAAGTGTGGAGAGTGCCTACTACATACCAGGTATTATGCCAGGTGCTAGGGTGTGTAGAGAGGAGATGGGATAGTAAAGACCACATTTCTGTCCCTGTTGAGTTTATATTCTAGTGGCATCTTGTTAGGGTGGTGAGATAAGGACATTTAAGCAGAGACCCAAAGGATATAAAGAAACCAACTTTTTCAAGATGTGGGGACAGAAAGAATAGCAAGTCCAGAGGCCTAGAGGCTGACCTGAGCTTCATGTATGGGAGGAATAGGAAGGTGGTCTGTGAAGTTGGGGCTCAGTGCACAGGAAGGGGTTGGTAAGTAAGGTATAAGAGCCCTGGAAGGGGCCAGATCATACCAAGTTTGTCTGGTGTTAGTAAGGATTGGGGGTTTTATTCTAAGTGTAGTGGGAAGCATTGATGCACTTAAAGCAAAGGAGGAAAGGACATGGTGGCTATTTGGTGTTTGTTATTTTTGTGACATTATTTATTTATTTTTAAAGCTATTTATTTGAAAGAGAGTGCATGCGTGCACACGAGTCGGGGGTGGGCAGAGGGAGAGAGAGAATCCTCAAGCAGACTTCCTGCTGAGCAAGGAGCCACATGCGGGGCTTGATCCCAGAACCCTGAGATCATGACCTGAGCTGAAATCAGAAGTCAGTCTCTTAACCCACTGAACCACACAGGCACCCGATGACATTGTTTTGAAAGTGTCACAGGGGCTCCTACATGAAGAATGAATATCGTGGGGAGACAGAGTGGAAACAGGAGTCCTGTCAGGGGTAGCTCTGATATGCTTAGGGTCACAGTATGGTGCTGAAGATTGCACTGCAGGTTTGCACCCATAGACCCAAAGTTAGAACTTTGAAAGAGAGATGATCTATATAATTCATCCTTTGATCACACCCTGAGATGGATTATCTATTCCTTATATAATGGAAATACATTTCTTTTTTCTTAAATGTTTTTTAAAAAGATTTTATTTATTTATTTTAGAGATAGAGCACGTGTGAGTAAGGGGAGGAGCAGAGAGAGAGGAACAAACAGACTCCATGCTGAACGCAGAGTCTGACATGGGGCTCCATCCCATGACCCTGAGATCATGACCCAAGCTGAAATCAAGAGTTGGATGCTTAACCAGCTGAGCCACCCAGGTGTCCCTGGAAATATATTTCAATTAAAAATTTACCTCATAAGAGGCTAGGGGGTGAGAGAGGGAAAAAAGTTCCCGCAGAAGAATAGGTTTTATTGCACTTACTTCATTTTATTATTCTAAATGTTAAGCTTGTAATCTGGGTTTCTATAGATTTGTCACCATCACCTCATAAATTCATGTGCCCTGCCAGAGCTTGCTCGACTGTGGCTGAGTCATCTTGGAATTCCCATCTCCAAGGGGAGGTCCAGTAGCATTAAGAGCAGACATCAGAGGAGAAAACTCCCAGAACTGCAGGGGTTGGTTGGTATTCAAGTCCTCCTGCGTCTGGATGCTCCTGCTTATAACCCAATTCGTGGATTGTGCTGGTGTCTATCCCCTGAGGTCTGTCATTTTGTTGTGTATGGTTCAAGTCCTTCCTAGAAAAGGTTTAAAATTTTGGGGATATTAAGTTGAGTGAAAGTTTATTAGGTATGGGTGAGAGACAGAAAAGGAAGATAAAGAGGAAACAAGGAGAAAAGTGAAGAGATTTATAATGAATTTCTCGGGTGACGAATCCTTAGTTTAACCTATTTATTAGTTTTTAAAGAGCCCACTTTTGGAACCTCAACCCTTCAGATTATCTTTGATCTGGAGAAAAACCATCCCCGTAACTGCCCCCTTTGAGAAAATCATTCCTGAGTTGAAGAGAATATAATTTCAGAATTAGTTGACACATATAATTTTGATCATAAACTGGCAGTGGGTTAGCAGGCTTTAGGCTTTATTTGAGTGGAGGAAAGTTGGGGGTGACTCGTTGTCCCCTTCTCTGGGCTTTGAATGCAGCCCTTTGTCTTGGTCTTCTCCCCTTTTGTTCCTTGAAAACATAGATTTTACTGTGTTCCACTGAGATTAGGGAGTGTGCCGTGGTAGGTTAGCACGTTTAGTAACATGAGAAGGGGAAGCAGTACACACCCTCCCAAGGGTACACCTGTGCCGCTGCTGGCGTTCTGTAACAGGGTGAAATTAATGAGAACCACAATTAGTTTTCTGAATGTGGCACAAAACACACCTGAGTCTAGACTTTTTTTTTTTTTGAGTGAGATTTATTGACAAAGTTGGAGATGCTCATTTATTCAGTCTTGTGATAATTTGCTCTTGCTTCTACTAGGAATACAGTGACTTGTTCTTTTGGTTTTTTTGTGGGTTTTTTGGGCCATTTTTGTTATATTTTACACCAAGTCATGTAAAGTCAGTTTCACCTACTTGCCTTTTTTTCCCTGGAAGTTGCAGCAAGAGCAAATGTGTAAAATTGGACAAAATCAAGTTGTAAAAATCAAAACTGTATTAATGCTGCTAGTTTGCTTTGAGGGCAAGCCCTGGGGACAGAGCCGCCCGTGAGATTCTTTGTTAATGCACCATTTAATGAATTGGTCTTAATTTATGATTTGGAGAGAATGGTTGAGTAGTTCCAGTAGTAGTGACTTTGGCCTTAGATTACAGTCTGTTTTGGTTTTTCTTTTATCAACATTTTTTAGATTTATACTTTAGATTTAACTTCTATTTCCATAGTGAGAGATTTGACACTCGGACTTTCTATCTAAAATGTGGTTGTCAAGTTGGGAAAGTAAAGAATGAGAGTCTCTTTAATGTAAAACTTACATTGTTTTTGTGGAGAAAGATGATGATGAACCTTTATTACATATGAAGTGAGTGAAATTATTCCACAACAGTAATCTGGACATAGACTATCCTGGGCCATGGGTTATGCACATTACATAGTTTTGTGAATAGCCTGGAGAGTATAGACAGTGATCTCTGACCTCAAGGTGTGAAGAAGGATTGTAAGATGCACTGCTCTTCCTCTTACTCCTTCTTCCTCAGTAGGTAGATGGTGATAATAGCAACTTACTGCAAGATAAGTAGTGCAAATGCAGATTTCAGTCAGAAATTTTCTTTTGAGTATAGGGCGCAGGCTGGAAATGGGGCAATGGTGATATAAAATAAAATGTGTGTTTTTGTTTTGATATAATAATCAAGAAGGTAAACTTTAGGAGGAATGGGTTTCTTTCAGTTAGAGTCATTGAATGTAAAAGTTTAACTTTGAAATCTTTCAAAGTCCTAATAAGTATCTTGTGCTTCCATTTCCTGCCATTTCCTATGTAAGAAAATCTGATGCCTTGAGATTTAAAATTACAGTCCAAAAATAAGATTTTTGTTATAGACCTGAACTTACAAATTTTTAAAGTTCTGTCTGAACACTTTTTATGAAAGTAAATGAACACATACATGAAATATTTATAAAGATAATGTTCAGTTTTTGTAAATATATAGTATTTGTTGCTTCTCTAAATTTAGAAAAGAAAATTGCTACAAAGCTTTTTTTCACAAGTCAGGAAAATATTTTTTTAAATTTTTAATTATTTTATTTTATTTATTTTTTTATTATTAATATATAATGTATTATTTGTTTTGGGGGTACAGGTCTGTGATTCATCAGTCTTACACAATACACAGCACTCACCACAGCACATACCCTCCCCAGTGTCCATCACCCAGCCACCCCATTACCCCCACCCTCTCCCTTCCAGCAGCCCTCAGTTTGTTTCCTGAGATTAAGAGTCTCTTATGGTTTGTCTCCCTCTCTGGTTTTGTATTGTTTCATTTTTTCCTCTCTTCCCCTATGGTCCTCTGCCTTGTTTTTCAAATTCCACATATCAGTGAGATCATATGATAATTGTCTTTCTCTGATTGACTTACTTTGCTTAGCATAATACCCTCTGGTTTCATCTGTGTCGTTGTAAATGGCAAGATTTCATTTTTGATGGTTGCATAATATTCCATTGTGTGTGTGTGTGTGTGGGTGCACGTGTGTGTGTGTGTGTGTGTGTGTGTGTGTGTATATGTATATGTATATGTATATACCACATCATCTTTATCCACTCATCTGTTGAAGGACATCTGGGCTCTTTTCATAGTTTGGTTATTGTGGACATTGCTGCTATAAACATGGGGTGCAGGTTCCCCTTAGGATTACTGCATTTGTATATTTGGGGTAAATACCCAATAGTGCAATTGCTGGGTCATAGGGTAGCTCTATTTTCAACTCTGAGGAACCTCCATACTGTTTTCCAGAGTGGCTGCACCAGCTTGCATTCCCACCAACAGTGTAGGAAGGTTCCCCTTTCTCTGCATCCTTGCCAACATCAAGACAGGAAAGTATTAAACTCAAAATATAATACTAATTTTGATTGTAGATGTATTTGTTTCTAAACAAGAGCCTGAATCAAACCATGTTTTATTTTTTTGAATTACTTGCCCTTATTTCTGATGAAGAACAAGTTTGTATTTACAACCCTTTCCCCTTTCAGTATGTTAAGAAGACAGTTTGGTGTGTTTATCCACATGCATTTGTTAATGATTGTCCATATTTGTTTAAAGTACTGAGTATGTGTTTTAAATAGCATATATGTAATAGGATTGTGTCTACTCTCATTTTAAACTAACATACCTTGGAGGAAATGAAATGTGAACTATCTCCATATTGCTGATGAAAATTAAATTAACTTGAGACTTGACAGCTCACTTTTGATTTTTTTTTTTTTTTGGAGTCAATTCTGTCTTTTACCAGCTATGTACATTGGACAAATCACTCATTCTCCTGACCCTGAGTTTTCTCATCTGATGAAGCTTGACCTAGACCTTTCACAAAAGCTAGTTGCAGGTACATTGTATATGTGAATATGAAAGACAGAACCTTAAAACTCTTAGAATATAAAATAGAGTGCCTCTATGCCCCAGAGTAGGAAAAAAAAATATTTTTTTAACCAAAGATCAAAGCAGTCCCATAAAGGCAAAAATGAATAAATTGGATTATGTTAAGATTAAGGATTTATGTTTGTGAAAAGATACCTTTAAAAAGGTTGGAAGGCAAGTTATAGGGTAAGAGAAGATATTTGATACGTGCACACATATATTGATATTTACAAATATCTATACACACATCCAAGAATAACCAGACTATATCCCTATACATTAATAAGAAAAAGACCAACAGGGGTGCCTGGGTGGCTCAGTTGGCTAAGCATCTGCCTTCAGCTCAGGTCATGATCCCAGGGTCCTGGGATAGAGTTCCGTGTCGGGCTCCCTGCTCCTCAGGGAGTCTGCTTCTCCCTTTGTCCCTCCTCACACTTGTTCTCCCTCTCTCTCTCTCTCTCTCTCAAATAAATAAATAAATAAATAAATAAATAAATAAATAAATAAAATCTTAAAAAAGAAAAAGACCAACAATGCAATAGTAGAATGGGTAAGAGACTTGAAAAAACCCTTTACAAAAGGGAGTATTCACAGAGTCAGTGAATATGTGAAGAGGTTTCTTTAGAAATTAAGAAAATACATGGGGTGGCTGGGTGGCTCAGCCATTAAGCGTCTGCCTGCGGCTCAGGTCATGATCCCAAGGTCCTGGGATCAAGTCCCACATCGAGCTCCTTGCTTGGCGGGAAGCCTGCTTCTTCCTCTCCCACTCCCCCTGCTTGTGTTCCCTCTCTCGCTGTCTCTCTCTGTCAAATAAATAAATAAAATCTTAAAAAAAAAAGAAATTAAGAAAATGCAAATAAACTCTACACTTGGCTACCATTACACAACCTATAAGAAAGACTAACATTTAAGTGATCGACAGTACAAAGTGATGATGAAGGTGGGGAGTTAACAGGAACTCTGCATACATTGCTGGTGGATGTGTGAAATGGTACAACCACTTGTTTTAAAAAAAGATTTTATTTATTTATTTGAGAGACAGAAAGTGCAGGGGGAGGGCAGGGAGAGTAGAAGAAGCAGGCTCCCCGCTGAGCAAGGAGCCCAATGTGGGACTTGATCCTAGGACCCTGGGTTCATGACCCGAGCCGAAGGCAGCTGCTTAACTGATTGAGCCACTCAGGTGCCCGGTGCAACCACTTTGATAAACATTTAGTAATAACTGTTAAATTTGATCTATACATACCCAGTGTCCCAGTAATTTCACTGATAGGAGTGTCTGTAGATATGTGTTTATTTTAGAGAACTATGTGCTCTTATGCAGCAGAAAATGCACATGATATTAATAGTGTTATTTGCAAAAGCCAATAATCAGAAAAAGACAAGTGAGCACTAAATGGTCCCCCATTTATAAATAAATATTTGTACGAAGGAGTACTGAGTAGGAATGAACATCAGTGAACTTAAGCTATATAGAACATCATATTTGAATCTCATAAAATTATTGAGTAAAACACAAAAGATACATTTCAAAAATCGGTGCTAGGGATGCTACCCAGGCATAAAACCATAAACCCCGGAAAGGAAATGCATACCATCAATGCCGTGATGGTGGTTACCTTTTGGCCAGGAGAGAAATGCGTTTGGAGGGCACTTGGAGGTACTCTGGTGTTTGCTTTATAATAATTCACAGTTACATATTTGTAATTACGTGTTTATTAATGTGTGCTATCTGTATTTTGCAATTTTTTAGAGTTTATCTTAAAAAATTAAAACAATTTCTAAAGGTGAATAAATTCCAGCTATAAATCATGACTTAATTAATAACTTTGTCCCTTCTGATTTTTAATCATATGCATATAAATTTTTGGTCTTATTGTTTAATGATGTTTTCACTGTTGGTAATTAAGTGTTTAAATACTGTTGGAAAAGAGTGGTGTGCTGAACTGCCTCATATAGGAACATAAACATTGATAATGCACATCTCTTTTCAACTTCATGTTCTGTGATGTCATGTTGGTAAGCTCAAAATTAGCCATGGTGAGTGCAGTTATATCGTGGAAATAGGCAAGAGCTACAAATCAAGGTTTTCTCCACCTTCCCAGAAAACTGATTGCTAAACATGTACTAGCACACCACTCTATTACTTGCCATATTGTGTGAGAGGTATTTAAAGAAAATAATACTGACTAAACAAATAAAAAAAAAATACTGACTAAACTTCAAGTTATTTTGCTTCTATGTGTCTCTCAATTTTACTTTTAAAATTGAGAGGTTAGTAGTATCAACTAAAAAATAAGTTAATAAAATTACAGTATTTGGTATAAAAGTACTGTTTGGTATAATGCCCAATAAATTTTGTTTAAAAAAATCATATCAGTAAGGTGAATATTTAGGAGAATACTGACATTTCCCTTCATCTGAATCTTCACAGTTCTTTTACACATTTATTATAGAAATGCTAAGATATTCTTCACTTGTATTCTGTTGGAATATCAAAGCTAAATGACTACCTGGAATGTTTTCCAGATAATATTTTATTTTATTATTTTATTTTTAGGTGATTCCTCCTCAGGAATGGAAGCCAAGGCAGTGCTATGATGACATTGATAATTTGCTTATTCCAGCACCGATTCAGCAGATGGTCACAGGGCAGTCGGGACTGTTCACTCAATACAACATCCAGAAAAAAGCCATGACAGTGAAGGAGTTCAGGCAGCTGGCTAACAGTGGCAAGTGAGTGCATGCAGTTTGCTACTTTTATTGTTTTCGAAGATATACATGAGCATGGTAAGAAATCAAGTAGCCAGAGGAGCTTGTGATGAAAAGCAGGAGTCTCCTGCACGTCTTCTTTCAGTTTTCATTTAACTGTTTCTGTTTTCTGTTCTCCAGGTGGTTGCTTGCTTACATTTAGTTTACTGCTAAGGAAATTGTTTCTCATTTTATCATTTTATTCATAATATCTGTAAATAGTTTTTTCTGTCTTTTGGTTGCCATGAATATTTTTGATTCTACACATGATTCATATTTGTTAGGCGAATTTTGTGTGACAGCGTTTAAGTCTTTTTTTTCCAGCTCTGAGGTAAACTTTTATTTTTTTTCCTGGCTGATAGGACTCTTCACACCCAAGCTCCTCCCAGCAGCTTTTATCCCAGCAGCTTTTATCCTGCTTACACAGTGGCAGCGTAGTCCAAAAGGTGCCAAGGCCATAGGGGTTGGGGAATCACTTCGCATTTCAGGCTGGAGGAGTGAGGGGCTTGGGGATACTCCCTGCCAACAAACCTTTACCAGCAAGAGGCCAGGACATCCCAACCCCCAAGCCTGCATCCTGGTGGGAGGTGGCAATGGCTCTTTCCAGCTTTCCACACCTGAGAGGAACAGGACCAGACTGGGTAAACCACAGGCCCCCAGCTCCAGTGATGGTAGCTCCTAAACCTGGCCCCTGCCCAGGTCACAACCCCAGCTCCCATCACAGGCAGGGCTCCTTCTTGGTCCTCAGTGTCAGATGGAGCCCTCTACACTAGTCAGGACAGAGACAAAGCTGGAAGCAGTAGCAGTGGCAGAAAAGGAGCAGGCACTGAGACTGGTGGGTTGTTGGGCCAGCAGCATGGGGCCAAAGGCTCTCCTGAAGTCCGGGCAGGCTGTTTGTCCTTGCAGTTCTGGGGCTGGCCACTATGGGGGTGTAGTGGGCCGTAACACAGGTTCTTGGGCACCTTTCTTTCTGGATGCTAGCTGATAACTTGTCTTTGGCTGCTGTCTACTCCTTGGCATCAAAATAACCAGATAGTGATGGCATACCTGGTGGCATAGGGTGGTTGCACCTCACGGGGGTTCTGCTGATCAGACCAGAAAATGAGCAGCCCATCAAAGAATGGCTCTATGTCGATTACCACAGGCCAGCCCTCAGGGAAGATCTGCAGCAGGCCACCATGCACCTTGATGTCCCAGTTCTGATTCAGGTAATAGTTACAGATGATACAGTGCCCATTGCTGTGGGGATTGTCCACATGCCTTATGTACCCCAGCCTATTGCCTGAGTAAGACACCATCATGGCCCTGATGCGCCCGTTGATGACATAGCCACCCAGCACCCAATGCAGTGGCAGATTACAGCATCCATGTGGACCAGGAGGACCCCAGTGCTTCAGCAGCTGGGCTTGTGGCCTTCTCCTGAGGCAGTCTGGCCTTGCAGATGCTGTGTGGTGGGATAGCCTGCTGCCTTACTAGCTGTCTGTCATGCTGGTGCCCTCTCTACTTCAGGGCCTCCACCTTGGCCAGCACATGGCACCCAGTGCCGCCCCCCGGAAGCTGTCCTTCACACAGATGCCATAGTGTTGCATGCAGAGCACAATATAGTCGAGGGCCAGGTGCTTGGGTGTGACAAGCAGCACCTCCTTCTCCAGCCCCACGCTAACCTCACCATTGCCACTGCTGCACCCATGCTGCCCTCTGCTTTGGCCTCTGCCTCCTGGTTTTCCTCCCTGCCCCGAGGCCTGCTTGCTTGGGTGCAGGGGCATCCCCACCACCCTCTGTCCATTTCCATTTTGGAACCTCAGGCCTGGTGCCCTGGGGCACCAGTTGCTAGCACCCTTTGGTGACTAGTGCTGCAACATCTTCACTCTGCAGCAGCTGCAGCTCACCACCATCCTGCCTGCCGAAGCCCTACCACAGTGGGCTGGCTGTGGTGGAAGTGGCTGTGGCCCTGGGGGTCCCACTCCCTGCCAAGGCCTTAACAGGTGTTCCTGGTCTGTTGTAGGTGTGTAGCAGGGGACGGGGCAGGTAATTCTCTATTCCGATCTTGGCCCAGCCAGGATCCGAGGGCTGCGACACAGGATCTGGCAACCTGAAAGAGCCTAAGGGAGAGCCTGACTTAGGGGCTGTGGCTGGCACAGGCTGTCCATGGCAGTAGTGTCTTCATCTCTTGGGTATGGAAGGTAAGACCCAGGCCCGTGACACCACCCTCCTCTGCCTCTTCCACTTGATGCATCTGGGGCTAGGGCAGCTATGCCTGGCATAGGGCAGGGTGAAGCAGGGCAGGCAGCAGAGGCTCTTCTTATACCTTGGGTGTGTTCACTGGTCCCCAAGTCCTCTGCTGCCCCTAGGGGCTTGGGAAAGGACCCATCAGGGTGGTGAGCTTTTTCCTCTGCCTTCCATGACATCAGTTGTGCCAGCCCACCAGTGCTGCACAGCGCACACCATACCCCTGACAGTGTTTAAGTCTCAAATGATAAATTCTATATTTAGAAGATGAGTAATTTAAAAAGAAAACCCTTGAATGACTTGAAGGGCCACCATTATTGTATTAGCTGTATTGTAATTATACCTTTGCTGTGTAACAAATTACCCCAAACCTTATAGCTTAAAACAACAAACATTTATTTAATATCTCAGTTTCTGTAGGTCAGGAATCTGGGAGTGGCTTAGCTGGGCGGCTGTGGCTCAGGGCCTCTCATGAGGTTGCAATCAAGATGTCAGGTGGGGCTGTTATCATCTGAAGGCTTGACTGTGACTGGAAGATCCCCTTCCAAGATTATTCTGCTTGCGTGGCTGTTGGCTAGAGTCATGAGTTCCTTGCCACGTGGACTGCTTTCTCATGTTGCAGCAGCTGGCTTCTTCCAGGGCAAGTGATCCAAGACAGTAACCAAGATGGAAGCCACAGTATCTCTTCATGATCTGTTTCTTGACTGCTTTTTGCCATATTCCATTTGTTACAAGCCAGTTGTAAAGTGCAGCCCTTCATCAGGGGGATGAGAATTAAGCTCCATTTCTTGAAGGGAGGAGCATTAAAGAATTTGTGAATATATTTAGAAACCATCACTGTTATTATTATAGATTACATTTCTTTTTAAAGATTTATTTATTTATTTGAGAGAGAGAGAGAGAGCATGCATGAGTTGGGGCAGGGGCAGAGGGAGAGGGAGAGAGAGAGGGAGAGAAGCAGACTTCCCACTGAAGGCAGAGCCCAACACGGGCTTGATCCCAGGACCCCAAGATCATGACCTGAGCCAAAACCGAGTCAGATGCTTAACCAATTGAGTCACCCAGGTGCCCCTTTAAATTACCTTTTTAAAGAAAGTTTCTGATATGGTAGTTAAAGCCCAAGACCAAAACATTAATTTGAAAAAAAATTAAAACTCCAAATCAACCAATCAATCAGCCAATCAAAAAACATCACCGTCTAAATTCTCTGGATAGGTGTGTGTGAAATTAAACTTTTTGGATGAATTTAGTTGATATCTTTTTAAAATTTAAAATTGACATAGTACTTGATGGTGCTTGAAGAATCTTAATTCTGTGTGTAAAGTTCCAGTTATGGAGCCTTGTGGCTATTCCAAAGGAATTGAAAGTTTTATATTTCATGTGAGTCCCTTCTTTTGAATTTTTGGTAGGCGTTGTTTTAGATCTCATTAATTGAGAATGTAAAACTTTTACATAGACTGGACTGCTTTGTATTCAAACTCTTTTAAGAACTCTTTTAACCACTTATTAGAGTAATGCTATTGAAACAAGATTGTGTTAGCAAATTTACCCAACTTTTTAAAAATATAAATGATTTGCTGTATTCTTTTTTCCTTTTTGATCATATTCTATATTTGTTTATTATTCTCACTAAAAGAGATTGATAACATGTTTTATTTATTTTTTATTTTTTTACTTTGCAAGAGTTTTTATTTTTATTTTTTCATTTCTTTTTAAAAATTAATTTATTTTTTATTATTGACATATAATGTATTATTTGTTTCAGGGGTACAGGTCTGTGATTCATCAGTCTCACATAATATACAGCACTCACCACAACACATACTCTCCCCAGTGTCCATCACCTGGCTACCCCCCCCCGCCCCAGGTCCAGCAGCCCTCAGTTTGTTTCCTGAGATTGAGAGTCTCTTATGGTTTGTCTCCCTCTCTGGTTTCGTCTTGTTTCATTTTTTCCTCTCTTCCCCTGTGATCCTCTCCCTTGTTTCTTAAATTCCACATATCAGTGAGATCATAAGATACTTGTCTTTCTCTGATTGATTTATTTCACCTAGGTTTGCTATATTCTGTTATTTATCTTCTAGCATCCATTTCCAGAGCCATTCTTAAAGTGTTAATTAAACAGATTAGTTCATTTAGTGGAACGTTTGCTTGGCTACTTTGATATTTCGGGAGACAATTTGTATTTGAAAGTAATCAGATTGTACTTACTAGAAAATGTTTGTTAGTACCTTTAATAACCATTATAATGACCATAGGAGAGGTGAAAAGTACAATGGGGTTTCAAAGGAAAATAAGACTTCTGTGGTTGATAATCAGGAAGGGAGTAATTTCATTTTGTGGGTGGTGTTCAGATGGATTTTGAAGAATGGTCAGAAATGCTTTTATCAGTTACAAAAGTAATATATGCTTCTTTAAAAATTCAAACATTATAGAAATATATAATTTTAACTCCCAGAGACGATCACTGTTAATAATACATGGTAATTCAAAATACTGATGAGAACAGATCCTTGAAGACCTTTTTTCCTTGTCATCGAGAAACTTGTATCATCATCTCTAGCTCATGTGATTATGGTAGCGTGCTATCAGTTTTCTATTTAGAGGGAATTTATTTCACTAGGCACTTATTTTGTTCATATATCTGTTCAATTTTTACTTTGGTGGCTTAGTTGTAGATTGATTTTCCTGAATGCAGCCATTCGGGTGACATTGTTTGTTTTGTGTATCGCTTTATACCCAGTGCCTGGTACAGGATCTGGGGGTATATAGTAGGGTCTGTTTTAGTATTTGTTGATTGAATGAATAGTGTCATGAAAGCTAAGATAAACTTGAAGTGGTATAAATTATTGGACAGATTGCAGTGATTTATTTAATAATGTAAATATCTCAATTTTCTGAAGTTTTTATTTATTTATTATTATTATTTTAGTAATTTTACTTATTTATTAGAGAGAGAGAGAGCATGAATGGGAGGGGAGGGGCAGAGAGAGAGGGAGAAGCAGGTTCCCCACTGAGCAGGGAGCCCCACCTCAGGGCTAGATCCCAGGACCCTGAGATCATGACCTGAGCCGAAGGCAGAAGCTTACTGACTGAGCCACGCAGGTGCCCTTTTCTTTCTTTCAGTCTTTTTTTTCTTTTCTTTTAAGATTTTATTTATTTAGATTTTCTGAAATTTAAAAATAATTTTTAAAAATAATTGGTTGTTTTTTTTAAGTTGTGAAATATATCTATTATGAGAAATTGCCTAACAGGTTATCCCATGTTAAGTTTTATTTTTTGAGTTGGATTAATTTCATTATAATTGTTACAATGTTAAAATGCCTTTAATGGGAATGCAAACTGGTACAGCCAAATCTGGAAAACTGTATGGAGGTTCCTCAAAAAGTGAAAAATAGGGACACCTGGGTGGCTCAGTCGGTTAAGCCCTCTGACTCTTGATTTTGGCTCAGGTCATGATCTTATGGTCGTGAGATTGAGCACCACATTAGGCTTGAGGCTGAACATGGAGCCTGCTTAAGATTCTTTCTCCCTCTCCCTCTGCTGCTCCCTTCCATGCACTTGCACCGTCTCTCTTTCTCTCTCCAAAAATAAATTCTTAAAAAAAAGTTAAAAATAGAACTACCCTATGATCCAGCAATTGCACTACTTGGTGTTTACCCAAAGGATAAAAAAATACAGATTTGAAGGGGTACACGTACCGTGATGTTTACAGCAGCACTATCAACAATAGCCAAGCTATGGAGAGAGCCCAAATGTCCATTGACGGATGAATGGATAAAGAAGAAAATACACACACACACACACACACACACACACACACACACACACTGGAATATTACTCAGCCATCAAAAAAGTTTTGTCATTTGCAATGATGTGGATGGAGCTGGAGTGTATTAAGCTAAGTGAAATAAGTCAGTCAGACAAAGAAAAATATCATATGATTTCACTCATATGTGGAATTTAGGAAACAAAACAGATGAACATATGGGAATGGAAAAAAAAAGAGGGAAGCAAACCATCAGAGACTCTTAATGATAGAGAACAAACTGAGGGTCGGTGGAGGGAGGTGGGTGGGAGGTGGACTAGATAGGTGATGGGTATTAAGGAGGGCATTTGTTATGATGAACAATGGGTGTTGTATGTAGGTGATGAATCACTAAACTCTCCTGAAACCAGTATTACACTGTATGTAAACTAACTAGAATTTAAATAAAAATTTGGAGAGAAAAAAAATGAAGATTCCTAGGGAAAAAAAAAAACCTTTGAAAATTCTTTTTATATTTCCTCTGCCAATTCCATGTAGGAAATTTGTTTCAAATGCCAGTGAAATGGGTTTCTAAGTCTCAATCCAAGGCTCTTGCTTGTTCACTTATAGCTGTGCTCGGGTCAAATGGTGTTCATAATGGTTGTAGTATGGTCCTGAGATGGAGTTAATTTTCATGGGAGGCAGGAGGCATTCTCCTGGTTTTTGTGTTCATCTGTTTTCCTTCATTCAGTATATGCCCTTGCATAGGTCCACAGTACATAATATGCTTGGTGTAAGCAGTAGACAGGATAACATGCTCATTTGGTTAATAACACAACTCAGTTCAAAGAAAATCTAGAGATCTTCAACATAGTTCTCCTATAAAACTTCATGGAAGTGAGTAATGTACTCTCTTGTATCACATTACTGATCTATACTTTCTTCTAGGCATGGAACTGTGTGCTTTACATAATTATGTAATGGAGTCCTCACAATAGTTGAACTGTTACTATCCCTGTTTTATGGAGTAATAAATGAGGTCCAGGGAAATTGAGTGCCTTGCCCAGGATTACATAGCGTATACATGGCAAAGATTCAAAGCTCTAGGCAGGCTGGTCCTGGAGACCCATCTCTTAACAATTGTAGTAATAGTGAATAAAAGGTTCTGGAAAAAAGGAATGGTTGGATTGCTTTTGAGCAAATTGATACTGGATTTGTGCGACAGCTGTAATTGTTTCACAGTCTTCTAGGGATGGAATCTGTAGCTGGGTTTCATTAGAATTGGGCACCAATTGATTGAACTGGTCACTCTTTTCAAGTTTAGAATCATTGTTTCAAATATCCACAGATCTTAGAATTTAACCTCAGTAGCCAATACTGAACCAGATGTTTCTTTTTTAGTGTTATAGGTAGTTAAAAATTGATCATGATTGAGTAGTATATAGTGATAGATTCTTTGGGTCTCTTCTAGTGAAAGACAGTTTAGGACTTTAGTATCCAAAATGCAAAAATTTCTCTGTAAGGCATAATAAACAATATCTCTGTTACCTTTTTTATCACCTGAGTCTGACCTCTGGTTAGCTTGCCTAGGATTCTTATTACTATTGGAACCTACTAATCGAAGTGGTGGCATACAGTGGAGTTAATGATGCTTTCATGCCCATCCTTTTTAAATTTTTGGCTGTCCTGTTGAGATTCTAATGTTTTGGGTAAATCAGCAAATTATTCTATATTTCAGATACAGTTGTTAATTTGTTTGGTTTTCTTGCTTACTGCTTGGGTAATTAGTTTGGGGTCCCAGTATAGTGAGTATTGATTTTGATTGTTCTGCAGTTATTAAATATATAATAAAATGTCAGTAGGCTTTATGGGGATTGCTACTGCTGCTAAACACTCTTTTTCTGTTAAAAAACCTGTTTCATTACTTTCTTAGTTTGTTGATTTCTTTTTTTTCTCATATAGAAATACTGGTATTTTTGTGTGTGTGTGTATTAATATAAGATTGTTTGTTCACAGTCCAAAAAATACAGAGAAGTAAGTGCCTTTCTGTAATTCCAATGCAAAAGATAACCATTAATATTAATAATATGGTCTATATTTCTTTTTGGCCTTATGAGTACAGTTATAGATTTTTTTTACATAAATATTATCATAGTGTATTCACCATTCTATAACCTACTTAATTCGTTGTGGAAAGATATTAATATCAATACATAGAAATATCTACCTTATTTTGTAGTCTGTATTTTATTGAATTTAGCCCTTGTTGTTGGATGACATTAGTTTGAGTTTTCAGTTAATGCTGGAGCAAACATCCCAGGTCATGTATCATTTATACGTCTCTGCGTTGTTAGAATGAATGAATTTCCAAAGTTGGATTTTAGGGTTGAAGCTACACATTTTTTAATGGTTTTGGTATTTCTAAAAAGTTACACTCTGGAAAGTTTGTACTACTTTATACTTTCACTCCAGCTGTGTAAGAGAGGTCTCTTTCTTTCCTGCCATTAATATATTAAGCATTTGCCAATCTAGTGGTTGCAAAGTATCTTATTTTGGTTTTGCTTTCTTGGACTTTAGTGAAATTATTTTTTGTCAGTTTTTCTGTAGATGTTTTACCATTTGCGTGTAAGTCTGTAAAATTTACTAGTATAGTATAATTGGTTAAAGATTTTAGAAGATAATTTGAAAGATAAAATAATGAATTTTTAACTATTTTCCTTTGATATTTGATACTTCCATGAGTTTTTTCCTTATTAGTAAAATATATGAAGGTATTTTATAGAGTTATTTAGGAATCTTTAGAGTATCCAGAGATCTGTGATAAATACATTTGTATATTTACTTGTTAGATTTGACAACATGAGTTGCTGCATTGTTTTCATTTTAATAAAATTTTGTTTAGAAAGTGATTTGTGTGATATGGGTGGGGAAAATCTTAATCGCCGTATCAGTTTGTACTCCTTTCATTTACCTTTTGCAGATACTGTACTCCAAGATACTTGGATTATGAAGACTTGGAGCGCAAGTACTGGAAGAACTTAACTTTTGTGGCACCCATCTATGGCGCAGACATTAATGGGAGCATATACGATGAGGTATATTTATACTGTAATGGGTTTTGTAAAGGGCAGATTTCCTATTTTTGTTACTGTTTTAGGTACTTGAGAAGTAGTCCTTTGTTATGCTTTGTGTGATCCATAATTCCTCATAGGATAAGAGGAAATCAACACATATCAGTAGGATTTCTGTTGCTGGTATTTTTCAGATTGAAACCAGCAAATGGTACAAATACCTGAAATTGTTCAACAGTAATATATTATGTGGTTATCTGGCTAAACTTTAAATTACACTAAAATTTTTTTTAAGCAAAACACATTATAAAGATATTTGGGAAACAGGAAATATTATCCATAATACTACCACCTTAAGGCAAAAAACAGTATTTTAATATGCAGTCTTCTAGTAGTTTTCCCTAGTCATTTGGAAAAGTTAAATTTGAACAGGCTTACTGTCCTTTTTTCCACAAATTATGAAAATTTTTCTTATTTATTTATTTAAAAAAAAGATTTATTTATTTTAGAGAGAGCATGCACACACATGCACAGGGGAAGGGGCAGAGGGAGAGGGAGAGAGAGAATCCCAAGTAGACTTCCTGCTGAGCATGGAGCCTGTGGGGGTTGGGGGGTGGGGGCTAGTTCTCAGGACCTGAGATCATGACCTGAGCCAAAATCAAGAGTCCCACACTCAACCAACTGAGCCACCCGGGCGCCCCGATTTTTCTCTTTTTTAAAAAAGTACATATTATTACAGTCTTTCCTGTTATTTTTCATGAGACCATAATATACAAAGAATCTAGTCCTTTTTGCCTCCTCCTAATACATGTAAACTTTGTCTGTTGTTGCTGCTGTTGTTCTTCCTTTTTGAAACCTTTTATTCCCTCTGTCACTGTTTTATTTTGGGACATGTCTTACATACTGAAAGGTTGAAGTAGTGCCGTGACGACTGGGATATCTTCACCTAGATTCACCAGTTGTTAGTATTTGCCTCATTTCCTTTGTTTTTCCATTGTTCTGCCATTGTCTCTCTTTTTCTCTGTGTTTCTGTCTGTCTGCAATAACATTTGAAAGTAAGTTGCAGACATTATGACAGTTCTTTAATTATTTCAGTACGTGTGTTTTAATAACAAGGCAATTTAACATTTGTATATCATTTAATATGCAGATCATATTCATGGGATCCTAATTTTGCCAACAATATATATAAATTTTTCCCTTCATCTGAAGGATCTGGTTGAGGATTTCTCTTTATAATTAGTAAGAGATTTATAGGGTGATGCTTAGAGACTAGATGACTATCCTGTATCCCAGCAGCCTTTCATTCAGTGAATTTACATCCATTGATAATCTTTGTCTGAATCTATTATTATAGTATTTTTAAACATTTTGTATTTTGAAAGCTAGGAAGGTGCATAAAACATAACTTAAAGCTTCACAAATTGTTGCAAGGTGATCATCTGTGTACCATCATTGACCTCAGGGACCCTAGAGTTCCCTCACACACCTTCTTCACTGATAATGGTCTTCCCTTTTTTCTTCAAAGATAGTCACTATTGTGACTTTATGGCAATCATGTACTTCTTTTCTTTAAAGATGTAATTCATTATATCCTGTTTCTGAGTTTTATATAACTAGAAGAATCATTCAGTGTGTATTCTTTTATATCTGGCTTCTTTCCTGCATTATAAACATTTCTAAGCTTTTTCTGCACTATAGCTATAGTTCATTCATTTCTTTGCTGTGTGTTATTCTATTGTATAAATGTTCCACAGTGCATTTATTGTTCTGCAGCTTATGGTCATGTTGATTACTTCTAGTTTTGGCTTTTATGCACATAACTTTCATGAATGTTCTTCACGTTTCCCTGGGCATGGAAGCATGTGTTTATATTGGATGTAGGCCTGGTAGTGGTTATAGGGTATGCATATGTTTAGCTTTAGAAGAAAACTGTTTTCCAGTTTGTACCTTCTTATAGCAGTGTTTTTGAGTTCCCATTGCTCCACATCCTACCTAATACTTGGTATTGTCATTCTTTTAAATTTAGCTATATTGTTGGGTGTGTGTAATAGTAGCTTGTGGTCTTAAGTTGCGTTATGATTTTTTTTCTTATGTTCATTGGCTGTTTGGATTTTCCCTTTTATTGAGGTGCCTTTTTAAGCCTCTTAAATATTTTTCTGTTGTGTCTTGTTTTTCTTACTGATTTATAGTTCTTTATACATTCTGGGTATGAGGTAGTGGCACAATTTAAAATTTTCTAGATGGATTTCTTTTTTTTTTTTTCTTAAAGATTTATTTATTTTAGAGAGAGAGAAGGGGGAGGGGCATAGGGAGAGGCAGAGAGAAACTTAAGCAGACTCTGTGCTGAGCATGGAGCATGACACGGGGGCTCAACCTCATGACCCTGAGGTCACAACCAGAGCTGAAACCAAGAGTTGGACGCTTAACTGACTGCACCACCCAGGTGCTCCCAGATGAATTTCTAAATTGAAAGGACCATTCTTTTTTTCTTTTTTTCCCTTAAAGATTTTATTTATTTATTTATTTTTTGAGAGAGAGAGCGCGTGCGCGCGCGCGTGCACACACAAGCATGGGGGAAGGGCAGAGAGAGAGAAGCAGACTCCCGGCTGAGCAGGGAGCCCCACACAGGACTCCATTGAGGACCCCATGATCATGACCTGAGCTGAAGGCAGACGCTTAATCGTGCCACCCAGGCACCTAAAAGGACCATTCTTATTTTTGAATATGGACTAGATATTAGATGATACTGTGGAAAGTAATGATGGCATGGTGACTATATATATATACATATATATATATTATATATATATATATATACTATTTATATATATATTTATATATACTATTTATATATATATATTTATATATGTATATATATATACACACACATATTTATTTTTTAAAGATACACATTTAAATATATACAGGTTAAGTGATGTGGGGTTGGAATTTGCTTTTAAAATACTTTAGAGGGGCGCCTGGGTGGCGCAGTCGTTAAGTGTCTGCCTTTGGCTCAGGGCATGATCCCAGCGTTCTGGGATCAAGCCCCACGTCAGGCTCCTCCACTGGGAGCCTGCTTCTTCCTCTCCCACTCCCCCTGCTTGTGTTCCCTCTCTCGCTGGCTGTCTCTCTGTCACATAAATAAATAAAATCCTAAGGAAAAAAAAAAAAAAAAGGAGGAGGGGAGCTGCCAGGTGCTCTTATGTTCCATACCAGTTTTAAGGAAGCAGTTGTGTATAGTTAATCTCATAGTTGTAGAAATGTGTGAAACTAGGTTGTCATCAACCACAAATTTCCTCTGAACTGATGGTTTATTTTGTGCCATCTCTCTGGTTTCTTCTGTATGGTATACTGGCAAGTTTTTAGGCTTCCAAGAGGAAGATTGAGCTGAGGAATCATCTAGATTCTGGGCTGAGAGGTTGCATGTCTGAGTGCTCTAAAATAAAATAAAACTCAGTTTAAGGTATTTTTTTCTAACCACCCTTTGGGATCGTTGACCTCTTTGTTCCTTTTTGCATATATAATTAAGAGTTAGAAGCAGCATATTTGGGACAGTTTCCAGAACAATTAACACAAGAATGCCCTGAACTAGCTTTCATTTTTGATAGTAAAATACAGTAATTGTTGATGGCACAGAAGAAGCTAATGGATTTTGGTTTGCTATGCTTATTGCTTGTATTGGAAAACCAGTTATACATTGGCGTTGCTTTAAGGCAACATTGACTTTAGAATTCAGGTTTGAGTAACTTTTGTTATTAAAATCCAATGAACAAAATCCACTGGTTTATAAACATGCAGTTTTAAAGCATGTTCTGAAGTCAGGAATCTGTCATTTTGGTAGGACCTACAAGGCACCATTATTTTATGGAATTTGTGTGGCTCTGCTGGTACATTTAGAAGCTCCAGAGTTGAGCTGACATTTTCAAAGCTTTTGTAGCATAAAGAGAGACAAGAGAGATGTTGTAAACTGCTACTGGTAAACAAAACCAGTCACACTGATGACACCTTAATTCAAACAAATGAAAAACAACTTGTTTTTGCCCCCTTGAGGTAGACGGAGAAAAAGAAGAGAGTGCATTAAAGAGAGTGATGAAGAGTGAGTGTACTAATAACCCAGGACAGTCAGCAGCGTTTGAAGTCATCACGATGAATGGGCATTGATAAAGCCCATGTATTGTTTTGCTCTTTACAGTTGTGTCCTTGAATTGTTTAACTGTTTGGCTCAATATTTAAATTGTACTGGGAACTGGTTTGGTTATGGTTCGTGGCATTATTTTGGAAGGAACTATAGTCATCAAATTGTAGTTCACTTCCCCCCCTAATTTCTCGTTATGGCCATTTCCTTTAATTTCAGTAGAATGATTGAAAAACCATAGCTTTTTTTTTGGTGAGGCTGGGAGTTCTTGGACAGGGTGTGGGGAGGTAAGAGGTACAGTTTGTGCATGGTGCAGAGATGAGTAAGGATCCTCGTTCTCAAGTAATTCACAGGCTCAGAGGGGCAATAAAGTGTAATGAGCTTGGCCATTAAGGCAAGTGTAGGGTTCTAGGGAGCCAGGAGGAGAGACAGAGCAGACTTGGCACTGAAGGAACACTTGCTGGAGGAGAGAGAACATCTGAACTGGACCTAGATGAGTAAGTTCAAGTCAGGTAAAGGAAGCAGAAAGGAGGATGGGGTAGGAGCTAGACAAATTTGAGGGTAAGACCACACGTAATAGTCTCTGTATTTTTACTGAATTCTGAGGCTTTTTTCTGAGCACTGGCTTGTGGAGGGTGAGGCTGGCTTGGAATAATGGGATCTAAGGGGAAGGGATTGGCCTCAGACTCCAGACTGGGTTGCCGATATGGGCTCAGACCTGTCGTGCTATAGTGGTCCCTCCTGCTCAGATGTTTGTATTGCAGCACCAGGCAAATTTTCAGTGGCAAAGGAAGTGCCATTTTAGTGATGATGAGGCTTGGACGTGACGTAGGAATTAAGGTTGAGAGTGTCCATGAAGGACTCATTGAGAACAGTCAGCCCTAATGGTAAAGGGAGAAGGGCTTGGGGATCCCAGGGCACGAGTCTTGGCTCCTCTTTCATTCTGCCGCTTCTTGGACAGCTTGATTTCCTTAGGATATACGAAAGAGTATCAGTCCGTACCATGGACAGTAGCCTGTGGCGGTAGTAACCGTCATACGATTTAAGCAAGTTACTATTTTTTAAGTTGAAATACCAAGACTATCAAAGGTGTATGGTGACACAACCCAGCCTTTGGGTGTATGATGCAGAGTCAGATTCTGTCTATTGTTTGTCTTTATAAATAAAGTTTTATTGGAGCATAGCCTAATTTATTCATTTACGTATTATGGCTTTTTTTTCACTACAGTGGCAGAGTTAAGTAGTTGTGATAGAGCCTGTATGACCCACAAAAGCTAAAATATTTATTGTCTGGCCCTCTTTTTTTTTAGATTTTTTTTTTTTAATTATGATATGTTAGTCACCATACAATACATCATTAGTTTTTGTTGTAGGTTCCATGATTCATTGTTTGCGTATAACACCCAGTGCTCCATGCAATACGTGCCCTCCTTAATACCCATCACTGGGCTAGCCCATCTCTCCACCCCCTCCTCTCTAAAGCCCTCAGTTTGTTTCCCAGAGTCCATAGTCTCTCATGGTTCATTCCCCCTTCTGTCTACCCCCCCTTCATTTTTCCCTTCCTTCTCCTACCGATCTCCCTGCTATTCCTTATGTTCCACAAATGAGTGAAACCATGTAATTGTCTTTCTCCCATTGACTTATTTCACTTAGCATAATCCCCTCCAGTCCATCCATGTCGATGCAAATGGTGAGTATTCATCCTTTCTGATGGCTGAGGAATATTCCATTGTCTATATGGACCACATCTTCTTTATCCATTTGTCTGTTAAAGGGCATCTCAGCTATTATCTGGCCCTTTGCAGAAAAAAATTTGCCAATCCCTAACACAGAGGCATAATTATGTACTCGGGGAATGATACTCAAAACCTTTTTGAGATAGATGCGATATAAATAAAATTCTGAATGTTCTCAGGAGAATGAGATTCATATATATTGACTACACTGATACCTTGAGACAATGAAATTGAGGCGTTTAATTATGTCAGGAGCCTGATGTGGGGCTTGATCCCAGGACTCTGAGATCATGACTGAGCCGAAGGCACACACTTAACTGACTGAGCCACCCAGGCACTCCGCCTCGTCCATTATAAAGAAAGTTTTAACTAGCCTTTGCTAATTATACATTTAAAAAGTTAGCTTTCTGTTAAAAGAAGCATGAGAGTTTCTTCAGGAAACAAACACACAAAAAAGAAGAGATATAAAGAGTGAAGAGGAACAGGGAGAAAATGTCCTGTAACTGTGTGGGATGATTCAACTTGGCTAAGGGATACGAAAGTCAACAGGTATATTTAGGAAAGAAAGAAGCTAGGACATTTCTGAGGTAGCCAGTAGCTGAGTGTTCTTCCACAGATCTTTGAAGACAGAGTACATCTCTTTGTTCTGTGTGTGAGAGTGAAGCACAGGCATTAACATTGTTTATACTGACAGTGAGAGTGAGGCAGTCAGGCTTGTGTTCTGTGTGCTATTTAGGGCTGCATTTCTAGCAACACCTAACATATAGTAGAATGTCTTAATGATGATAATGGTTCATTAAATCGAGGTATGTTTATTTATTTATTTATTTATTTATTTATTTAAAGATTTTATTTATTTGAGAGAGAGAGACAGCCAGCGAGAGAGGGAACACAAGCAGGGGGAGTGGGAGAGGAAGAAGCAGGCTCCCAGCGAGGAGCCCGATGCGGGGCTCGATCCCAGAACGCCAGGATCTCGCCCTGAGCCAAAGGCAGACGCTTAACGACTGAGCCACCCAGGCTCCCCTAAATCGAGGTTTAAAATGAAGTTCCGTGTGCTTTGGTTAAGCTGGCTATTATCTTCATAATTTGTAACACTAGAAGGATCCCCAAGAATATTGTCTTTTTTCAAGAGAGTCCCCTTTGCAAGATTTTCCCTTTGTTGAATGGTGACAGATAGCTCTGTCCCTAAGCTTCACCCACGTTCTCCATTGCCTAGGCTTTCTGATTTGAATGTTCGAATGTCTCATATCATCACAGGCAGTATAGTCTACAGTGGCCCCTTTGAGCGGATGTTGTCAGAGTGGTGGACCAGCAAGGACCTTAGCTTATCTACACCGTCATACTTCTTACTTAAGAGCAAGTTATCCTTTTTTGAATGCTTTACGTCCAAGTACTTCTTTGTTTTGAAATAAACCTATGAGATGGTATTGCATTAAGATTGACAGTTTCCTTTGTGTGTCATCATTTTTATTTTTATTTATTTTTATTTTTTTGTATGTGTTATCATTTTTTTTTTAAAGATTTTATTTACTTATTGGACACAGAGAGAGACAGCCAGTGAGAAAGGGAACACAAGCAGGGGGAGTGGGAGAGGAAGAAGCAGGCTCATAGCAGAAGAGCCTGATATGGGGCTCGATCCCATAACGCCGGGATCACGCCCTGAGCCGAAGGCAGACGCTTAACCGCTGTGCCACCCAGGCGCCCCTGTATGTGTTACCATTTTTAATGGCAGTTTTCTGCAGTTCACTGGAGAAAGATAGCACATCTCACTGTGAGAGCAAACTGCTTCACTAGTGACCTACAGCTTGTGCCATCTATCATTGTTTATAAATCTCTAAGACTTGCTTTGACATTCAGTTCCTTCACTAAATCATGTTCCTCCCCCACTTGCAGCTGCTTCCAGATCTTCGAATGTGTCCACTACCAGCCCTTGTACCAGCCTGGTACTCAGTGGTCTCCTGTGGGTGGCTCTCAGTCCACTGTACAAGGAATTTCTCTAGTTTCTCAAATATTGTGTTGGCTTGAGTAGCTACAGTTAAGCTTTCCAACACTGCTGTGTTTAGTAGATAGGGACACGTGGAGAACACGCCTTAGTGCTTCCTTCCCTCAGTATGCACCATCCCTTCCAACTCTTTCTGATGTGTAGACTTTTCTATGTTTCTTACACTTACTGACTGTTTTGTTGGGCATTCCTACTTTCTCAGAAGATATTTTCATTAATAATGATGGGATGATGACAGCATTGATGCTCAGTACATTTAATATGGGCACAGGGCATGACTGGCTACTCTTTTAGGGAGAACAGTTGAGATACAACTAAACTGTTACCTACATTCCCTTAACTGGATTTGTGTACAAACAACATGATTCTGTTGGTGGACATTTAGAGTCATTATAGAGAATTTTTGATGTGGATACTGAATTTTGGGTAAAAAATATATATAATTATAACAAATTCAGAAAATGAGTATAGAAAATTAAGGATACCTGTATTTATGTGACTATTTCTTCCTCAGTAGACTCGTAGTCCTTGGCAGGTATTATTTCTCATAGACTCTCCAGTCCCAGCTCCCATCATAGTGTCTGCTGCAAAGAATGCACTGAAATAATTGTAGAATTGATGAGCGTATGACTTTTAAAAAATAGTTTGACGACAAATCCTGGAGTTTCTTATATGTTTTTGCCCAAAGGTGAAAAAACCAGAGTTTTATTGCTAAACTCTGTACATCTTGAACTGTTTGACATTATTTTAGGAGGGAAGTGATAAGATCAAAATCATGCTTTAGGGACTGTGATGAGATGATGGTCTGTAAGATGCACTGGTCACAGCAAGAGGCTTGGAGAGTGCTTTGAAGAGGAAGGAGAGGGACGTGTGTGTTCTTCTGAACACTAACACCCTGAGGCAGTGGTTCTCAAAATTTTTTGGTCTCAGGTCCCCTTTATACTTCTAGTAATTTACTGTGGACCTCAAAGAGCTTTTCTTTTGCAGGTTATATCTACCCTTGTTTATTTTATTAGAAATTAAAACTGAGTATTCAATTCATTAAGAATTATCCATTATATAATAACATACATATTTTTATTAAAAAATGACTATAATTTCTGAAACAAAAAGTTTGGTGAAAGGGGTGGCATTATTTTACATTTTTCAAATCTCTAATGTCTAGCTTAAAAGAAGGCCTCTGGATTCATATACTTGCTTCTGCATTTAGTCTGTGGTGATGTCATGTAGCCTCTGGAAAACTCGACCCTATTGTTGTGAAATGAGAATGAGAGTGAAAAGCAAATAATGTGTTGGTATAATTATGAAGACAGTTTTGATGCCACAGACCTTAATGGGATCTGGGTGTTTCCCAGTGGTCCCCAGACAACACTTGAAAACTGTTACCTTGAGATATTTAGCAAAAGATTCCTTCTCTGATCTCAGTCTACAGAGATGATGCAGGGATCTTGAGACAAAATAACAGCGTTCCATTCTTGTTACTGACTTTTTGGATAACTGCGTTCCTGATATATACTTCAAAGACTGAATTACATTAGGAGACAGTGGTTCTCATCATGGAAGCCATGGAGTTCTCTGGGGAACATCATGCCGTATATTCTGTCATATAACTCAGGCAAAATTTTACAAGCAGAAAACGGACTTAGGATGTGAACTCAAGTGCTTAATTCTCAAAATACATAAAATATTTTGAAGAAATTATATTTCTGAGATTATCCCTATACAATGTTAATTAGCTAGTCATCCAGGTATTTCTTAATACACAATTGACAGAAAATTTAAAATGTTTTGAAATACTGTGGTAAGCCTTAAGACAAAAATACAGTGTCTTATACTTTATATTTCTCCTTGAGAGCTGAGAATTTTTTTTTTCCCTTGCTATTTATGTACTAGATGGATGGATGTGTGTTTGGGGTTCTCTTTCAAATTTCTTTTGCCAGTTTTCTTTATTGTCTATGAGTATAAATGCATAAATTTTTAAGTACCTTTTTGTTGATATAAATGTTAAGGATAAAAAATTTGGAAAGTGTTGTATAAGAGAAAAAAATTGAAATCACTCATAAATCCTGGCATTCAGAGACACTAGCTGTCAAAAATATTTAGTGTATTTCTTTCCAATGTTTTTTCTCTACTTAATGCTTGAGAACTGTGTTTTTTTTTTTTGTTGTTGTTTTTTGTTTGCTTGTTTGTTTGTTACAGATATGGTATCATAGTGAACATATTTGGTTTTTTCTTTTCCTCTCCCATTTTAACACATTGTGAATGCTTTCCCCTGTTGATAGATGNGGATAATTTAGCATTTATTTTTTCTGTCTAATTTCTATTGGTTGGATGGTTTTCTCAGGGGAGTGGGGAAGCATAAATCTAAGGTGAAGAGGGATGCAGGCAGGCTTAGAGGCAGGAAGGGTATGACAACTCCTGGTCTTAGAGAAATCAGTGTGGGATAGGTCACAGTCCATAGTGGGGTGGCCAGATTATTGTCAACCCAAGAGAGTGGCACTTTGCCACAGACACTGGCTTCCTTATTTCCTGCCTTTCCTGCACAGCATCTTGAAATAGAAGACCATATTAAGCAGTACAGAATAATCGATCTATTTACTTACATAGTCAATGCCTGCTATCCCTAGCTGTGACTTTCAAGAAAGCCCTGTCTTTGCCTTGGAGCCTTCATCTGTAAAGGGAAGTGATTGAGTTACCTGCTCTCTGAGGTTCCTCCCAGATTAAAAATGTTTGTTTCATGATGAGCAACATTTCTTGAAGAAGATGAACTGGATTCTTTGATAGTGAAGTTTTATGATTTCCAGATTTTTTTTCATATTATAATTTTGTCAAGAGGTTCTCTATAAGAAAGCTTTTGGCTAAAGCATCTTTTCATACTAAGATTTTAGTTTTAGTGGCATTTTTAGCCTTATAAATGATAGATTTTTTTCTTCTCACAATGGGGAACTTAAATACCTTTATCCACCAGATGGTGCACTTGGACAACAAATTTATTTAAGGCTGAGGGTTTCCAAATGAGGTTAAACAGTTTAAACTGAGTCACTAACAGAGTTCCTTTCTATTTTGTATTTGTATCATGTCAGTATATCATTTCTCTTGAAATAAGAAATAATTTGAAGCCAGAACACTGTGTAACTTTCACATCCAAGTAAAATGTCATCATTCCAGACATGTTTTGGTGCAAAGAAAGAGATATTGGCTTATAGGATTTTGACTTTCAGATTTTAGTTTTGTGAAATAATTTTTCAGTTAATCAAAACTCATTATCTGCCAGCATATTTTGGCTGATCGTCAGTGAATGATCCCATATTATGCATCCAGACAGGGGAGGCAATGGTACTTCCAATTCACTAGTCATGTTTCATCTAGAATGTTCCATCAGTTCTGGAAGCTGTGTTTTTAGAGGGTTATTGCTAGAGCAGCATGCCAGGATTATATAGGAACTGACAATGGAAGACAGGTAAAGCCCAGATGCAGGGTGACCTCAGAGTACATGGCCACTGCCCTCAAGTGTATTGCATGTGAGAGGGTTAGGTGGGATCAGTGTGGGAATATCAAGTTTGTCTCTGAAAGAACTTTCTGAGGAACATTATTGCCTCAGAACAGTCTAGGCTGCCACTTGAGATAAGCAGCTACTGACTTCAGCATGTTCATGGGGAAAACTGTCTGATCTTACGTTGGAAATGATTTTGGGTTGGATAGGGTTTGGGTAGAATTAGTCATTTTTCTTTGAGTCTTCTCTTTATATCTCAGCCGTTAAACTTCAAAATTAAAGTATACTTACATGTTCAATACCGTGCTAAATTGATAAATCTTCTGATTTGTGTAGAGTCCCATGCTGCTGAGTGGTTTGTGGAAGTGTGACAAGTTCAGGATAGCAGGTCTTTGCCAGTGCAAGGTGCTTACTAGTTAGCTGGAGAGTCATGAATAGTGCAAATTAGGTGCTCCATGGCTGGCATGAATATTCTGCACCTTAAGAGTATAAAGAGGTTAAGCTTCCTGGGAACTGACATAATCCCTGAGATTAGGGTGAGAGTTAAAGGTATAGTGGCCATCAGACATATGAGCCACGGTGAGTGTTGAGGATGCTAAGTGTTTTGTGGGTACTAGATGATCAGTAGGCACAGAGGGGCAGATATCCATTGGGAAAGTATCAGGGAAGCAGCAATAGGAGTTACTGAAGAGGCAAGAACATGAAGTCCAAAGGTGAAAAAACCAGAGTTTTATTGCTGAATTTGACTGGTGATCATAGAATCATTGATGATTTCACCTGGAAGGAGTCTTGGAAATCATCTGATGTAGCCAGCACATTTTTAGATGAAGACCCTCAGATTGAAATAGGATTTATCCAAGATGACACCTACTTAGTGGTGGAGCTGAGAGGCCCCTGTCCCTATTCTCTTTCTACTATTCTACACTGTCATCGGGAAGGACGATTAGAACTTTGAACTGAATTGTGTACTCTGGACTTCTTCCTCTCTTGGGTTAATATCATCCAGGGTCTTCACTGGATGTTTAGTATCTTCAGAAGCAATCTTCTTCTGTTGCCATTGCAGCCCTGGCCTTGCCTGCAGGTTTATAAAAGTACTTTGATAAGGCATGTCCATTTGAAGATACATGCCTACCTTGGCCCCATTCTTTCCCATTTAAAAAAAAAAAAAAGAAGATGAATATAATTTAGATTTCATCTTTATTATGGCTTTTAAAGGCATGGAAGCAGGTATTTTTTTAAGGAGAGATTTTATAAATAGAATAAAAAGAGTCATGTAATTCTGTTGAAAAGGAACTATTGATCCGCACCTTCGGCTTCTAGAATCTGTTTTAAAATGATCAGAAGTATGGGTACATGTTTATATACCAAAATTATTTTCTAGTGATTTTTAAAATTATAGCAAAGAATGTGAAACAATGTATATGTTACAAGGGAAAATAATGCTACAAACTGTTACGGACATGTGGTACTACATACAATAGAATAGATGTTAGGAAAAAGATCATAATTCAATGGTGAATGAATAAACCAAGGTAACTGTGTATAGATATATCCCCAAGATAGATGCAGCAAAGGTGGTCCCGAGAGGGAAGTATATAGCAACATAGGCCTTCCTCAAGAAGCAAGAAAAGTCTCAAATACACAACCTAACCCTACACCTATAGGATCTGGAAAAAGAAAAGCAAATCCTAAATCCAGTAGGAGAAGAGAAATAAGCAGAAATCCATGATATAGAAATAAAAAAAACCCAGTAGAACAGATCAACAAAACTAGGAGCTGGTTCTTTGAAAGATTGATAAACCCCTAGCCAGACTTACCAAAAAGAAAAGAGATAGGATCCAAATAAACTCATGAATGAAAGATGAGGGATCACAACCAACACCGAAGAAATACAAACAATTATAAGAACATATTATGAGCAACTATATGCCAACAAATTAGACAATCTGGAAGAAACGGATGCATTCCTGGAGACGAATAAACTACCAAAACTGAACCAGGCAGAAATAGAAAACCTGGACAGTCCCATAACCAGCGAGGAAATTGAAGTAGTAATCAAAAATCTCCCAACAAACAAGATCCCAGGGCCAGATGCTTTCCCAGGGGAATTCTACCTAACATTGAAAGAAGAACTAATAACTATTCTTTTGAAACTGTTCCAAAAAATAGAAATGGAAGGAAAACTTCCAAACTCATTTTATGAGGCCAGCATTACCTTGATCCCAAAACTGGACAAAGACTCCATCAAAAAGGAGAATCACAGACCAATATCCCTGATGAACATGGATGCAAAAATTCTCACCAAAGTACTGCCAGTAGGAACTAACAGTGCATTAAAAGGATTATTCACCACAACCAAGTAGGATTTATTCCTGGGCTACAAGGTTAGTTCAACATCCACAAATCAATGCAATACAGTACATTAATCAAAGAAAGGGCAAGAACCATATGATACTCTCAACAAATGCAGAAAAAGCATTTGACAAAGTACAGCATCCTTTCTTGATGAAAACTCTTCACAGTGTAGGGATAGAGGGTACATACCTCAATATCATAAAATCCATTTATGAAAAACCCACAGCGAATATCATTTGCAATGGGGAAAAAGTGAGAGCTCTTCCCCTAAGGTCAGGAACACGGCAGGGATGTCCACTATCACCACTGCTGTTCAGCATAGTACTAGAAGTCCTAGCCTCAGAAATCAGACAACAAAAAGAGATAAAAGGCATCCAAATCAGCAAAGGAGAAGTCAAACTCTCACTCTTTGCAGATGATATGATACTTTATGTGGAAAACCCAAAAGACTCCACCCCAAAACTGCTAGAACTAATACAGGAATTCAGTCAAGTGTCAGGACATAAAATCAATGCACAGAAATCAGTTGCATTTCTATACACCAACAATGAGACAGAAGAAAGAGAAATTAAGGAGTTGAGCCCATTTGCAATTGCACCCAAAACCATAAGATACCTAGGAATAAATCTAACCAAAGAGGCAAAGAACCTGTACTCAGAATACTATAGAATACTCATGAAAAATTGAGGAAGACACAAAGAAATGGAAAAACGGTCTATGCTTATGGATTGGAAGAACACATATTGTTAAAATGTCTGTGCCACCTAGGGCTATCTACACATTTAATGCAATCCTTATCAAAATACCATCAACTTTTTTCACAGAAATGGAACAAAGAATCCTAAAATTTGTATGGAACATGAAAAGACCCCGAATAGCCACAGGAATGTTGACAAAGAAAACCAAAGCCGATGGCATCACAATTCCAGACTTCAAGCTCTATCACATAGCTGTAATCATCAAGACAGTATGGTGCTGGCACAGAAACAGACACATAGATCAGTGGAACAGAATAGAGAACTCAATAATGGACCCTCAACTCTATGGTCAACTAATCTCTGACAAAGCAGGAAAGACTATCCAATGAAAAAGACAGTCTCTTCAACAGATGGTGTGGGGAAAATTGGACAGCCACATGTAGAAGAATGAAACTGGACCATTTCCTTACACCATACACAAAGTAGATTGGAAATGGATGAAAGACTAAATGTGAGACAGGAATCCATCAAAATCCTTGAGGAGAACACAGGCAGCAACCTCTTTGCCGTCAGCCACAGCAACTTCTTCTTAGACACATCGCTAAAGCAAGAGAAGCTGGGGCAAAAATGAGCTATTGGGACTTCAAGATGGGGCACAGTCAACAAAACCAAAAGACCACCGACAGAATGGGAGAAGATATTTGCAAATGACACACCAGATAAAGGGCTAGTATCCAAAATTCATAAAGAACTTATCAAACTCAACACCCAAGGAAAAACAATCCAGTGAAGAAATGGGCAGAAGACATGAACAGACATTCTGCAAAGAAGACACCCAAATGACCAGTAGACATACGAAAAAGTGCTCAACGTCACTCAGCATCAGGGAAATACAAATCAAAACCACAATGAAATACCACCTCACACCAGTCAGAATGGCTAAAATTAACAAGTCAGGACACGACAGATGTTGGCGAGGATGCAGAGAAAGGGGAACTCTCTTATACTGTTGGTAGGAATGCAAGCTGGTGCAGACACTCTGGAAAACAGTATGGAGGTTCCTCAGAGAGTTGAAAATAGACCTACCCTACAACCCAGCAATTGCACTACTGGGTATTTACCTCAATGATACAAACGTAGTAATTTAAGGGACACCTGCACCCCAATGTTTATAGCAGCAATGTCCACAATAGCCAAACTATGAAAAGAGCCCAGATGACCATCGACAGATTGAATGGATAAAGAAGATGTGGTATATATATATATACAGTTGAATATTATGCCGCCATCAAGAAAATGAAATCTTGGGGTATGTGTTGTGGTGAGTGCTGTGTATTGTGTAAGACTGATGAATCACAGACCTGTACCCCTGAAACAAATAATACGTTATATATTAATAATAAAAAAATAAAAACAAATGGCAACCATCACTTGGCATCAGGGAAATACAAATCAAAACCACAATGAGATAACACCTCACACTGGTCAGAATGGTTAAAATGAATAATTCAGGAAACAAGAGATGTTGGTGAGGATGTGGAGAAAGGGGAGCCCTCTTAACACTGTTGGTGGGAATGCACACTGGTACAGTCACTGGAAAACAGTATAGAGGTTCCTCAAAAAGTTAAAAATAGAAGTACCCTGTGACCCAGCAATTGCACTTCTAGGTATTTATGGAAAGGATACAAACATGGTGATTCAAAGGGGCACGTGCACCCCAATATTTATAGCAGCAGTGTTCACAATAGCCAAATTATGGAAAGAGTCCAGATGTCCATTGACACATGAATGGATAAGGAAGAGGTGGTGTGTATATATATATATACACACAATAGTCAATGGACTATTACTCAGCCATCAAAACGAATGAAATCTTGCCATTTGCAGTCACATGGATGAAGTAGAAGGTATTATGTTATGGTAAGCAAAGTAAGTCAGACAGACACATACCGTATGATTTCATTCATATGTGGAATTTAAGAAACAAAACAGATGAACATAGCGGAAGGGAAGGAATAATAAGATGAAAACAGAAGGAGGCAAACCATAACAAACTGAGGGTTGCTGGAGGGGAGGTGGGTGGGAGGATGGGGTAATTGGGTGATGGACATTAAGGAGGGCACTTCACGTAATGAGCACTGGGTGTTCTATGCAACTGATGTATCACTAAATTCTACCCGTGAAACGAATAATACACTATATGTTAACTAAATTGATTTTAAATAAAAATTAAAAAAAAGATGTATCCCGGGGTGCCTGGGTGGCTCAGTCATTGAGCGTCTGCCTTCAGCTCAGGTCAGGATCCCAGGGTTCTGGAATCGAGTTCTGCATCGGGCTCCCTGCTCAGCGGGAAGCCTGCTTCCCCCTCTCCCACTCCCCCTGCTTGTGTTCCCTCTCTTGCTGTGTCTCTCCGTGTCAAATAAATAAAATCTTAAAAAAAAAAAAAGTTGTATCCCCAAGATCTTGAAATGCCCACATTGGGTTTCCAGTACTGTGCAGAATTCCCATGATAAATCGTTCACTTGACCATAGGCAGAGAGCTGCTAGTCTGGCTGAAATGGGGTTTGAGGAGCTGATCCCATATACCAGCCTCCTAGAATGAGTTCCTCAAAGTGAGTCATGACCTCCTATCAGTGGGCTTTTGGGGTCACTGGAACAGAATTAGAGCCACTAAATTCTGGAGTCTAATTCTAATTATGTTCTAATTTAAAATATTTCTTTTTAGAGAAAGATATAACTAAGATTATATAATGGTTTTCTCTTATTTGCAGGTTTATAAGTAAGTTTAGTCTCCAGATGTTCTACAGTAAGAAAATGTAGTTTAATATTCAGAAAAATTATTGTTTTCCCATTTTCACTGAAGGAATGCTGTTGAGCCTGTGTATATATGATCCAAAATTTTACACTGTTAAGAATGAAGATGAGCTCATTGGAAATTCCTTAGATTATTTTTATTTTATGAATAATTAAAGGGAGACTCGAGGTCCAGGCCTCTGCCAAGTGTTATGAGAGTGTGTTAAAGCTAAAATTGTTTTAAGTGAGAAATTAGAGCGAGAGAGAAATGAAGCAAGGTGGAAAAAACAAACAATTGGGATACACAGAAAAAAAATTAGAATTTTGTAGAAGAACTGGGGGAGACAGATAAATTCTTTATCTAAATTGGGATTTTACTGGAATTAGTAAGTAGTAAAGAAGGTGAAAATAGATACTAAGTACTTAGGAATTCTCTATCATAAAAGTTTGTTGAAAGATGCAAGGATTTTGAAATACTGTTACACTGCAGTATAATACACTTTGAAGAGTTGAATAAGACAAGGGCTTGCTTAATCTAGAAAGTATGAATATATTAGTAAATATTATTGTTTTTAATTTCTCATATGAAAAATAATGTCACGGTCTGGGTATGGGATTTTACTGTTTTATTAAATCTGGAGAAATTTGATCCTCTTTAAAGGAGAACAAGGCCTCATATGGTTCAGGTTCCCTTTATGATTTTCTGCAACCGCCACATGTAGATGTGTAAAATAAATTTGAGAACTCTTTATTATTTCTGTGATATTTTAAAAATAGAATGCAGATCTGTAAGTGAATCTGTTAGTCATGCTCTTGGCCTAAGCCAGTATTTCTAAATCATCTTCTTGATAGGTAGTCCTTTAAAAAAATAAAAAGGAAAAAGCATAATCACCAAATTATGAACTTTCCAGTTATTGGGGATAGAGGGAAGTTTTTCTCTCCTTGATTATTTAAAGCTAGGCAGTTTAGAGTTAACTTTCTGGCTCAGTGTTTGGCTATATGGCTTCAGACTAGTTGAGCCAGCGTGGGTTTAAGTTTTCATTCTTGCTCTTGAATGCAGCTCCATGATTATGAGCTGTAAGATGTTGGGCAAGTTGTCTGATCTCTCTTTGCTGCAGTTTCCTCATTTATAAAATGGCACTGATAATAGATGTGGTTAGTACCTACCTCATAGGATAAAAATGATGTGACAAATGAAACACCTCATGGCCTGCTTCACAGTATATACTGAATAAATGTTAGCTGCTGTTGGTGGCGACATTGCAGCAAAACAAGACAAAGATCTGAGTCTGTAATGAGGTAGTCAGTAGCTGATTACAAGAGGTTTGGGAAGAATTCTTTTCTGTTTTGCAGTTGTCATTTATGTATAAAAGTCCAGCCCAGCAATTTATATTTTCTAATCATCTGTCAAAGCCTGTCAGAACCACAAAGGGTGTATGTTTAGGGATTACTGCTTTTAAAAAATACCACCTTTTGTTTTTAAAATATAGACCACCGTCTTGTCGGTGCCCAGACAGAATTGGTGTGAATCAAGAGATACCTACTTTCTTGTGATTTTTTCTTTATCGTATTTTTTGAATGTAATACCTGATTATGTACGTGCAATGTATTTGAGGTTTAAAGCACAATGATACACTGAGTACCTCCAACCCACTATGCAGTCCGGCAGCTAGAATGTTAACAGTACTGCCCATGGACTGCCATTCTACAGCCTTCCTTGCTGCCCTGTCCCACCACCCAGGGCTGGCCTGGATTTTGTGTTTGATTTCTTTGCCCTTTAAAAACAGTTTTCTCGGAGATGCGTATGTTTTTAAATAATATATTTAGTTTGGCCTATTTTGACCTTAATAATACATAATATCACTTTATGTAGTCTTTTGAGACTTTGATTTTTTTCACCCAACAATAGGCTTCCCACGTTTATTCATATTATTGTGTGAACTAGTGGCCAGTCGTTTTCAGTGCTATATAATATTCCGTTACGTGAATATATGTTTTATTTATTATTATCTTGCCAAGGGACATTTTCTTTCTGCTTCTTTTTTTAGTCATATTTCTGGGTGAAATAGCTGAAGGCAATTAGGAATATACTTATCTTGATGAGCACTGAGCAACATGTAGAATTATTGAATCTTATAAACCTGAAACTACTATAACATTGTATGTTTACCATGCTGTAATTAAAAAAAAGTATAAATAAGTATTGCTGCTATGAACATATTCCTGTTCAGGGTTCCTGGTGTACATGTATAAAGGTTTCCCTACAGCAGTTACCTAGGAATGGGAAGTGCCTGCTGATAGGTCAACGTTATCTACTGTTGACTTGTTTTTCAAACAATTTATAACAATTTATGTTCCTGCAGCAGCATATAATCATTTTTTTGGTGGGGTGTAATTTATATACCATAAAATTTGCCTATTTTAAGTGTATAATTCAATAAGTTTTATGTAATCATCACTTTGACTCCAGTCTTAGAGCATTTGTGTCACCTCCAAAAGCATCCTAATGCTGACGTATATTCTCTTGAGCACTTAATATTGTTCATCTTCTTACTTATTATCAGTCTCGTTCCTGTAAAATATCTTCTGGGAATTGGCATTTCTCTGATTGCAAATGATGTACAATATCTTTTCATGTCTTTATTGGCTATTTATGTTTCCTCTATTGTGAAACATCCTCTGCCTATTATTCTATTAGATTGTTTGACTTTTTCTTATTATTTGGAGTTTTAAAAATGTACTCTGGATACCAAAACTGTGCCAGTTATATTTGTTGAATTATTTGCTTCAGTTGTGGCTTGATCCTTTCACTTTTCTGTTTCTTTTGATTTTTGTCTTTTTTTTTTAAGATTTGATTTATGTATTTATTTTAGAGAGAGAGAGAAAGAGACAGTGCAAGTGGAGGGAGAGAAAGGGACAAGGAAGCTCCGTGCTGAGCACAGAGCCCAACAGGAGGCTCGATCTCATGACCCTAAGATCATGACCTGAGCTGAAATCAAGAGTCTGATGCTTAAGTGACTAAACCACCCAGGTGCTCCTCTTGTGTGTGTGTGTGTGTGTGTGTGTGTGTGTGTGTGTTAAGAGATGAATTTAAATTCTAGCACCTGAAGCTATACAAGTTTATACTTTTATCAAGTTCATGGGACTGTTGTACACATTAAATAAAGCGGCAGCTATATCGTACCACTTAGTATGTCAGAATCAAGAACATACTTTTGAATTGCTTAAACACAATCTGCAGAATTAGAAACAAAATTATAAGCTGCTCACAGTTATACTAATTGTCAAGTAGATGTTTTACATTTAATAGTTGATATAGCAGTCAGTGTCTAATAGGGGATGTTGAAAGTGAGTTCAGATTTTCATCCTGTTATATTCAATGTGAAAGTATCTCGAGTAGGTATGTGACTAGCCAAAGGTGGGTACCACTAGGACCAGATGGTAAAGTTCTACCACAGTTTCTGTAATTTTCACTGATTTTTTCTTTGCCAGTTAGAAAATGAGCAGCAAGAGTGAATACTTTTTTACATATATACAAGATATGCTGTGAAAGCATATTTGTTTACAAACATAAAAATAGTAGCTTTTGATCAGAAAATAATGAATAAAGATATATAGCAAAACATTAATCATTTCTGACCTTAGAGAGACCAATTTCATATTTTATTACTTCAAAAAATATGGTTAGTTTTTTTTTGAATCCCTTGTCCAGAATTGTTTGAAAAGGAAGACAGACAAAATATTTATTTTTACTCTCAACATGGCTATGAAGAGTTAAATTAAAAATGAAGAACATTGAAGTAAGTCCAGAATAAGCTCATATATTTGGCCACATAGAATTATTATCATCTTCAAGGGTAGGTGTAATAATGAAGACTTTATAAGCAGTTTTTAGTCCATAAATACAATAGCCATGTTGGTATGTTGGCCATTTGGAAAATAAAAGCTGCAGCATCAGTAAAGGTCTGAGATGTCTCTGTTTTGTAGATTCAGTTCAGCATATTTAAGGTTAACTAAAGTTGACATCAAAATTTTTAGAGATAAGTGTATTTACAGTGTCTTTTAATGAACAAAGATTTTAATTTTAATGTGATAGATTTTAACAGTCTTTTTCATTTAATTTAGTTTTTGAATATTTTTAAATAATATTTTCTTATATTATGTTAGTCACCATACAGTACAACCCTAGTTTTTGATGTAAAGTTTGATGATTCATTACCTGTGTATAACACCCAGTGCACCATGCAATATCTGCCCTCCTTAATACCCATCACCAGCCTATCCCATTCCCCCACCCCCCTCCCCTCTGAGGCCCTCAGTTTGTTTCCCAGAGTCCATAGTCTCTCATGGTTCATTCCCCCTTCTCTTTACCGCCCCCCCTTTCTTCTTTCCTTTCTTCTACTACCGATCTTCCTACTTCTTATGTTCCATAAATGAGTGAAACCATATGATAATTGTTTTTCTCTGCTTGACTCATTTCTCTTAGCATTATCTCCTCCAGTCCCGTCCATGTTGCAGCAAATGTTGAGAAATCGTACTTTCTGATAGCTGAGTAATATTCCATTGTATATATGGACCACATCTTCTTAATCCAGTCATCTGTTGAAGGGCATCTCGGCCCCTTCCACAATTTAGCTAATGTGGACAATGCTGCTATGAACATTGGGGAGCATATGGCCCTTCTCATCACTACATCTGTATCTTTGGGGTAAATACCCAGTAGTGCAATGGCTGGGTCATAGGGTAGCTCCATTTTTAACTTTTTAAGGGACCTCCACACTGTTTTCCAGAGTGGCTGTACCAACTTGCATTCCCACCAACAATGTAGGAGGGATCCCCTTTCTCCACATCCTCTCCAGCAATTGTTGTTTCTTGCCTTGTCCATTTTTGCCATTCTAACTGGCGGTATCTCAAGGTGGTTTTGATTTGAATTTCCTTGATGCCTAATGATTTTGAACACTTTTTCATGTGTCCGTTAGCCATTTGTATGTCTTCATTGGAAAAGTGTCCGTTCATAACTTCTGCCCATTTTTTGACTTGTTTATTTGTTTCTTGTGTTTGAGAAGTTCTTTGTAGATCTTGGATACCAGTCTTTTATCTGTAGTGTCATTTGCAAATATCTTCTCCCACTCTGTGGGCTGCCTCTTAGTTTTTTGACTGTTTCCTTGCCTGTGCAGAAGCTTTTTATCTTGATGAAGTCCCACAAGTTCATTTTATCTTTTGTTTCTCTTGCCTTTGGAGATGTGTCATGAAAAAAGTTGCTGTGGCCGATGTCAAAGAGGTTGCCGCCTATGTTCTCCTCTAGGATTTTGATTGATTCCTGTCTCACATTGAGGACTTTCATCCATTTGGAGTTTATCTTTGTGTATGGTGTGAGAGAGTGGTCAAGTTTCATTCTTTTACATGTAGCTGTCCAATTTTCCCAGCACCATTTATTGAAGAGACTGTCTTTTTTTCCACTGGATGTTTTTTCCTGCTTTGTCAAAGATTAGTTGCCCAAAGAGCCGAGGGTCCATTTCTGGGTTCTCAATTCTGTTCCATTGGTCTATGTGTCTGTTTTTGTGGCAGTACCATGCTGTCTTTGTGATCACAGCTTTGTAGTACAACTTGAAATCTGGCATTGTAACGCCCCCTGCTTTGTTTTTCCTTTTCAACAATTCCTTGGCGATTCATGGCCTTTTCTGGTTCCACACAAATTTAAGGGCTGTTTGTTCCAGTTCTTTGAAAAATGTCATTGGTATTTTGATCGGGATAGCATTGAAAGTGTAGATTGCTCTGGGTAGCATAGACATTTTAACTATGTTTATTCTTCTGATCCACGAGCATTGAATATTTTTCCATCTTTTTGTGTCTTCTTCAATGTCTTTTGAGAGTGATCTGTAGTTTCTAGAATATAGATCCTTTACGTCTCTGGTTAAGTCAATTCCTAGATAACGTATGATTTTTGGTGCTATTGTAAATGGAATGGATTCCCTAATTTCTCTTTCTTCAGTCTCATTGTTCGTGTATAGAAATGCAACTGATTTCTGAGCATTGATTTTGTATCCCGCCACGTTACTGAATTGCTCTATATCTTCTAGTAGTTTGGGGGTGGATTCTTTTGGGTTTTCCATATAGAGTATCCTGTCATCTGCGAAGAGAGACAGTTTGACTTCTTCTTTGCCGATTTGGATTCCTTTGATCCCTTTTTGTTGTCTGATTGCTGTTGCAAGGACTTCTAGTATTATGTTGAATAATAATGGCGAGATTGGGCATCCTTGTCGTGTTCCTGATCTTAAGGGAAAGGCTTTCAGCTTTTTCCTGTTGAGAATGATATTCGCTGTAGGCTTTTCATAGATGGTTTTTATGAAATCGAGGAGTGTACCCTCTATCCCTACACTCTGAAGTGTTTTAATCAGGAAAGGATGCTGTATTTTGTCAAATGCTTTTTCTGCATCTATTGAGAGAATCATATGATTTTTGAATTTTTCTTTCAGACCGCGATCGATTTGTGAATGTTGAACCACCCTTGCGATCCCACTTGGTCATGATGGATAATCCTTTTAATGTACTGTTGGATCCTATTAGCTAGGATATTGTTGAGAATTTTGGCGTCCATATTCATCAGGGAAATCGGTCTGTAATTCTCCTTTTTGATGGGGTCTTTGCCTGGTTTGGGGATCAAGGTAATATTGGTCTCATAGAATGAGTTTGGTAGTTTTCCTTCTGTTTCTATTTTTTGAAACAGCTTCAGGAGTATAGGTGTTATTTCTTCTTTGAATGTTTGGTAGAATTCCCCGAGGAATCCATCAGGCCCTGGACTCTTGTTTTTGGGGAGGTTTTTGATCACTGCTTCATTCTCTTCATAATTAATTGATCTGCTTAAAAAATCACTTTCTTCCTGTTTCAATCCTTATAGTTTATAGGTTTCCAGGAAGGCATCCGTTTCTTCCAGGTTGCTTAATTTATTGGCATAAAGCTGTTGGTAAAAGTTTCTAATGATCCTTCCTATTTCATTGGTGTTGGTTGTGATCTCTCCCCTTTCATTCATAATTTTATTAATATGGGTCCTTTCTCTATTCTTTTGAATAAGTCTGGGCAGTGGCTTATAGATCTTATTTATTCTTTCAAAGAACCAGCTTCTAGTTCTGTTGATCTGCTCTACTGTGCTCCTGGTTTCTAATTCATTGATATCTGCTCTAATCTTGATCAACTGCCTTCTCGTGCGTGGGTTAGGCCTGTTCTTCTGTTCCAGCTCCAGTTTCTTGAGGTTAGAATATAAAAACTGCATTTTAGATTTTTCTGTTCTTTTGGGTGAGGGTTGGATGGCTATTTGTTATGAATTTTTTTCTCTCCTGAGACTGTGAGAACCCTAGATATACTTATTGTTCTAAGTATTACTTCACTTTCAGATTTTCTGTCTCGTCATCTTTCTGTACTGCACTGTGTGGTAAGACCTTAAATTTTATCTTCTCGTTAACTACCTCTCTTGTTTAAACCTTTTATTGCATTTTTAGTTTAATAATGATGTATTTCCTTTCTGGCAGTCCACCCCTTCCTCCAGATCTGATAGTCATTCCAAGTAGTTTATGTTACGAGCTTGTCTTTGTGATTCCATATTTTATTTCTTTAAATATTTCATGTTCTTTAGAGTCTCTTTGGTAATTCTAATGTCAACAGCTCTTGCTGGAGATGGTTCTAATGCTTTGTCAGCAGGTTTTGCTTACTTTGTCCAATGTTGCCTTGCCTTCCTGTGTGTTTGGTGATCTTTGGTTTTATGCTTTGACTTGATCTTAATTTGTGAAAAATTTATAGGTTTAAATGGAGGATGCTTTTCTCTCAGGAGGGTTGGGATTGCTTCTGCCTGGAACTAGGGGCACATTAACCTAACCTGAAACCCTTAATAGTCCAAACTCAATGCAGGAGTCCCAGGCTCTCTGCAGTCTTTTATTTGACTGGGCATTTCTGCCTTTTTCTTCTCTCCCCTTTTTCTTTTCATACTCATAATTACCTTTTAATGGTGAACAGTCTTGTGTTTTTTTTATGGTGCTTTTGTTAAAGAATTTTTTTGTTTGTTTCTTTCAAAACTCATTCTACATTGGTTATTGTCTAGACTTTTAGAAAGAAAAGGCACTGCTATAAAATTGTAAGTATTTTGGTGTATAAAAATGTAAAGGGAAAAGAGGTCTGTTTTATTTTTATTTATTTTATTAAAAAAATTAAAAAGTTTATTTAAATTCCAGTTAGTTAACATACAGTGTAATATTAGTTTCAGGTATACAATATAGTGATTCAACAATTCCATTCATCACCTGGTGCTCATCATGATAAATGTACTCCTTAATCCACATCACCTATTTAACCCATCCCCACACCCACCTCCCCTCTCGTAACCATCAGTTTGTTCTCTGTAGTTAAGAGCCTGTTTTTTGGTTTATCTCGCTCTTTTTTTTCTCCCTTTGCTCATTTGTTTTATTTTTTAAATCCACATATGAGTGAATCAAATGGTATTTGTCTGACTGACTTATTTCACTTAGGATAATACTCTTTAGTCCCATTCATGTCGTTGCAAATGACAAGATTTCATTCTTTTTTATGGCTGAGTAATATTCATTCTGTCATCTATCTATCTATCTATCTGTCTGTCTATCTATCTATCTATCATCTATCTATTTATCCATGTACCACATCTTCTTCATCCATTCACCATGTGATGGACACTTGGGCTGTTTCTGTAATTTGACTATCATAGATAATGATGCTCTAAACGTTGGGATGCATGTATTCTTTTGAATTAGTATTTTTGTATTCTTTGGGTAAATACCTAGAAGTGCAATTGCTGGATCATAGGGTAGTTTTGTTTTTAACTTTTTGAGGAAAGGAGGTCTGTTTTAAAACTAGAAAGTTCAGAGAATGTGAGACTTTTATGTAAAGAAAGAAAAAGGGCTATCATGTCACATGTTGTAATGAACTTTAAACAAAATGAATTTCACATGGGTCTAATTTTATTCTTATTGTGTAAAGATCTATAGGAAATCCTCAGTCTATTTTAAAATGTGGATCAGAACTTTCATTTTAGTTATGGAAAGGTACAATTTTCACACATTACTGTGTAAAATGGATTGAATTTTGAAGTCTTTAAAGCACTAACCAAGTTTTATTTTTCTTTCTCTGTGTGCATTACCTTTGAGACTTCAAGGACTTGTTTAAGCCATATGAATTAGTGGCAGTAGTTTACATTAGCCTAGCTCTAAGTTCCCAGTGAATTAGTGGAGATTGGTGTATGGTCTTTTGTTAGGTGTTGGGTCGACTGGGCTGTGACAGGGTCATTAAAAGTGATGGTATGAGGGCTTCAGAGGGGCGGGGGTGGGGGAATGGGATAGACTGGTGATGGGTAGTAAGGAGGGCACGTATTGCATGGTGCACTGGGTGTGATACGCAACTAATGAATCATTGAACTTTACATCAGAAACCAGGGATGTACTGTATGGTGACTAACATAATATAATAAAAAAACATTAAAATAAAAAAATAAAATAAAATAAAATAAAATAAAATAAAATAAAATAAAATGAGGATCCAGGACAAAAAAAAAAAAAAATACGGAGCAACCAGAACTCTCATATTTTGCGGGTAGTCATGTGAAACCATTAGTCAGTTTTCTATAAAGTTAAGTATACACTTATCATATAACCCTGGAAAAGCACTCTTAGATATTCATCCCAAGCAAACAACAGCATACGACCATAAAATCTTGTATGTGAACATTCATAACAGGGTTACTCATAATAGCCCCAAACTGTAAACAACCCAAATGTCCATCAACAGGAGAACGAATAGACAAATTTGAACTATCCATACAGTGGTGTACTAGCCAGGAATAAAAAGGAATTAACTCTAGATACACACACAACACTCAAAATATTATGTTCAGTAAGATATTAGGTAGTCACATAGGAGGGCATCCTATATGACCCCTTTTATATGAAATACCAGAAAAGAAAAAAACTGATCTATAGTGCCTGGGGCCAGGGGTGGTGGGGGGAGGGATTGACTGCAAAGGGGGCACAGGGAAACTCTGGGGTCATGGACATGTTCCATGCTTGGGTTGTGGTGGTGATTATATTTGTCAAAACTCATCAATTTATACACTTAAAATGGGTCTTTTTTTTTTTTTTTCAAAGGCAGTAAATTTGCTTTCAAAGCCCACAGTAAAAAAAAAAGGGGGGAGGGATGGTAAAAGCCAAATGAGGCAAAGCATAATCTTTTAAAAAATACTTAAACATTAGTATTTTATTTCATTAGTTTAAGTAGAGATACCTAAAAAGTTTAAAAATACTGCATAGTGCACATTACGTGCTAATGAGAAACACCATATCATAATACTGAATTATAAAAATGGAACCAACTCCAGTATTTCTGAAGGGATTGATTACAAAGAATTATGATTTGCTAGACAGACAATATATTTGCTGCTGAGAAGACTGGCTGGTCTAAGTCTCAAACAAGGAGGCCTGTTAAATTACTGACCATCTTATCTCCATCCGTAAAATGAGGGTATTTTGCTAGCATGGGAATTATCTCAGTGCATGTTAGGTCTCTGCATTAATAAAATAATTGCTGAATAACTGCACTAGTTTTTTGGTAGATATCAGATATAAAGAAAATGTTGTTTTTCTTTTTTTAAAGCTTGTTTACTAATTTTTAAAGATTTTTTTGCGTACATCACTTTGTTTCTTCTTAACAATCTGATGGGGGATGCAAATCTTGTTACTAGGTATGAGTTGTCCCCAATTCTGCAGTTAATAGGCTTTGAGAAAGGTAATTTAAATAGGTGCTAGCTGTGTTAGCTCTTGTAAAGACCAAGAGCACAACATAACTTAGTGACGACATTTCTGTGTTAGAAGAAATACTCTAATTTGGCTTATCTGTATTTTTTTTTTTATAACCTCATTTGAATCAGGAGCAGACTGGAAAGCTTTTACAGTAATAATTTCTTTCAGTATTTTCTGAGTCTTACAGCATCCAGGAGGTGGATCTTCTTTTTTTAATAAGTGGATTTTCAATGAAATGGTGTTTTCCCCTTAAAATTCTTAACATTTCAGAATTTTCTGTTGGTCATTGTGAGTCCACTTTAGAGCTGGGCATGTGCCACTGAAACTCAGGAGAGAGATTGGGGGTTCATAACATTGTTTGAAAAGTAACCCCAAGGGTGTAACACTGAAGGTGCTGAGGATGATGGCAGGAGATGGGGTGGGGAGAGAAACGTGGTTGGATGTTGATAATGTTGAGGATAGAATATAACAGAGTGATGACAATGAAGATGTGGAAAGCCCTAAGTGAGAGATTAACAGGTCAGTGTTTAGAACTAATTTTGGAAAAGAAGAGCCATATGGATTCTTCTACTGTATGAAGGGTGCCATAAAAATATAATTAGTAATAGTGAGTGTGTCAATTTATCAGTTATTGTTCTATGGCCACCCAGCTTTTGTGTAAAGCAAATGAGAAAGCAGTCCCTGAAATATGTAAAATAGAGTGAAGAAGTTCTTGACTGGTTTGAGTCTTCAGTTGGAAGTGTTTCAGTGGTCATGCAGGGCTTTTTTTACATGATTGTTGTTGATACTGTAGCAGTTTCTCATATTTACAGGCAAGTGATTTTAACTCTTCTACTTTGTGGACAAAGCAGAATGTATAGTCAGGTTGACCTTGGTGCATTACAGCTCACTGAATTGTCACTTGGCAGGTGTGCATATTGTCAATGCCTGTCATTTGGCAGGTGTGCATGGTGTGGCTAAATTCTTGCACAGCTTTCTTCTGCCCTCTTTTCATTCTTAATCCTGGCTATTGTTTTGCAGAGGCTTGTCTGAAGAAGTTACATAGCTTTGTTCAGGACTGTTTTGCCTAAACCTGTGTGCTACGTTCCACTGATCTGTGCTTGGTTATTCAGTTTTCATAATCACTCAGGCTTTGCATTTTACCATTTTACTTTGTGTCTTTCTGTTCATTTGCATATTGGATTTCTACACAGTGATGGAATGGGAGGACAACATGTATATGGAGAGTAGATTCCTGTCATGACACTTGCACAATTTCACTCTGGTTACTGGACACGTTTATACAATACCTGACATTGTTATTTAGTGTTGGGGAAATGTATGATTAGTTTTAAAAATCTGAGCAGTGTCTCTGCCCCAAGCTCACAGTCACTAACTTTGTATTTATGGCCTATCTCCAAAACTCCTTCCTCCTTCATCACTTTTAAATTATTACAATAAATGTGAACTCTTTAATGCCTGCTACCTTTTTGCAGAAGTGGCCACAGATGTATTTTGTTTGACCCACATGGTTTTAAAAGTTGGTTAATACCACATAAAATTTGGATTTGGGGCTTCTCTTAAAAGATCAGAAGATCTGGCAGCATTTCTAGTGACAGCAGTAGACAGGACCTGAGTAACGTCTGTTCTTGTTAGACAGGATAGTAAATGTCTCCAAATGGGTAGGGTCTCCCTGTTTGGGAGGGGAGTAGGGTCTCCAAATGGTCTCCCCACCTCTTTGACTTACACCTGGCGGCTTCACTCACTGATGTTACGTGCTGGGCTCTTTGGGCACCTGAATTTGTAGCTCCTGCTTTGTCGCCCAGCTCTTCACTTCCTGCTGTGAACTTTGGAACATGCTGCTGACAGTTCTCTTTGAGGTGAGGGGGGCCCTGAACCCCAGGGAATACCACTCAAGCTGTGGTCCTGAAACCCCTTCCCATGTTTTTGAAAGAAAAATTGAGTTAGAATGGAAATTTAAAAAAATATTTTCATATGTATTTTGTAATCTTATCTTTACAGTTGTCCTATGAGGTAAGCAGGTCTGGATTTATGTATTCTTGGGAAGACTTAGGACCCTACTTCTGCTGGCAAGGATATAATTTTTTAAAGTAGTTCCAGTTAGAGACTGGGCCTTTACTATGGCTGTTTCAAGGTGGTCACAGTCTTGTCATGGCCTAGTTGGCAGATTTGAACTCTGGTCACTGCTCTGCCACAAATGACCATTGAGAAGCTATCAGATCCTATAACCCTCGTAAGTACTGGAGCCAATATTTCATCAGAGAGCTTTTGACTCCTGTACAGCATGTTGCTTTTCTGAGATTGTGTCATTCTTTGAGATAGAAGTTCTTCATTTCATTTTGTTATTTGCTGGGTGAGGGCAGAAAGAGTGTATGTATTAACCTTGATTTTCATAAGTTTGCTAATTTGTCTTTTGTCTTAGAAAAACCTTTATGTAGGCTTTGATTGATGTACCTTCATTTTTTTCCCCAAAGATTTATTTATTTGAGGGGCGCCTGGGTAGCTCAGTCAGTTAAGTGTCTGCCTTTGGCTCAGGTCATGATCCCAGGGTCCTGGGATTAAGTCCCACATGGGGCTCCCTGCTCAGCAGGAAGTCTGCTTCTCCCTACCCTCCTTTCATTTGTACTCCCTCTCTCTCTCTCAAAAATAAATAAAAATAATAGATTTTATTTATTCGAGAGAGAGAAATAGAGACCACAAAGGGGGAGGCAGGTGCAGGCAAAGGTGAGAGGGAGAAGCAGACTTCTTGTTCAGCAGGGAGCCGGATGTGGGGTTTGATCCGAGGACCCTGAGAAATGATCTGAGCTGAAGGCAGATGCTTAACTGACTGAGCCACCCAGGTACCCCATGCCTTCATTTTTACATACTTTTTTTTTTTTTAAAGCCCATTCTCTGGTTATCAGTATATTTTGGTAGTTTTAAAAGTTTGATCATGTCTTCTGTGTTTTCTTCCTAGTTTTAACCTCTTCGTATATCTTCATTTAAAAATACCTTTTGGGGAAGGTTTTAATTGCATTAAATTTACACTATCTCTATGTGTTTTTAGGTGGCACAATCAAATTACATATGTATATTATGACAATAGATGTTACCATAGTCCAGCCACACCCTCATATACCCTGGGTTTTGAAATGCCATCACAGCTGTGGCTCAGATTATTTTCTCTTTTACTACTGAGTTATTTGGGCTGAGGCATTTAAGGAGCAGTTTACTATGATCCTTCCCTGAATGTGCTGTCCCACACAGCATGATTTTATGGAATTTTAATGTATTATATAAACAAAATTCCATGGTTAAGCAATATTTGGGGAATTTGGAGTTAAACAGAGTTAAGCAGACTTTCTTATACTAGGGCCTTTCACATCCTTTGGAGTACCTCTCAGCGCTGTGACTCTCTCTAAGAGGAGGAGAAAAAGAAGCCATAGTTTCACCATAGCCTCTGGTAGGACTAATGTCCCACTGGAAATATTTTGGGAAAAATTGGTTTACTATGAGTTTTGCATTATTTCTCTGTGTTAAGTGGGAATGGCTCGTTGTTGGTGAGGTTTCTCACATGGCATGTTATTGCTGTGTCATCCTTCAGTCTTCCAGTGACTGAGTGCAGTCACTGTAGGGGGAGTCACAGATGTGCACAGTCCCAAGGAGAGGATGCTTATTGTCCTACCTATGGCCTATTTCAGGGATGCAGGCTCAGAGTGCAAGGGCCAGGAACTCAAACTTGGTACTATCTCTCTGTGGAGATGTATAAATGCATTGTTCCTGTTCTGATGTTACTCCCTCTGTGAAATCCAAAGCCTGGCTCTGGTTATGGTGATGAAGACTTAAGACTTCTTTCAGACTGCCATCTGATTCCTGATAGGTGGAAGATAGATTGAAAGGAAAAATCCTTCGTAAACTTCTCAATTATGTATATGTGCACAAATCATTGGCCAATTGTGAATTATTTCAAAAAACCTGACAGATGCAGGGTAAATAGACAAATGGAACAGGACAGGCCCAGAATGCCAAATGGGTGATTGGAGTGAAGGGAGTGGGAGCTGGCAGGTAATGTCTGCCCAGTGGAAGTCAGGTGAATTACAAATATTACTCAAGCATCTGCTGAAAGCTGTGTGGGAGAGCTTTATTTGAGGGGTTGGAATCTGGGAATAGGCATTTGTCTATGAACTTGGGCTGGTCTGCAGACTTTCTGCTACGACTCGATGGCTGTAAGCTTTGAATAGTTGGGCAAATTTTGACCTGGCATGTGGGGCTTGTTTGCAGCTAGGGTCTTTTTGGAGACTGCTTTTACACTAAATGAGTTCTGTTACCACCTCAGCAAAAGTAAAGCAGGCTTGCATTTTAAGCTTTGCCAGTGTTCGTGTAGGATGGCTGTACCTGTGGGTGGGAAGAATATGGGAACTCGATGGGTTTGCCCATCCTAAATCCAGGGTTTGCTCCTTGGGTCTTTGTTGAGGAGGCTGACGGAAGAGGATGAGAGGTTTTATTTTAAGATGATCAGAACTGGAAGCATAGAGTTTAGGCTTAGGAATCTGATTTAGGTTTATCTTTGCTACCTAATACTAGCTAAGAGTATTAGTTTTTCCATTTGCTCATTTAGGTATAATGTTACCTATTTTACAGGATTGTTTTGAATAGGTATAGTATGTATGTATGTATAATGTAATGGGGTAGAGCATGGTATAACACTTGTCTAAATAATAGACTAGGGGTACTCCTTGTCTAGATCTGTGAGGGCGACCTGGACTCTTCAGTGTTTGAGCAGAGCCTGTCCTTGGTAGCAGGTAGGTAGTTCATTCAATAGTAGAGAACACAATTTGGAGAAGGAATTTTGAAGCAGTAAAATTTATTTTTAGTCTCTGTTATGCCAGTTACTCTTAATATAACCTCTTTAGTTGAAATGATAGGACTTTTTATTTTAGTAAAAGAAATTAAGTTTCAGCATTATGGCAACTGTGGCTCTGCTCAGAAGGAAGTACTACAAATATGTTACTTGTCCATTAATGGAAAGAACCACTAGTGAATTTCACAGGACTTTATTATCACTTATCTCGTTGTCTGGGGAGGCTTTCCAGTAAGATTTATTAGAGAATAGTGGAGATGTTTATTTCATAGGTTCTAAGAAATAGTAGGTGTTATTTTCCAAAGATTTTGTGTCTGTTAGTCTGTACTCTGAGCAGCTCTAGGAAGATGTAGTAGCTGTCATGTTTTCATGAAGAAAGACTGGAAGCTCAGAAAGTCTTAGTGATTTTTGCCCTGGTCAGTGGCAGAGCTGGGGCTATAATCTGGGTCTTCTCTCAGCACTCTTTCTTCTCTACCTTCCCCTTGGAGCTGCAGGTCAAGGGATGTCAAGGGATTCAGCCTCAGTGATTTCTGAAAGATAATGTCAGTCAGAAATAAAGAAGAATTCTCCAAATATAGGAATTTCAGAGGAATAGTTCTTAAATTTGCAAGCTCGTTCAGTTTAAAATGATTCCTATAATATGGTGCTCATTTATTACTTTAGATTCATTGCCTCAGTAATGACTTTCAAATAGGACTCTATTATTAGAGTGATTGGACCGAGGTCTGACTAAAGTTAAGAGACTGCGTCACTATAAATAGAGTGAGATAAAACATTTTATAGAATTTGATTTAATTTTTATGAGGTCTTATAAGTTGGAACCTAGGATCTTCTCTCAAAAGATACTTTGACCAATTTCCAAATAGCAACTTCCCACTATGGGGTCTAAGTTGTAGATAGACTGGCTGCTTAGGGGGATTGGGGAATTAAATTATTTCCTTTGGGACTTTTAATTACGTTACCTGAGGCAGAGCTTCAGTAACTGCTGCATCAATAATTTTCCTAACCCAAAGCTTGAGGACGTAAGATTAGCAGAGAATTGTCTAAGACCAAAATGAAAACAGAACAGCCCAGGAAGTTTTTAGTGTGTAAGGGAAGTACTGGATGTGGTTGTCTGTGTGGTCATTGGCAGTCACTGGAGAAGGCCTTATCAGTGTAGAGGAACACATCGAACACCCTTCTTTAATAGCACCACGAGGAGATTGAAATGGATTTAAAGGCATTGCAGTTTCCTCATGATTGCATAGAAATGGGCCCAATCTCTAATCTTTATGTTTCATTATGAGAAAGGCATGCAGGAAAAATACACAGTTTGTAAAGATCTTAAGCAATTGTGAGTTATAATTGAATAATCGGTAAGTTCTAATAAAACCAGAATCTTTTCCTATCACCATAACTCTAGTACCAGTGACCCTTTTCTCTCTATCATCACCATTATTCCTATAAAACTAGATTTCCCCAGCAATTTTATCATTTGGATAAGTATTTTTTTTCAGTTATTCTGTGTTTAAAACTTCCCATCAACATAAGAAGTTACTATTTAGTTGAAGGAACAGTAAAAGCACAATGATCTGGTTTAGAAGAATGCTAAGAGCTTTCCCCATAATTAGAGGTGGGATTTTTAGGAAATGATGTATCACATGCTAAAATTGAAATGAATAGGGATGAGAGTGGGAGCACAGAAGATATATTTTGCCATTGGTATCTTGAGATGATGTCTGACGTTGAACATGACTTCTAAATTAATGTACAAATAAACAAATAAACTAAAAAGCAAAAGACTATCTCCCCCCTCGAATAAAAGGTATGCCAAAGATGGAAATCATATTCTTTGAATCAGTGATTTTTTGTTAACAACAACTGAGGGGTGGAGCCTTACCTTACACTTCTATTTGGAATCAGGAAGTTTTTTGCTATACTTTCATGCTAATGTTCACATATAACCGCATTATGCCAGTAGTTATTTTGGATAATTTATAATTGATATATCACCTGAATAATGATTGCTTTATTTTTCATTTCTCAGTAAATTAAAATATACAGTGTGATAATTTTGGCACATGACAGTTTGATTAGTAAATGTTGTTTTATTAGCTTATTAATGTTTGATTTTTTTTTTTCCTCTCTCTCCTGGTTCCAGGGTGTGGACGAATGGAACATAGCTCGCCTAAATACAGTCTTGGATGTGGTTGAAGAAGAGTGCGGTATTTCTATAGAAGGTGTAAATACCCCTTATCTCTATTTTGGCATGTGGAAAACCACATTCGCATGGCACACCGAGGATATGGACCTCTACAGCATTAATTATCTCCACTTTGGAGAGCCCAAGTCTTGGCAAGTTACATGTTTAATATTCATTTGCTTAGGAGTTTTGAAATTTGGGCAATACGAACCTACTGAAGAGGATTTTCTTCCCTTATCTGGTGAATTCAGATTTATATGAATTGAAAGTTTTTTTTTTTTTTTTAAGATTTTATTTATTTATTTATTTGACAGAGAGAGAGACAGCCAGCGAGAGAGGGAACACAAGCAGGGGGAGTGGGAGAGGAAGAAGCAGGCTCATAGCGGAGGAGCCTGATGTGGGGCTCGATCCCATAACGCCAGGATCACGCCCTGAGCCGAAGGCAGACGCTTAACTGCTGTGCCACCCAGGCGCCCCTATGAATTGAAAGTTTTTGAGTGTAATAATTGATTGTCTCCCATTCTGCCCCTGGTTTTGCTCAAAACCATAAAGCTAGTAGTGACTGGTATATCCAAAGTGGCTTGCAGAGCATTTTGTGGGGGATGGATTGATAGATATTGTAGTCTTGAAGAATTTTGTTAGGCATTTTTACTTCTCTGAGCATTTGCTGGAAGGTATGGTGGAAATAGTTAAGAGTGAAAGTTGATTTCATTGATGTTGAGTATTAGATAATAATAATGATCATCTGGTCCAGCCTCTTCTAAATAAATGACAAGAGTGGGAGAGGAAGGATGAATCAGGAGGCTTGTTACTGCTCTCCAGGTGATGGGTGTGGGGAAAAGAATGTTATTGTTAATATGTGTTCTTAACTTGCAATTTCCTGTGTTTGTGAGCCTCTTTCCTCATCTTTCTGAGCAATGACTTAAAGATGTACCACTTTGTAAAATCACGTAGTATATTCTTATGTACTTGTTAGTACACATATGTAATTGTTAGTCAGTCACCCTGGGATCTTTTGTGGTTAGCCAGTTTCATGTTTTGAACTTGTTTTTGTGGGTTTTACTCTTAGGGAAATTTAAGTATCAGTTCTTTTTTCTATAATACACGTATGTGCGGGAAAACACAGAGGCATATGAAGCATGACCTTGACCAATCCAGGAAAGATGATGTTTCAGATGGATGTGAACATGACAGGATGCTCTTCAGGTGCTTGTGTCAGCCCAGTAGCTTTCTTGCCTCCAAGTTAAAGATAATGGCCTCTTTCCAAGTTCTCCTGCTTGATTAGGTGTTGAGATGCAGTAATTTGGGGATAATCTCCACCTCCATTTTGCCATTATTACTTGCCCTTGAGGTTTTATCATGTATTGAGATGTTAAGTTGTAAATTTTCTCCAAAAAATTCAGATATAGCAAAACTTCCTAATGATCAAAATGACATGTACTTGGAAGGCAAGTTTTAGGTGAAGAGCAGAGTTCTTAGGTAGGACGTACAAGAAAAATCCAGGCAGTTCTCATTTCTTATGGAGTTTTGTGATCTAAAAAAAGTTATGGGGAAGCTGTTTAACTCATTTTAAAGTTTTTTTTTAATAATAATTTTTTATTAAGTTATGTTAGTCATCAAACAGTATATCCTCAGTTTTTGAAGTAGTGTTGCATGATTCATTATTTGCGTATAACACCCAGTGCACCATGGAATGTGTGCCCTCCTTAATACCCATCACCAGTCTATCCCAGTCCCCCACCACCCTCCCCTCTGAAGCCCTCAGTTTGTTTCCCAGAGTCCATAGTCTCTCATGGTTCATTCCCCCTTCTGTTTACCCCCCTTTCATTCTTCCCTTCCTTCTCTTACCGATCTTCCTGCTATTTCTTATGTTCCATAAATGAGTGAAACCATATGATAATTGTCTTTCTCTGCTTGACTTATTTCACTTAGCATAATCTCCTCCAGTCCTGTCCATGTTGCTGCAAATGTTGGTAATAGTTCTTTCTGATGCCTGAGTAATATTCCATTGTATATAGGGACCACATCTTCTTAATCCAGTCATCTGTTGAAGGGCATCTCGGCCCCTTCCACAATTTAGCTAATGTGGACAATGCTGCTATGAATATTGGGGTGCATATGGCTTTTCTTTTCACTACATCTGTATCTTTGGGGTAAACACCCAGTAGTGCAATGGCTGGGTCATAGAGTAGCTCCATTTTTAACTTTTTAAGGGACCTCCACACTGTTTTCCAGAGTGGCTGTACCAACTTGCATTCCCACCAACAATGTAGGAGGGATCCCCTTTCTCCACATCCTCTCCAACAATTGTTGTTTCTTGCCTTGTCCATTTTTGCCATTCTCACTGGCATAAGGTGGTATCTTAGTGTGGTTTTGATTTGAATTTCCCTGATAGCTAATGATTCTGAACATTTTTTCATGTGTCTGTTAGCCATTTGTATGTCTTCATTGGAAAAGTGTCCGTTCATAACTTCTGCCCATTTTTTGATTTGATTATTTGTTTCTTGGGTATTGAGTTTGAGAAGTTCTTTGTAGATCTTGGATACCAGTCTTTTATCTGTAGTGTCATTTGCAAATATCTTCTCCCATTCTGTGGGCTGCCTCTTAGTTTTTTGACTGTTTCCTTGCCTGTGCAGAAGCTTTTTATCTTGATGAAGTCCCACAAGTTCATTTTCTCTTTTGTTTCTCTTGCCTTTGGAGATGTGTCATGAAAAAAGTTGCTGTGGCCGATGTCAAAGAGGTTGCCGCCTATGTTCTCCTCTAGGATTTTGATTGATTCCTGTCTCACATTGAGGACTTTCATCCATTTGGAGTTTATCTTTGTGTATGGTGTGAGAGAGTGGTCAAGTTTCATTCTTTTACATGTAGCTGTCCAATTTTCCCAGCACCATTTATTGAAGAGACTGTCTTTTTTTCCACTGGATGTTTTTTCCTGCTTTGTCAAAGATTAGTTGCCCAAAGAGCCGAGGGTCCATTTCTGGGTTCTCTGTTCTGTTCCATTGGTCTATGTGTCTCTTTTTGTGCCAGTACCATGCTGTCTTTGTGACCACAGCTTTGTAGTATAGCTTGAAATCCGGCAACGTGATGCCCCCAGCTTTGTTTTTCCTTTTCAACAATTCCTTGGCGATTTGGTGCCTTTTCTGGTTTCACACAGATTTAAGGGCTATTTGTTCCAGCTCCTTGAAAAATGTCATTGGTATTTTGATCGGGGTGGCATTGAAAGTGTAGATTGCTCTGGGTAGCATAGACATTTCAACTATGTTTATTCTTCCGATCCATGAGCATTGAACGTTTTTCCATCTTTTTGTGTCTTCTTCAATGTCTTTCAAGAGTGATTTGTAGTTTGTAGAATATAGATCCTTTACGTCTCTGGTTAAGTCAATTCCGAGATAATGTATGATTTTTGGTGCTATTGTAAATGGGATGGATTCCCTAATTTCTCTTTCTTCAGTCTCATTGTTCGTGTATAGAAATGCAACTGATTTCTTTTTTTTTTTTTTAAATTTTTTTTAAGATTTTATTTATTTGACGGAGAGAGACAGCCAGCGAGAGAGGGAACACAAGTAGGGGGAGTGAGAGAGGAAGAAGCAGGCTCCCAGCGGAAGAGCCTGACATGGGGCTCGATCCCAGAACTCCGGGATCACGCCCTGAGCCGAAGGCAGATGCTTAACAACTGAGCCACCCAGGCGCCCCATGCAACTGATTTCTGAGCATTGATTTTGTATCCCGCCACATTACTGAATTGCTCTATACCTTCTAGTAGTTTGGGGGTGGAGTCTTTTGGGTTTTCCATATAGAGTATCATGTCATCTGTGAAGCGAGACAGTTTGACTTCTTCTTTGCCGATTTGGATACCTTTGATCCCTTTTTGTTGTCTGATTGCTGTTGCAAGGACTTCTAATACTATGTTGAATAATAATGG
>NW_024424119.1:1068737-1207965 GCF_017311325.1 Ursus maritimus
GTTTTTTGACTGTTTCCTTGCCTGTGCAGAAGCTTTTTATCTTGATGAAGTCCCACAAGTTCATTTTCTCTTTTGTTTCTCTTGCCTTTGGAGATGTGTCATGAAAAAAGTTGCTGTGGCCGATGTCAAAGAGGTTGCCGCCTATGTTCTCCTCTAGGATTTTGATTGATTCCTGTCTCACATTGAGGACTTTCATCCATTTGGAGTTTATCTTTGTGTATGGTGTGAGAGAGTGGTCAAGTTTCATTCTTTTACATGTAGCTGTCCAATTTTCCCAGCACCATTTATTGAAGAGACTGTCTTTTTTTCCACTGGATGTTTTTTCCTGCTTTGTCAAAGATTAGTTGCCCAAAGAGCCGAGGGTCCATTTCTGGGTTCTCTGTTCTGTTCCATTGGTCTATGTGTCTCTTTTTGTGCCAGTACCATGCTGTCTTTGTGACCACAGCTTTGTAGTATAGCTTGAAATCCGGCAACGTGATGCCCCCAGCTTTGTTTTTCCTTTTCAACAATTCCTTGGCGATTTGGTGCCTTTTCTGGTTTCACACAGATTTAAGGGCTATTTGTTCCAGCTCCTTGAAAAATGTCATTGGTATTTTGATCGGGGTGGCATTGAAAGTGTAGATTGCTCTGGGTAGCATAGACATTTCAACTATGTTTATTCTTCCGATCCATGAGCATTGAACGTTTTTCCATCTTTTTGTGTCTTCTTCAATGTCTTTCAAGAGTGATTTGTAGTTTGTAGAATATAGATCCTTTACGTCTCTGGTTAAGTCAATTCCGAGATAATGTATGATTTTTGGTGCTATTGTAAATGGGATGGATTCCCTAATTTCTCTTTCTTCAGTCTCATTGTTCGTGTATAGAAATGCAACTGATTTCTTTTTTTTTTTTTTAAATTTTTTTTAAGATTTTATTTATTTGACGGAGAGAGACAGCCAGCGAGAGAGGGAACACAAGTAGGGGGAGTGAGAGAGGAAGAAGCAGGCTCCCAGCGGAAGAGCCTGACATGGGGCTCGATCCCAGAACTCCGGGATCACGCCCTGAGCCGAAGGCAGATGCTTAACAACTGAGCCACCCAGGCGCCCCATGCAACTGATTTCTGAGCATTGATTTTGTATCCCGCCACATTACTGAATTGCTCTATACCTTCTAGTAGTTTGGGGGTGGAGTCTTTTGGGTTTTCCATATAGAGTATCATGTCATCTGTGAAGCGAGACAGTTTGACTTCTTCTTTGCCGATTTGGATACCTTTGATCCCTTTTTGTTGTCTGATTGCTGTTGCAAGGACTTCTAATACTATGTTGAATAATAATGGCGAGAGTGGGCATCCTTGTCATGTTCCTGATCTTAAGGGAAAGGCTTCCAGCTTTTCCCCATTGAGAATGATATTCGCTGTAGGCTTTTCATAGATGGTTTTTATGAAATTGAGGAGTGTGTACCCTCTATTCCTATACTCTGAAGGGTTTTAATCAGGAAAGGATGCTGTATTTTGTCAAATGCTTTTTCTGCATCTATTGAGAGGGTCATATGGTTCTTGACTCTTTCTTGTTGATATGATGTATCACACTGATCGATTTACGAATGTTGAACCACCCTTGCATCCCAGGGATGAATCCCGCTTGGTCATGATGGATAATCCTTTTAATGCACTATTGGATTCTATTAGCTAGGATCTTGGTGAGAATTTTGGCGTCCATATTCATCAGGGATATCGATCTGTAATTCTCCTTTTTGATGGGTTCTTTGCCTGGTTTGGGGATCAAGGTAATATTAGTTTCATAGAATGAGTCTGGTAGTTTTCCTTCTGTTTCTATTTTTTGAAACAGCTTCAGGAGAATAGGTATTATTTCTTCTTTGAATGTTTGGTAGAATTCCCCGGGGAATCCATCAGGCCCTGGACTCTTGTTTTTGGGGAGGTTTTTGATCACTGCTTCAATCTCCTCATAATTAATCAGTATGTTTAAATAATCAGTTTCTTCCTGTTTCAGTCGTGGTAGTTTATAGGTTTCCAGGAAGGCATCCATTTCTTCCAGGTTGCTTAATTTATTGGCATAAAGCTATTGATAAACGTTTCTAATGATCCTTCCTATTTCATTAGTGTTGGTTGTGATCTCTCCCCTTTCATTCATAATTTTATTAATGTGGGTCCTTTCTCTATTCTTTTTCATAATTCCTGCCAGTGGCTTATCGATCTTATTTATTCTTTCAAAGAACCAGCTTCAAGTTCTGTTGTTCTGCTCTACTGTGCTCCTGGTTTCTAATTCATTGATATCTGCTCTAATCTTGATCAACTGCCTTCTCGTGCATGAGTTAGGCCTGTTCTTCTGTCCCAGCTCCAGCTTCTTGAGGTGAGAATATAAAAACTGCATTTTAGATTTTTCTATTTTTTTGAGTGAGGCTTGGATGGCTGTATATTTTCCCCGTAGGACCGCCTTTGCAGTGTCCCATAGGTCTTGGACCAATGTGTTTTCATTTTCATTCGTCTCCAAAAATTGTTTAATCTCCTTCTTAATTCCCTGGTTTACCAAATCACTCTTGAGCAGGATATTTCTTAGTTTCCAAGTGTTCAAGTTTCTTCCAAATTTTTCCTATGAATGAGTTACAGTTTCAAAGCACTGTGGTCTGAGAATATGCAGGGAATAATCTCAGACTTTTGGTATCTGTTGATACCTGTTTGGTGACCCAGTATATGGTCTATTCTGCAGGAAGTTCCATGTGCATTTGAAAAGAATGAGTATTCTGTTGTTCTGGGGTGTAGTGTTCTGTATATTTCTGTGAGGTCCCTCTGGTCCAGTATGTCATTCAAAGCTCTTGTTTCTTTGTTGAAATTCTGCTTAGGTGATCTATCTATTGCTGAGAGCGGAGTGTTGAGGTCCCCTACTACTAACGTATTATTATCTATATGTCTCTCTATTCTGGTTAAGAGTTGGGTTGTGTATCTAGCTGCTTCCCTGTTGGGGCCATAGATATTTATAATTGTTATATCCACCTGTTGGATACATCCTTTAAGAATAATATAGTGTCCTTCTGTATTTCTAAGTACAGTCTTTAGTTTAAAATCTAATCTGTCTGATATGAGAATTGCTACGCCAGCTTTCTTTTGAGGTCCATTGGCATGAAAAATGATTTTCCATCCCTTCACTTTCAGTCTGGATGTATCTTTAGGTTCAACATGAGTCTCTTGGGGACAGCAAATGGATGGGTCATGTCTTTTTATCCATTCTGCAACCCTGTGTCATTTTATGGGAGCATTTAGGCCATTCACATTGAGAGTGATTATTGAGAGATATGATTTTAGTGATGTCATGTTGCCTGTGAAGTCTTTGTTTCTCTAGATTGTAAATTTCTGTTCTGTATCACTCTTGGGGTCTTTTTACTTTTATAGAAGCCCCCTTAATATCTCATGTAGGGCTGGCTTGGTGGTCACAAATTCCTTCAGTTTCTGCCAGTCTTGAAAGGTCCTTATCTCTCCGTCAATTCTGAATGACAGCCTTGCTGGATAAAGGATACTTGACTGCATGTTCTTCTCGGAGAGAGCTTTGAAAATACCTTGCCAACCCTTCCTGACCTGCCAGGTCTCTGTAGACAGGTCTCTGACCTTATTCTGATTTCCTCCTTCTGTAGGTGAGGACTCTTTTCTCCTTGGCCGCTTTCAAGATTGTATCCTTGCATCTAAGATTTGCAAATTGTACTATTATGTGACATGGTGTTGGTCTGGTCTCATTGATCTTGGGAGGGGTCCTCTCTGCCTCTTGGACACGAATGCTTTTCCTTTGCCAGATTAGAGAAGTTCTCAGCTACAATTTGTTCAAATATCTCTTCTAGACCTCTCTTTTTCTCCACCCCCTGAGGGATGCTGATGATTCTGACATTGGAATGTTTCATTGAGTCAGTAATCTCCTGTAATCTACATTCTTGAGATTGGATTTTTTTTGAGCCAAGTTCCCATTTTTTCCTTCTTTTCTATCATCCTATCTTCCAGTTAACTAATTCGTTCTTCTGCCTCATTTACCCTGACCTTCAGAGCATCCAGTTTAGATTGCATTTGATTCATAGCAGTTTTTTTTTTAAAGATTTTATTTATTTACTTGAAAGAGAGAGAGAGAAGGCCAGCGAGAGAGGGAACACAAGCAGGGGGAGTGGGAGAGGAAGAAGCAGGCTTCCAGCAGAGGAGCCTGATGTGGGGCTCGATCCCAGAACGCCGGGATCATGCCCTGAGCCGAAGGCAGACACTTAACGACTGAGCCACCCAGGCGCCCCTGATTCATAGCATTTTTAATTTCTGCCAGATTCACTCTCATTTCTGCCCTTAGAGATTCTGTATTGTCATTAATATTTTCATTACTGTTTTTTTCAAGCCTACACATCATCTTGACCATTGTTACTCTGAACTCATTTCTGACAATTTGGTTATATCCATATCCATCAGTTTTGTGGCAGAGGCCACAGTCTCATTATCTTTTTTTTTTGTTGGGGGGGATTTCTCTTCCTTGTCATTCTGATGAGGAGAGGTTGCGGGGATGCACAGAGCCCAAATTATTGACCAGGACCCAGGCAGTGTGCACTTGCTTTATCGGGACCTTAGGGATGTGGACTTCTTGATTTTTCAGCCTGCCTTCTGGCGGAGGGGCCTGCCGCGCTGATACTGAGGCAACCCTGTCCGGGTAGAGTCGCCCCGTCCCCTGCGAGGGGGGATGGGGTTGGCACAATGGGAACTGGTATTTCCAGGCTTTTGTTCTCTGGCTGCTTTCCCGGGCTTTTGTTCTCTGGCTGCTTTCCCTGGTGGTCTTCTGTGACTCTTCTGAGAGTCAGAGCAGCAGTGGCTGTATCCTAGTCTCTGTCTCAGAACAGAGAGATCGCAGTCTGCTCTCCACCATGCTCTCCTGGCCACTTTAACTCTGTTTCTGTCGGTGCTGCTAAAAACCCTGCAGCCTCCTGGGTTGTGCACCCCGCAGCCGGTGTCCCAGCCGTTACTTCCAGGGCCTACATGTCTCTGTCCTTTGTGCTTCTAACACCACCAGCCACCTTGGGTTCCCGCATGCGCTCCTGAGCTCCCTGTTTCATTGTGGTTCTCGGGCGTTCCGGAGCTCTGGTTTTCCGTCTGGTTGGATGCTCGTTTCCCTGGCTCACGGTCTCAGTCCGCTTTCTCGCCGGTGCCGGTCCTCGAGTCCGGCCCGCTCCCCAGTGCAGGTGGCTACTGCTTCCTGGTGCTCGAGCGCTGCAGCTCCCTCCCCCTTCCTTTTATTTTCCGATATCTGTGCGCGGATTCACGGCTCCCTGCCTGATACCTCAATACTCAGCGCTGGAGATGTTCGTTTCTGGAGATCCAGATGTATCTTCCTACGTCTCAGGCTGATTTCCTCGGTGTTCTGGATGGTCTGGTAGATATCCAGCTCAATTCAGGGGACCGGCTGAAAAAGGGGCCCCCTACTCCTCCGCCATCTTTTTCCTTTCCTAAAGGTGTTTTACTTTCACATTTCGTTTGATAAATTCTTAGCATTCTGCTCTCTAAATGGAATAAATAAAAACTGAACATTTTTAGTAGGTGGTCTAGGACCCAGAGAGGCTTTTGTGACAGAATGGTATGGTGGGACTATTCATTACATAGTTGTTTCCTGAGGGCCAGTTTTGAGCACATGCTTTACTCCCTGTGGGTCTCTGTTTGTCATGTTTCTTCAACATCACAGTAACATCTGTTGAAATGTCGTCCTTTAGTACTTTTGGGACTTTGAAAGACTCAGAGAAATATTTTAAGCAATCCATAGGCACTGGGGCAGTTTCTCAGCTGTATAATTACCTCCATGCTGTTTCTGACATTCACTTTCAGTGTGAACAAAATTAAATGAAATGGGTCAATTCATTATAGGTAACTATATATTTTCCTTAAGAAACCTGGAAAGTTAGTAACAAAACCTTTCTGGAGGTGTTTTAGAAGTCAGCTAATGAGAATGCCCAGGACAATAATTTGAAATTACAGTATTAGAGGAGTTTATTTTATTCTCCCGCATCCCCCACTGTTAGAGGAGTTTAGATGATATCTCTGCTTTCTTATCAAGAAAGATGATCCCCCCCACTGTACTTCCTGAACAGAATTATGTTATCTTCTAAAGATCGCTTAGGGGAGAGTATGCTGGTCAGGGAGAAGCCTGATTCTAGAGTCTTGTGTCTTTGTGAAGGAGTACCATCATTCATGAGTGAGAATAATTTTGCCCAGTTTCAAAAAATTTCTTTCTGCTAGCATTTCTATTTTCTGTAATTACTCTATTAGTTATTATAGACGTATAGACATCATTATATGCATTAATGGTAGATTTATAATCTCACTATTATCTTTAACCTTGACCATTATTTATAATGATAAAATGATAAAATCCAGCAGTGAGTTATGACCACTAATCTACATTCCACTTTCTAAGATAACTACTGTAGGAAAAGAATGATATAAATGACTCTAAGAATATTTCCCAGTAGATTTATGAAAGATTATGTTAGTTTAGCATAAATAATTTTGAGGTAAATTCTATTATCATTAAAATTCATTTTAGTACCCATCATAATATATTTTAAGTGAGCTTTGAAAGGTGGTAGAAGCAATACAAATTTATTAAATATTGGGAGGTAGGCAGTGTCTCTTGGCAGAGTTTAGATTCAAGGGACCAGCAATCTGGGCTCTACTCCTTCTGCTACTAACATTTGTGGCTTTGGACAAGTAACTGTACTCCTTTGTTTGTTTTGAGAGATTTTATTTATTTTAGAGAGGGGGGTGGGCTGGTTCAGGGGAGAGGAGCAGAGGGCAAGGAAGAGGATGAGGGAGATAATCTCCAGCCAACTCCAGGCTGAGCAAGGAGCCCAACTTAGGCTTACTTTGTCTAGAAAATGAGAAGATGAGGAGGTGACATAGGTTCTCTATGTGCGTGCACGTATGTGCACTGGTTTCCTTTTCTGCTGTCTTTTCCTTGTTGAGTTGTATGTGGGATAGTTGCCTGTACTTTTCTCCAGGGGTGCCCTCCCTTGTGCTTGACATTTTTGAACCTAGCAATGTGTCTTTTCCTTCTAGCCTTATAGGTTGGTGTTGAATTTCGACTTCTTCTTCTTCAATTCTACCCTTAGGTATCAAGTTTTGGATGTGATTTTTGCAAAACTGTCTAAGATTTCCTCCTTAATTCCATGTCTACAGTGCTCTCTGCTGTTCTCTGCCTGTGTATCCCTTATTTTTTGCCCAAAGGCTTTCTGGGCTCTCTGCTGCCTCTAACTTAGACACCTGTTTTTGTACTTTTCAGGTGCTTCTGACTACCTCTCCACCCTTTCCTGTGTCTGCCTTGAAGTTGGGTCTGTGTCTGCCTTTGAATGATCAGCACTTAACACAGGGCCTGGCTCTAGGACAGTCTGTTTAAGGGCAGACAAGGAAATATATATAACATTTTATAAAAATTTTTGTCTAAGGTGTAGCTATTAACAATACTCATTTTCCTGGGATTTCTGAGGAGCTGCAGATGCACAGCTCCAGGTAGAAGCCTTGAGACATACTTTTCTAGGCACTGAGTGTGGCACATTTTGCTTAGTAAGTATTCATGAACACAGGGTTGTACTGAAGAGACTTCAGCGGCGTAAACATTTCTGGCGTAAAGGTTTAGGGCAGAAAGAATGCTTTAAATAAGCAGATAGAAAACTGCTTTAGCAGTCAGTGGTAAAGTATTTATTTTCTTGGAATGAACATTGACTTTGGAGCCAGAAGACCTGTTTTAAAACCTCAATCTGTCACTTACCAGCTGAATAACTTAGGGCAAATAACTGTACTTATTTCATCATGAGTTTCTTTAACTGCTGAATGGAGGTGTGATTTATTCTCTGTCTCCTTATAGGATTGCTAGGAGGGTCCAGGGATATACTTTGTTTAAAAGTGCTTTGTAAACTGTGAAGTACTGTACAAATATTTCCAATTACTATTATTTTAATAACCTTATGAAAGTAAATCATTTTTTGGTCATAGTAATGACGAAACATGAACTTGACGTGATATATCTATATATAATAGAGTAGGAGTTTCAAGGATAAATAAAATATAATTCTCCCTTTCAAGTGTCATATGTGACAGTGATTAATTGCTGGGAGCTATAGAATTTAGGTGGTGCCTCGAATCCTTCTTCCTGAGACTGTGTCCAAACACAGTGAATAAGAGACTTTCAGATTTAGTCTCTAGAGAATGAGAAAGGTAAGATTTGAGAGGACATGTCTTAAGCTATGAGAAGGTCTAAAATCAGGCAAGAAGTTTCCCCCGGATGTTTTTAGAAAAATTAAGAATGGGGTAGTATTTTGGACTTGGTTAAATTTTATTCCCTAACTGTGAGATTTTGTAACAGTACCACGTAGCATTAAGAAGTGTCAGATTATTCAGGATAGATAGTTTAAACCTAGTTTGGTGCTTTTTCATTAGATCATTTATTCAGTGTTGTGTGGTATTTAAGAGCATGGATTTTTTGTACCTGAGTCTTTTGTTTTGAGTTCTGACATTACTTTTTATTGAGCATGTGACCTGGGCAATTATTATATATTCTTTTTTGAAAATTAAGTTCTGTGCAGTTATTGTTTTTACTAAGTTTTATAATGATTTCAGACAAAAAGTAACTTGGTTTTTATGATTGCTCAGGATATTAATTTACACATATATGGATATTAAACTGTATTTTGAATCCCAGATGTAAAAGAGCTGCTTATATTTTTAATGGTCACTGAAACTTCCTTGTTAGAATTCTTTTTTTTGCTGCAGTTTCCTGACTTTTGACTGTCTGCAGATGTGGCTAGTAGAGTTTCTCTTTTTCATTTAATTGTTCTTCAGGAAATAGGCTATAAGATGGCATAAGGGTGGGGCTAAGCTCTGCTGAATTCCTTTGCTCAGGGGCTTTTTGTGTAGTCTTGTAAGGCCTCAGCTCAAATACCGTGTTCTCTAGGCCATGCTTTTAGATGCCTAGCTTTAAGTGGCACCTTACAGACATATTCATTGTAGCTCAGGAAGTCCACTCTGAAGCTCAGATTTGTGTGCCAGAGGTGTCTTGGACAACACCTGTGAGGGGGATGGAAGGAAGGACTGGGCAGTAGGGGGAAGTTAAACTGCAGTAGAGCCATGGGCAGATCCCACAGGCAGCTGGAGCTGGCAAGTGCCTTCAGAATTGCTCCAGGTTGAGGCAAGAGCATGAGGCTTTTATAGTTACGTATGTATCATTCATTGTATATGGGCCACCACTGCCATGATCTTCAGGGAGGGAGCATGATTTTGGGTGGGTGTGAGGTGGGGTGAGAAGCCTTCCATTGGAGAATGCAGCAAGGGCCTCTTCTGGCAGGGGGAGCCTGGCACCTACCACAGCATCCGTTATAGTCCTGTGTTACTGTTTCTCACATCCATCTGTTTTTAAGAACTGAAAATGAAGTAAGCAATCTTCTATTTTCTGCAGTTAACTCATGAGACTTTATAATTTAAAATATGAGTGCTTAAATTTTAATAAATGCACAATATTTAAACTTCTTAACATCATCAGTAATGTGAAAATGTAACAATCTACACATATAAAATCCACAGTTGTTCAGTCTTCTTTTTGACACTATTAGGAATATGCCTTGATTAAAAAGTATATTGTAAATTAACCACTTCAGAAATATTGAGTTTTGTGAAATACAAGTAGGTACTTTACTTTTTGATTCATGAAGTTTTTTGTAACAAGAACCAAAGGGAAACTTTAGTAGTGGTTTAATGGCTTTATTTTTTATATCTACATTTTATTTAAAATGCTGTTGTCTTTTGCTTGGTGCCTACTGTAATTTTAGTTTGAGAGGTTAGTGATTTTTTTTTCTAATTGTGAGTTTTAAAAGTGGTTAAAGGTAAGAAGGGTAGCTGGCAGAAGTAAGTATTCTGTGTGAATATTGGAACTTTGTTCTGTTAAGCAGCAGGCTGAAGACTTTTTCTTCCAAAAGTTGGATTATCCTCCAGTGATTGCAGTGATCATTGTATATGTCCTTGAGGATAGGGGTACTTATTAGCCCCTCACATTTCCTTCTGGTTGGCATCTTTGTGGTGATTGGTGAGGAAACAGGAATGAAATATGGGGCTGGAAAGCACATCTTGGGATTTGGAGTCACATTGGTCTAAGGTTGGGTGCCACCTCTATTATCCTTCTTGCTCAAGTAAATTAAGCCTTCTAAGCCTTGGTTTCCTCATCAGTAAAATGGAGGTGGTAGTAGTAGAATTTGGATTACAGGATCTTAACACAAGGTCTGCTATATTTTAAGTGCTCAATAAATGGTGGCTGTGATGAACTGTTATAGTATTTATTAGTCAGTTAATCTTTTCACTGACCTTTCAATCCCTTAGTAACTATAGAGAACAAGTCAGGTAGAAGTGGGGAGGTTCAGTTTAGACTTGTTGTCTGTCAGAAACCTGTCCTTGGGAATGTGAGCTTGATTCCTTTTGGGAGATGACTGTAAGAGGAAACAGCAAGAAGAAATGTAAACACAAGAGGAGGAAAGGGCTATTTTACACACAGTCTCAGTTAAGGGAAGGGAGTAAAGAGCAGCCCTTTTTTAGGACTGATCTGCTTAAGCATGGCATGGACCTGGAAGAGGTTCTGCCCTCTGTGCTCTGGGCTTGGTGACTGCCCTGGATGTTACAGGGGAGGTTGAAGCGGGGCCAGCAGGAGGCTCCAGCAGCACCTGTTAGTGAGACTGACAGAGGGCCTCAGGCAGCTACCTATGTCAGACAGCACAGTGACAGAGGTATGGGCGGAGGGGGTGGGGGAAGCTGAGAACATTTATTTCTAACCACATTAGTGACAACCCCAGGGTCCCAAGTTAGGGAGACTTTCAGGGAGTGATCTGAAAAGTAGGGAGTTTCCCTTTGAGAAGTGCTGATAAATGAACTTCTAATGAACTTATGGACTGAGCGTATTTTGAAAAGAGAAATATAGTGGACCACTTCATAAAGAAAACCTGGATCAGAGAAATGGATCTACTACATTTTAAAAAATACAGCTTTGCCTACTGACAGTTTGAAAGGTCAGCCTGATATTCATTCAAGGTAGTGTTTGTATCACACCCATCAGGACAGCATCACTTTAGGTCTCTTCTTTGAGTAAACCACGCAAAGATGTGCTTATAGGGATTGTTACGTTTTCTCTGGCCTTTAAATTAGATCTTTTTTTTTTTTTTAATTCATAAAAGACTCTGGTTTTAAATAAAACATTACCCTCTAAATATCTAATTAGTGTGTTCATAGTTCATTAGTGATTCATAGTTTCTGAATATTAGCAGAATTGTTGGCAGTATTGATTGTATATGAAACAAAAATACTGTCCTGAAGGTTAAATGAGCAATTAACAATTTCAACAAACCAGTATGTACTTGAGGATATACAATGGTAGGCATCGTATTTGGTGGGTTTCAAAGAATACAAAGAAGGGCAAGACACATTCCTATCCTCAAAGAATTAAGTATTAGCTGTATAATCAAGCAATTTTGGTACATAGTAGAGTGCCTGGTTATGAACTGGGCACTCACTATACAAGGTATGTTAAAAAGGATAATTCATGTGAAAATTTCTGGATTGTGGTAGGTATTCTCTCCCTCATAGAACTCAGTGGCTATCCAGTCAAAAGTGACTTATGCACATTGAACAGCGGCTAGCTTTGAAAAGTAGTAGATGATAAATACTACGTGAAAAATATAACAGAAGGGCACTGGGGGGAAGAAAAGGGTGAGATTGCTGAGATTTAAAATGGTCAGTGAAATCTTCAAGGAAGTACAATTTGGGCTTGGAGGCTGGGATTTGAAGTGGAATGGGGGTGCTGTTTGAGGTGAGGACTGAGGTCAAAGCCCATTTGAGTGACAGAATAATTCATAGTTTAGCCTACTGAAAGCAGACCGTTGATATTTAAGGCTAGGTCTAGATTGTGTGTGTGTGTGTGTGTGGGGTGTCCTTGAAAGCCAGGTAGTAAGGAAGGAATTAAGGTTCTTATGATAGTGTTTTGAACACTATAGCTGTTCAAAGAGATGCAGGCAGAGTTCAGTTATGATAGTAGTCTAGTTGGGGGCAAAACAAGGTTGAAATTGATGTGATGCTACCAGGAGCTGGATATGAGGTTTTGTGTGTAGAATGGTTAGAACTTGTGACTGACAATGGGGGCAGAGAGATTGAGAAATAAGGAAGAGTCGACTGACAGTTCCAGTTTGGAAGGCTAAGGGAAAATGGAGTTATGAACTGAAATAGGAATGCTGGGAGAGAAAGAACCTTTTTTAAAGGGAGAAGTCATGAATTTGATCTTGCATATTTGAGACTTCTGAAGTGATGGAATACTTTTATAGAAACATCTAGGAGCTTTTCTGGGCCATGGAACTAGGACTTCTCTCACTGAGGTCACTCATTTTCTGTAGTAAGCCCCTCTGCATATAGGCCCTCCAGCTTGCCTCTAGTCACAAGTTCCTCTTGCTACATAGATTTTTTTTTTTAAAGATTTTATTTATTTATTAGACAGCCAGTGAGAGAGAGAACACAAGCAGGGGGAGTGGGAGAGGAAGAAGCAGGCTCCCAGCGGAGTAGGGAGCCCGATGCAGGGCTCGATCCCAGGACCCTGGGATCACGCCCTGAGCCGAAGGCAGATGCTTAACAACTGAGCCAGCCAGGCGTCCCATGCTACATAGATTTTAAACAGGGAAGGAAAGTGACACAATCTGATTGGGCTACATGGACTAGAGAGGGCAAGGCTGGAGACAGGGTGACAATTTAAGAGATGAAGCAGTACTGTGTGTGATAGAGAATAGTGGCTTGGATCAAGTGGTGGCAGTGGGGATAGAGAAATAAAAGCATGAGATTCATGAGACTTCTCTTGAACAGGTACAAGGTAGAACACATAAATTGGGGATTGGTTAAATAATGGGAGTACAACCACAGACAACTCCCACATTTCTGGACAGTTGGTTGGATGAGGAACTGGAGGAGAAGCTGGTCTGCCAGGAAGATGTTGGAAGATTAAGCTTTGGACAAATTGTGTTTGAGGACTGCCAAATGGATTTGTTGAATAGCTGCTTTGTTGTAGATTTTCAGAGCTCAAGAGAGGTGCTTGGAATGGAGATGTGGTTCAGCACCACAAGGAAGATTTTGAAGCCTTGAGTGAAGGTGGTTTCCTCAGGGAGAAATGTGGAAGCACTAAAACATGGAGGCCTGGAGAATGTCACTGTGAGGTTTGGCAAGAGGACAAGGTAGAAAATCACTGGAAATAAGTTGGATCTGGTAAAAAATTTCAGAGAGGACCAAGTAGGTAAGGACTAAAAAATGGGGCAAGCTTTATCCAAGTAGTTATATCAAGAATGGTAAAAATAGAATTCAGGTTGCAATGGATTCCAGGGTGAATGGGAGTGAAAACTGTGGGAGTATTTTTCTTTTTCCTATATCCTTCCTCCCCTGGAGGATCAGGAACATGATTCATCACTTGAGAGTGAGAAAAGTCAGCAAACACTGAGCATCTGCTTAGCTAGTGCTTTGTTTTTAGGGAAAGACACTGGCCTTGCCACTAAAGAGCATGAGAGGAGAGCTGGGAAGCCAAAAAGGTAAAAAAAAAAAAAAAAAAAAAATTCTGAGTGCCATGGTGGAGGCCTGTATTCCATGTGGGTGATACAGCAAGAGAGGGAGGGGGAAGCTCTTCCTGGGGGTGACTCAGGCTGAGCTTGGAAAAAAGAATGTGTGTTTTTGTTGACTGGACAAAATTGAGGGCATGTAAAGCCAAGAAATAGGGGATGGAAAATAGTGGAGGTGTGAATAGCAAGGGCACTGGAAAGAACTTCAAGTGATTTGTTAAAGCCAAAGAACAGGTTTGATTGGGACATCAGAAAAGTTGCCAAGATTGCAGCAGGCCTGTGTGCCCTTCAGAGCAGTTTGGCTTTTGTCCTTCAGGTTATATAGTCAGCCATCGAAGGTCCAGGGCTTTGTCATGATCAGCTGTAGTTTGCAGAGATGACTTTGGCACACTGTGGAGGGTAGTTTGGGAGGGACTGGGGACACCCCTGGAATGGTTATTTTATACCTTAGTGGCTTAAAGGGCGAGTTGCATCAAGGGGACACACTTAGTGCCTTATGGTCATGTATCCAATTTAAAGAATTTTTGTCATATGTTTAATGTATGGAGAAAGTCTTTCTGGTGATTAGCCTCTAGAGACGTTTCATGAGTATCCCTTTAGAAGATGAGTTTACTCTAAGTGTTGGTTATGTGATTTTGTCATAGAGTTGTTGTGTGGACTGACTGAAAGACTACGTCAAAGATATTCTTTATCCTTATATATGTTTATACTTATGTTTATATTTACATTTAATATATATGTTTATATTTTCTTTGAATAGATGTTTATATTTTCTTTGAATACATGATTGAACCTCAGAAAAATGAGCTTTAACTTTGATGCCAATTTTCAGAAAAGTGACTCTCGATCTATATCTCCATCTGTGTCCAACCATTTGTGGGCATGCATATATCCATTACATGTGTGCAGGCGTGTGTGTGTGTGTACACGCACACGTGTGTGTATGTAAGGGGGACATGACCCTGTTGTCTGGAGCATATATAAGTTGTTTTCCCCCTTTGTGGGTGTATTTGGTGATGTAAACTGGGATTAAAAATGTAAGAGGTGGCTAGTGTATAAATAAATTGGATGATTGTCATTTAGTTATGCTAAAATTTTATCTTCGCAGTTCAGTTGGAATAATTTCATTAACAGTGCCTTAAGGAACAGGATATATGGTTGAATTTTCTTTTAGAAAATTGCCTAGTTATATTGGATCCAATTAAGTTTTGCATATGTTATCAATGACATTAAATGCAACCAAGTGTGGTCTTAGGTTAAATGAGAAAAATTATTTTAGTAAAAAGTAACTTGTACTTAATATATATTGAACTAGTAAACATAGCAAATGTAGGTCTTAACAATAACATCATTTTTACTTAAAACATGAAGTGATCGCTTTATTTTTAATATCCTTAAATTTTCTCATTAAACTTCCTATAATATTTATTATTTGTGTAATAAATTGGGAGGTTTTTTGTTTGTTTTGTTTTTTTAGAGAAAGAGAGAGTGAGTGAACAGGAGTGGTGGGGCAGAGGGAGAAGGAGAGAAAGAATCTTAAGTTGGTTCTATGCAGAGCCACCCAGGTGCCCTGTGAGATTATTTTAAAATTTGTTAGTAAGTTCACAGTAGATAAGTTCAACTTTTTCACTTTTGAAAATACCAGAAACTAGAAATGAGTATTTCTGTTCGAGGGTGAAAATTTTTTTTTCTATAATCAGTATTTTAAAAGCTGTAAAATCATAAAATCCATAGACACTGCTTTCTTATCGCTGGTAATTTTTTATTTAAAATCTGAGGGGTGCCTGGGTGGCTCAGTCATTAAGGGTCTGCCTTCAGCTCAGGGCGTGATCCCAGCGTTCTGGGATCGAGCCCCACATCAGGCTCCTCTGCTGGGAGCCTGCTTCTTCCTCTCCCACTCCCCCTGCTTGTGTTCCCTCTCTCGCTGCCTGTCTCTCTCTGTCAAGTAAATAAATAAAATCTTATTAAAAAAAGTAAAAATAAAAGCTGTAAAATCATAAAATCCATAGACACTGCTTTCTTATCGCTGGTAATTTTTTATTTAAAGTCTATTTGAGGGGTGCCTGGGTGGCTCAGTCAAACTTCTGACTTCGATTTCGGCTCAGGTCATGATCTCAGGGTCCTGGAATCTAGCGCTGTGCCAAGCTCTGTGCTCAGTGGGGAGTCTGCTTGAGGATTTTCTCTCCCTCTGCCCCTCCCACTCCTTGTGCTCTTTCTCTCTCTCTAAAGTCAATAAATAAATCTTAAAAAACAATAAAATCTATTCAAAAAGTATAATGTTCTTAGGTTTGGTGGAAATATGAGTATTGCTATAATAATTTTGTGTTCTATCCTGCTTGTCAATAAAAACATTTTAAAAGGTTAAAAAAAAAAAGCACAACCACCTAGGTTTTTTAAAAAACAAAGGCCAAACTAGCCAACAACAAAACATAGAGCATACAACCAATAAGAGGCCTCGATTTCTGGGGTGAAGGGAGTGTTGGAAAAGAGGTTTTAGTCTCCCTGCTGTGGCTAGCAGCCTTCCTTGTCCAAGTAGTTTACTGGCCTTGGGCCTTTGTTTCCTGATCCGTAAAATGTGGTTGGGTTGGTGAGCTTGGGCACTGAAATAGGTGGTTTACAGTTCATTTTTCTTCTGTCTAGTGTCCAAGGGATATGACTCTGCGATTGGTTTTCTAATCTCTGTTCATTTTGTCTAAGTGGAATTTGGCTTTTTTTTTTTTTTTAACGTGACATTATCTAAGGATACTAGCTGAGCAGTTATAAATATAAAATTTTTATTTATGTTTAAAATTTTAGGTATGCAATACCCCCGGAACATGGAAAACGACTTGAAAGACTAGCTCAAGGTAAACTTGCTTTCTGTGTTTCTCATCTGGATGGAGTCTTTGTTTTTGAGGTATTTTTACAGTACGGAACGTCACTGTTAGTTTTACTGTTTTCAAGTTAATGACTTTTGAATGTTTTTCTAACTGAACAATTAAATTTTTTTTCACATTACCGTGTGAATGTTTTTCCCTGTTGTATAATCTTCATGATTATTTTAGTTGGCTGCTTAGTATTTCATCAAATGATTGCACTTAACCTATTTTGATTATTTCCAATTTTTTTCTCTTTTATATTATATATATATACACACACACATATATATAAATATACACACAAACTTTTACTTAACATTATTGTGCTAATAATATTTTTCTTTCCTTTAAGTTACACTCTTGAGATAAATTCCAGAGTGCTGATGCTGCATCTCAGGGTGCAGGTATTTTGTGAATACTTTTCATGTTGTCACATCATTTACCAAAGAGTTGTGTTAAATCTCCTTCTGACCCTGGTTTGGCCCCCTGGGCTTGGGATTGCTATTATGGAAGTATTAAGATGACTGTCCCTGGATAACCAGATAAGGATGAGAGTGTATGCCTTCTTAGACTGGCAAATTTAAAATACCTTACTGGAACTTGAATTTTTATTTTTTGTGGCTTTGTCTATCTTCATAAGGGGCAGAATGAAGAACTCTATTAATGGTTTCATTCTGTACCCACTTGTATCTGCAGAAAGTGCCTTCTTCTTTTCTTTTTCCTAAAGATTTTATTTATTTATTTGACAGAGAGAGAGAGCGTACAAGCAGGGGGAGTGGCAGGCAGAGGGAGAAGCAGGCTCACCACTGAGCAGGGAGCCCCATGCGGGGCTTAATCCCAGTACCCTGGGATCATGACCTGAGCTGAAGGCAGACGCTTAACTGACTGAGCCACCCAGGTGCCCCTCTTTTCTGTCTTTAAGACACCAAAGAAAACCTTGCCATATTTGTTATTACAAGGGAGGAGAATCTGATTCACCCCTGCCAGCCTCATCTGTTTTGCTAGCCACCCTTACCAAGGAAGAAGTAGACTGGTAGTGACTTATTTCTAGGGGAAGGTGGGGTTGCATTTGAGTGTCAACTAGTATAAGACTTTCTGCTTTTATCCAGGATCAAATCCTCAGTGACCACTGTCCTTTTAGTCAGGTGCTGATCTGTCTTATTGGTGTGTTAGGTTTGCCTTTTAGTAGGAAAGGATTTTTGTATATGCTTTCATTTAATAATGAAATGGGGACATTGAAAAACTCCTTTCATTGACTTGACAGTTCTGAACAGAAATTGTTAATGATATCTAAAAGTTACTTTCCCCCAAATTATGGAAGAGTATTAGAAGGAACAATTACAGTATCACATTTGTCAGAAGCATTATTATAATTTTGGCAGGCTAATAACTATAAAGCCTTAGTATTTTTATAATGTAATACATTGTAGTAATAATAGCAATGTAATTGTAATCTTGAACTTTGTTAGGGAGTATTTTCATGAATATTAAGGTGGATGAACCCTGGTTCTGAAGAATAGATTAGAGCGCAGCTGAGAAAATGATTACCATAATCCTTAAATACACAGGCAGTGAACTTTGTGCTAAATCTGTATGCTGAACTATACTCTTCTCTATAATAATTATTCTACCAGTTTCTATTTGCGTCTCCTCTAGGGACCTGGAGCCAATGTAAACTTTACAGTGTAGAGTCACACATTAAAATTTCTACTATAAATTGTCTGCAAAAGCTTTGGCATAAACTGTCTGAAAATGACATTCTAGGAAAATGGGTACCATTTGTTTAATCAATAAGAGGTTAATAAACTTGAAGGATGTACAAGAACTTTGAGTCAGTTGCACGTTTATTCAAAACTGTTTTGCAGGATTATTTTGAGAAATGACACAGGGAAAAGACCCTATGATACAGTAGAGGATTCCCATCCTGACTGAGCAGATGCCAACCAAATTAATTAAATTCTGCTAAATAATTAAAATGATAAAATAATGCAGTAAATGTGATGGAGCATTATAGGATGTCTAGGTCAAGGCAGCACTTGATACAGAAAATGAAAAGCAGCCGAGGATATTTTCCATTATCTTGTCTGCACATCATAATTATCACACTTGCCTTTTATGCATGAATGCTTTCATCTCTGGTTTCTATTGAAATCTTGATTGACTGTGGCACCTACAAATATTTTATCTCAAAGACATTAAGTCTGCATCTAATAAAGCCAGGAGTTTGATTTTGCCCTTCAGCTGCTTTCTCATTTATATAGGTTTTTTTTTTTCAATATTGTGTAGACATAAGTGTAATAAAAAAAAACTCAAGTGAATTGTTGCAATTTTTATACTTGTTATGTTTGCCTATAATGCCATTACATTCTTTCTAATTTTTGGTTTGGTACAATTGAATGGAAAGTATAAGGAAGAATAGAGGTATAATATTAAATCATGAATGACAGTTTTGAACATTTTCACTTTTTAGAATGTCTAAATCTCATCTATTTTAGAAATAAGACAATATCTTTGCTATTCTATTGAGTTAAGCAAAGTATGGATTAAGGTAAATTGGGAATGACTAAAATTTTTTGCAAAGGACTGTATTCCATTAGTCTTTTATTGTGGATAAAATGCCAGCCAATATTTAAAAAACTGAAGATGATTTACTGTGGTCAAAATTTCGGAAAAGAGTATATGAGTTAGGGCTTTGTGCAGCTGAGTTTGGAAGTGTGAATGACCGTCAGGAATCTTGTTTCAGATGGCAGTAAAGGAAGTGAATTCTTATACTTAGCAGTTATTTTAGTTGTGACTTACTTTAAAACAACATTCAGGAAGAAGGAACAGAAGAGTCATTATTATGAAGAATTAATTTAGTTTTTTTTTAATAGTTAGTTTTGGGGTGTGTGTATTTTAATGACTAGTAGTCTTGAATTTAAGCCTGTGGAACAGAGAGCCTTAGCCTAATTTGCAGGGATCCCTGTTCCAGGAGGTGGACAAGTGTCTGTGGTGGGATGCAGGCAGTCTGTGGACTTTCTGAAATTATACTCAAAATTTGTCATATATGTGTATTTCTGGGAGGCCGTCTTCAGATCCCTTCAGAGGGTTTGATCTAATAGAGATTGTGAACCTACTGTCACAGAAGTGCCCCAATAAATAACAAGTCATTTTAATTTTATGAATAGATCCTAAATTGACCCATTCTTATACCTCTGTCTTGGAATTAGGAAAATATACTTCTATCTGCTCTCCAAATGATAAATACCTTATTCCCTTAAGCATTCATTTAGCTGATGGTCTGAAAATATTATATTAAAATGCCTGGTTATGAAGGCTAATAAATAAAAATACCCCTGATTATAAATAATCAATTTTAAGGGGTCCCCAAAGCCATAAAAAATGAAGTTCAGTGATATATTCTCAGCCTTCATGCCTAACGCATGCCTTAGGCATGGAGATCAATGTGTGGTGTGTTAGGGTGTGTTATTTTCATCTTTCTATCAGCTAAGTTGTATTAAGAATGGTTCAACAGTCCCTAAGCTTACTTTCCTCATAATTTGATGTCAGATATCACTGTCTTGTGTTTAAATATGTCTGAATATTTTATGTCCAGCTATGTTCTAAGATGTTAGACATTGGTCAATAATACATAACATACATCAAGGCAGTGTAATTCTAATGTAGGGTGAAAGACAGTTTTGAGAAGTGACAGCAGAGAATGGGAAGGAAGAATTCAGGAAGGGAGTATCAGCTAGCAGGGAGGAATTACTGTGGAGGGAAATTAAGAGTACTTTGATTCTTTGGGTGAAAGCTGAACCAGGAAAATTCTGGATAGCTTGACTATGACCTGTTTGAACCCAAAGTACTTGGCCTGGGAAGTCCTTGAGCTATGCCTGTATGGTCCATATGTCATTTCAAGGGGAGAGAAGTGGGATCTGAAACAAAGTAGTCTTAGGAATGCAATGAAAAACCATAAATAATGACCCATATACTTGTTAAATTGGGTGGAAATTTTAACTCTAAACATTCTGCCAGCCAGCTTGAAATGGAAAAAAAAAATTGACCATTACATGGTATACTGTGTTCAGGAGATAAAATAAGGCAGTTGTTTCGGAGAACCACTATCCTTCTCAAGACCATAATCAGTGTGAATTTCTCCTGGTGCTCCTCTGGAGTGTTGCATGGAGCTCTCTCTCTCTCGTAGTCCTGATGTTGATGGATCTTGGGACACTTAGAGCAGAGTGAAGCCTGTTTTGATAGATTATGGGACAATTAGAGCTGAGTGAAGCTTGCAGTGTGATAATTTTCTACCCATTCCTGAGTAATTGCACCAAGAATGTTAAGACACACAGAGAGGTCAACTATAACTTAAACCTCTAAAGTTGATGTCTTAAGTAGGGATGTGGGTAAAAATTACCAGGTTTCTCCCCACATGCTGTAGTTAATTGGTTCTTTTCATTAATAAGCTTGTTAAGAAATTTCATGTGTAAATTCAATATATCTGTCTAAAAACATTTCCCATAGAAGCAATCCTTCCACATCCTTTTTCTGTGTTCTTTACCTTAACCATTTGTTTTTATGGTTGGTATATTTTTAAGCCTATCAGTTATATGAATATCTCAAAACCATTATAAAAACTGTATCAAAGCTGTCTTGGGTAAATTTCAATGATATTTAAATGAAATTGCCTTAAAATCTATTGCTTATGTGGACACATGTTCTACATGTCTGATTTCTTCATCTTTCCTCACTCCTTTCTTCCCTTCCTCCTTTCTTTCCTCAGTGACTAATAACTAATTTAAGCTTCTGCAAAGTAGTGTTCACAGATCCATAGAGAAAGTTACTAAACTTGATTTATAACCTTTTTCCAAGGCTGAAATTTTGGTGACTTAATAGCAACAGCATGTGTTTGTGTTTGTCATGTGAGATTAGGATTTAAAAGGAATTCCTTAGTGGGGTGCCTGGGTGGCTCAGTTGGGCATCTGACTCTTGATCTCAACTCAGGTCTTGATCTCAAGGTTGTGAGTTCAAGCTCTGCATTGGGCTCCACACTGGGCATGGAGCCTACTTGAAAAAAGTAAAATAAAAGAAATTCCTTAGTAAGAGCTAATATATTAGAAAATGTAAACCAATTGACAGTTTGGAGAAATTTTTATCTGAATGAAAGAACACATATCTTTAGAGTATATCTCCTCTATTTCTAAAACAATTTAAAAACATTTAATGATTATTTTGGGAGGTCAGATTAATTGAAGTATAATATACTTACAGTAAAAGCCACCACCTTTAAATACATAGTTAAATGAATTTCAACAAATATGTACCGTGATGGAACTACCACCATCATCAAAATAATGGAACATTTCCAATTCCTTGAAAAGGTTTTCTTGTGCCGTTTCTCAGTTAATCCCTCTCCACAGCTGTTGGCAACCACTAAATCTGATTTCTGTCCCTGGAGTGTCATAAAAATAGAATTTCACAGTATGTAGACTTCTGTGTCTTCTTTCACTTAGAATAATGCTTCTCATATATGCTCACTTTTCCATTGGATACAGGACATGCAATCGATGCACCTGGTCTTTCCATTGGATACAGGACATGCAATCGATGCACCTGCTTCTCATATATGCTCACTTTTCCATTGGATACAGGACATGCAATCGAAGCACCTGGTGCATGCAATCGATGCACCAGGACATGCAATCGATGCACTTATGGGTTTCTGTACTTCCCATGCTGCACAACTCCTAGCAGTACTTTGTAGTGTTAGCAAAGGTTATTATGGGGTACTTTTAGGGCTTCGGGGCTCCTTTGGGATCTCTGGAGTACATGCTTTTTATCATGCTAGCTTTTCATCCTCTTTCATGTTGTTTGGATTGGAATAATGGTTCCAAAGACCATCCTTCTTGCTTACCACTGTGTAATATCTTAAAAAACAAACAAAAATATTGTCTTTAGTTTGTTAAGAAATTGGCAGCTAACAGTGTCCTATCTTTGTAGATAGTATAAATGAGGTACAGACTCTAAAAATCAAGTTATATTTCTAGATGAAATTATATAATGTGTGGGCCCTGCCTCAAAATAATACAGAATGGAGAAAATGAGTGGGAATATAGAAGAAACAAGATTGACCATGAGCTGATGATTGTTGAAGGTGGGTGATGTGTATGTACATGGAGGTTCATTATACTCTTCTACTTTATGTTTGACATTTTCTATAATAAAAAATTTCATAGTTCTCATCATGACCAAAAAAACAAAAAAATAAAAATCAAGTTACTTAAGCAGCCTATTATAAGTTTTTATTATTGCTCTTCCTTTTTCTTGGATTCTTCTTGAAATATTTATTTAAACTATTTTGCTCCTTGGATCCTATGCAGGATTGCAGTTTGTTCTAATTTTGAATATTTATTTAAAACAGATTATGTATTCTTACTATTTAGCAGGTTAGTAGAAACATAGATTGTATTTTTCCAAACTATTCTTTTAGTTTCCTACCTCCAAATCAGACACCATTTCATCGGGAGATCATTGATTTACCTGTCACAGAAACCCTAATGTGTTACTTGTGGGGAGGAGTTGGTATGGAGGGAATAAGTTGTAAAGTGGTGTCCGTACCCGTATCCATTGCTTGGAGTGTAAAAGAAGTGATTATCTCTCTTCTCAGTCTAATCTTTCTAGTTTTACAGGGTTTTTACATTGGAGCCCAATTGTGAGTGGTCATTTGGAATCCAGGCTTGAGTTTTGATATTTAATTTTAAAACAGTAGAGTTAGAGAACAGATGGAAGAATCTATAAGTGAATACAAGGTTAAAATAGACGTATATAGTTTAACTCAAGTTGTGCTTGACTGTTAGAACTCCTTTTTGAGGGGGGAAGTTTGTTACTTGTGACTAGAACTGTTAGATTTAGGTCAGAAGGGCCAAGGGGATGAGGCAGTTTTTAAGGCTTTGTAACCATTGACCTTTCACGACAGCACCCCAGTCAGCTCTCTAGGTCTCTTGGGATTGTGATTCCCCCTTCTCAGCTAGCAGGCTGCAGAGATAATGGAAAAGGAAGACTCATTGAACTAACATGAGGACTGGAGTCAATATGGTGGAAATGAATAATAAGGATAAAAAGAATGGTTACTATTTACTGAAATTTACTTTGTGCCAAGTATACCGACAAGTTTTTTTTTTTATTGAGGTAAAATTCACATAACATAAACTAGTAACCATTTTGAAGTGTACAATTTCGTGGCCTTTAGTATATTCTTATTGTGCAATCATCACCTCTATCAAATTCCAAGAGAATTTCATCACCCTATATGGAAACCTTGTATCTACTAATCAGTTCCTCTCTTTTCTTTCCTGCTTCTCTCTAATCCCTGACAACTACTAGTGGCTTTCTGTCTAGGTATTTACCTGTCCAGGATTTTTCAGTATACATGGAATCATGCAATATGTGACCTTTTGTGTATGGCTTCTTTTACTTATCATCTTTCCATTTTATAGTATGTATCAGTATTTCATTCTTTTTTATGGCTGAGTAATATTTCATTGTGTGAATATATCACATTTCATTCATCCATTTATCAGTTGATGGACATGTAGGTTGCTTCTACCCTTTGACTATGGCTAAGTTTTTTTTAGCACTATGTTGTTGGATTCCCATAGTGATCTAGTGAGGACAGCCACTATGGAAAACAGTATGGAATTTCTACAGAAAATTAAATATATAACTACTGTATGATCTGATAATTCCTCTTCTGTATATATATCAAAGGGAAATGAAATCATTGTCTAGAAGCGATATCTGTATTCTCATGTTCATTGCAGCGTTGTGTCCATTGACATTTGAATGGGTAAAGCAAATGTTATATGAAGACAATAGAGTATTATTCAGCCATAAGAAGGAAATTCTATCGTTTGTAATAACATGGATGAATCCTGAGTACATTATACTGAGTGAAATAAGACAGAGGAAGACAAATGCTGTATGATCTCACATGTGGAATCTAAAAAACCAAACACACAGATACAGAGAACAAATTAGTGGTTGCCAGAGGTGGTGGGCAAAGGTGGAAAGGAAATGGGTAACGGTGGTCAAAAGGTACAAACTTACAGTTATAGGAAAGTTAAGTTCTGGGGATGTACTGTACAGTATGGTGGCTATAGTTAATACTGTATTGTATATGTGAAGGTTGCCAAGAGAGTAGATTTTATTTATTTATTTTTTTAAAAGATTTTATTTATTCGACAGAGAGAGAAACAGCCAGCGAGAGAGGGAACACAAGCAGGGGGAGTGGGAGAGGAAGAAGCAGGCTCATAGTGGAAGAGCCTGATGTGGGGCTCGATCCCTTAACGCCGGGATCACGCCCTGAGCCGAAGGCAGACGCTTAGCCGCTGTGCCACCCAGGCGCCCCAAGAGAGTAGATTTTAAAAGTTCTTACCATACACACAAAAAATTGTAACTCTTTCAGATTATGGATGTTAGCTAAACTTATTATGGTAATCATTTCATAATATGTATACAAATCAAATTCTTTGTATACCTTAAACTTACACAACGTTACATGCCAATTATATCTCAACAAAGCTGGAAAAAGAGAATCCAGGGAGGAAGATTATAACTGTACAGATGAGGAAACTGAGGAGCTGAGAGATCACATGACTAGTCAGAGCTACATGAGTGTTGATTTTGTCTTTGGAATCCATGTCTCAGCAAGGCTCAGCAAGTTCTTAACAACTATCTCTCTTGTTTTGCTGGCCATGTGGACAAGGTGAGGGTGGCTTTAAATATTTCAGACCAATTTCGGACAATTGGTCTAAAACTTAGCTCTGCTATTTAATACCAATGAAGAGGTGTGTGTTTGTCAAGAGTGGTAAAGGAGAGAGGAAGAAGGTTGGTGCTCAAGTAAGCGTGTGTGTTAAGTACCAGTAGGAGGGGATTGAGTAAGATTTATACAGAATCCCATAGCATAGTTTATACCTTGTAGTCTGCCTCTCAAATGCTCCTACCAAATATCCCTGTAGAAGAAGAGACTGGGGGCACCTGGGTGACTCAGTTGGTTAAGTGTCTGCCTTTCGCTTGGGTTATGATCTTGGGATCCTGGGATTGAGCTGGGGCTCTCTGCCCTGCAAGGAGTCTGCTTCTCCCTCTCCCTTTGCACCTACCGCCCCCCGCCCACTTGTTCTCGCATGCTCTCTCTCTCAAATAAATAAATAAATACAATCTTTTAAAAAAAAAGAGAGACTGAAACCTCATCACCCCACAGCACTCACGCAGATTTTGTATCTTGTTCCCTTAATATGTTTTTTATGTGAGAATAAACCAAGTGACCTAACATGACAAAAGTAGATGCTACAGAATGATGTGTCAGGTTTATCCTGTGTGTTCTACGTGCGGCATATTAGCTGGTGACCATGGGGTGTGAGGTATGGTAGTGGGATGCTAGCTGCTATTTCCACTACTAGATGATTAAAGGGTAAGTGTAGAACTTTTTCTTTATTGGAACGTCTTGATTTCCAAGATTGTTGAAGAGTGTACTATCGCACTGTGTGACTGATAAACTGGAAAATTTTATAGACTGTTAATAGTAGTAACATTAAAATATGATAACTTTTAGAGAGTACTTCTAAATAAATTATTCAAAACTTTAAAAAGGGAACATCAAGAAAACAAATATTAGAGTAGAAAAAATGATTCTGAAAGGCATATTTTAAAAACTTACTTCCAAAAATTTTAATACATACTATGTTTTTTTCTTTTCTTGGTGACTCTTAAAAAACTCTAATTGTCTTAAGTTGAATTTTTACTTAAATATTATCTTTTCTATCTGAGTTACTTTTGTTTTTTATGGAAGTGACTCCAAAGTTGTTTTTTTTTACTTATTATGAAATACACTAACATTTCTTCAGCCAGCATAGTTTTGAGTTTTCAAAAATATTATCATTTTGTATCTAATAATATTCTGGTTATATTGGGTTGCTTATATGTTGAATAAAATACTTTTCGTAGACTGTGTAGTGAGGATGAATATGAACCATGTATTTGTGCAGGTATTTTGAGGTAAAATTCATTTTGAGACACGTTTTGAACATAATTTGTGCAGTTTATGAGGTGTTTTCCAGCAATGTAAAATATAATTCTGATAGCCTGTTGTAAATATAAATTCTAAACCAAAGTTTTTAATACACTGCAAATTACCTTCCTTCAGTGGTTTTCCAATTTAAATTAACTTATGACCAGTCATCATATTATTCAGGTCCTGGTTACAAATCCATATCAAAAGAAAATTGAATAGACTCCTCTTTCTTCATTGATTTTAATTTAAAACTCAATTCATTTAGGATGCACAAAGTTACAGATTTGAAGAGTTTGATAAATCTACTTGAATTGTAATATTAAAATGTTTCCATGGGTTATGTGTTTGGGGACCACCCTTTACTCTCTGTGGTGTAAGACTCAGGACATCTTATTGTGTAGATATGGCCATTACATTAGTGTGGTATTTTCTTTCCCTTCACTAAAATCTGCATTTTTTCATGAGGTTGCTTATTTGGTATAATGTTTTATTTTCTATTTATGTATAGTAAATATTAACCATACACAGAGGGTTGCATCAAATGACCATATAGGGCAGAATGATTCCTTTTATTCCTATTGGTATTATAGGGAATGATTGTTCGTTCTTTTCCTTCCTTCCTCCCTTCCTCTCTTCCTCTCTCTCTCTCCCTTTCTTTCTTTTTGAGAGAGAGAGAGAGAGAGAGAGAGAGACATGTGAGTGTGGAGGCAGTGTAGGGGGGCCAGAGGGGCAGAGGGAGAGGGAGAGAGAGAATCTCAAGCAGTCTCCACACCCAGCACAGAACCCACTCTCACAACCCTGAGATCCTGACCTGAGTGAAATCGAGAGTCAGATGCTTAACCAATTGAGCCATCCAGGTGCCCCTGGAATGATAGTATCTCTATTGTTTCCTTTGGCATGTACTTTTAAAATTTACAGCTATTTAAAAAATTCAGGTGCAGATGCTTAAGCAGAACATACTACTTTTTTGCAGGTGGTTCCTTGTGCCTTAATGGCTCTTTCCTGGCTGGTTGATATGTTTCCTTCTGGTGATCACATACTCCATGGTGGCATCAATAAATTCTTATTTACTTTATTATTTTTTTTAATTTAAATTCAATTAGCCAACATATAGTACATCATTAGTTTTTGATGTAGTGTTCAGTGATTAGTTGCATATAATACCTGTTGCTCATCACATCACATGCCCTCCTTAATGCCCATCACCCAGTTACCCCATCCCCCACCCACCTCCCTTTCCACAACTCTCAGTTTGTTTCCCAGAGTCAGGAGTCTCTCATGGTTTGTCTCCCTCTGATTTCTTCCCATTCAGTTTTCCCTCCCTTCCCCTATGATCCTCTGTGTTATTCCTTATATTCCAGATATGAGTGAAACCATATAATAACTGTCTCTCTGATTGACTTATTTCACTTAGCGTAATCCCCTCCAGTTCCATCCATGTTGATGCAAATGGTGGGTATTTATCCTTTCTAATGGCTGAGTAATATTCATTCCATTGTCTATATGGACCACATCTTCTTTATCCATTCATCTGTTGAAGGACATCTCAGCTCCTTCCACAGTTTGGCTATTGTGGACATTGCCGCTATGAACATTGGGATGCATGTGTCCCTTCTTTTCACTACATCTGTATCTTTGGGGTAAATACCCAGTAGTACCATTGCTGGGTCATAGGGTAGCTCTATTTTTAACTTCTTGAGGAACCTCCGTACTGTTTTCCAGAGTGGCTGTACCAGCTTGCATTCCCACCAACAGTGTAAGAGGGTTCCCCTTTCTCCACATCCTTGCCAACATTTGTTTTTCCCTGTCTTGTTAATTTTAGCCATTCTAACTGGTATAAGGTGGTAGCTTATTGTGGTTTTGATTTACTTTAAAAATATTCTTGTGAAACACTTCTATGAGGTCAAAATGGTTCATGGTTAGTTAATGAGTGCAGGTAATCCTTTTGTCAGATTGGTCGAGTGCTTGAGCTATTTGCATGTGGTGAGCTACAGAGTTAGATAACATTTCCAGTGGCTTTCGCTTCATTTTGGAAGTGGAGGCGTTAAACAGCATCTGTGCCTCTTCCTGCTTTATTCATGTTCATCACCTTGTTTTCCTGGTGAGTTCTGTTTTCCTTCTGGGTTCTCTTTCTAGGATTTTTTCCTGTCTTTTCCATGAGTCTCTTTCTCTTCTTTCTTTCCCACTCGCTTTGGCATGGTAGTGTTTCTCTCTTAGTGAGTAAGGTGAAGAGCAGGGCTTCATGCATGTTCATTTTCCTATAGCTTGCATGGCTGAATTAATGAGTCTGCCTCAGACAGAACTGCAGGGATGAAGTCAGTGGTAGAGAAAAACGACTATGTTTTGGTCCATGACATAGTGTTGAGCAAAAGAGTTGCTGCATGTTAAGCTTCCTCATTTAAAGGACTCCTCCAAACACTGCTCCCACACAGACTGGTGGGGCAGGTTTCCAAGCATTTGACAGGAGGTGTCCAGGAATTCCATTCAGGAAATTGGTAGGAGCTAACCTTTTTTATTTTTTTTTAAGTTAAAAAAAGTTCCATTTAGTTAACACACGGTGTAATGTTAATTTCAGGTGTACAGTATAGTGATCCAGCACTTCTGCCAGTGCTCATCACAACAAATGTACTCCTTAATCCCCATCACCCATTTCACCCACCTCCCCTTGGTAACCATTAGTTTGCTTTCCATAGCTAAGAGTCTGTTTCTTCGTTTGCCTCTCTCTCTCTTTTTTCCCCCTTTGCTCTCTTGTTTTGTTTCTAAAAATCCATGTATGAGTGAAATTTACCCAAAGAATACAAAAACTCTAATTCAAAGGGATGTATGCACGCCTGTGTTTACAGCAGCATCAGCTACAGTAGCGGTTAACTGTATTAAATTGATTAGAAAGAAACACAGAAAGGTGGGAAACTGCTGTTTCTTCTCTTTGTCAGACGGCATTTAGGACAAGTGCATCTGGAATGATCACTTCTAGGAGTCTCTTTAAAATGAGAGATTTCTCTGTTAAAATGTGTATTTCCTTTCCTAACAATCTTTATTATTTTGTCCATTTATCAGATATTAGGCAGATTGAATTAAAATTTGTAAGTTGATATTTGTAAGGTTTAGTAATTTTATATGTTACAAAAACAATTCTTGGTAGCTCATTTTGTAATGAAGGTCAGCCTGTAGTGATATAAATATGTGTCACTTAGCTCTTAAGAATTCTGACTCTAATTTATAGTACCGGGGTTTTTTTTGATGATGGAGTTGGTCTGTATTTGCATAAAACTATCATTCTGTGAGAATAGTAGAACATAAGCTTTAAAAAATGTATCTGAAATTTTATCATAATTGGCACATTACTGCTTATATTTATTTTTTCTATTTAGGTTTTTTCCCAAGCAGTTCTCAAGGATGTGATGCATTTCTTCGCCACAAGATGACACTGATATCTCCCTCAGTATTAAAGAAGTATGGTATTCCCTTTGACAAGGTTAGTGTTATTCTTTAACATTCATTTGTGCATGTAGTATTTATATGCAAGACAAATTTAACACAAACTGATATATCCTTGACTTCAAATAGGGTTTTTAGGATGGGGGGAGAAAAATTCAGATTCATGTTTTATAACAATTATTTATCTAAGTACTAAGTTGAAATTACTTTTATTTCAGGATACATTTACTATAATTTCATGCTGGTTATAGTTCACTTAAAACAATACTGAAAGTAAAATGCAGGACATTCAACAAAATAAGGTGTAGCACTTCTACATTAAAGTCTTTTATATGGGTCCTGGAGTTAAGATGGCGGACGAGTAGGGGTCCCCTTTGTCAGCCGGTCCCCTGAGTCAAGCTAGATAGGTACCAGACCATCCTGAACACCCACGGAATCAGCCTGAGATGCAGGAAGATACATCTGGATCTCTATAAATGAACATCTCCAGCGCTGAGTACTGAGGTACAAAGCGGGGAGCCGTGAAACCGCGCACAGATATCAGAAGATAAATGGAAGGGGGAGGGAGCCGCCGTGTTTGGGCACCGGGAAGCGGTAGCCACCTGCACGGGGGAGCGGCTGACTCGCAGACCAGCACCCGCAAGAGAGCGGACTGAGACCCTTAGCTGGGGAACGCGCGCGCGACCAGTCTGAAAACCGGAGCTCCGGAGTGCCCATAAAACACACTGAAATGGAGCTCCGGAGCGCGTGGGGGCGGCTGGCGGCTGGCGGTGTTAGAAATGCAAAGGACAGAGATGCGCTGGCCCTGGAAGTGAGGGCTGAGATGCCAGGTGTGGGGCGCACATCCCGGAACGCTGTAGGGTTTAGCAGCACCAACAGAAGCAGAGTTAGAGTGGCCAGAGGAGCCCAGTGGAGAGTGGACTGCGATCCCTCTGTTCTGAGACAGAGGCTGGGATTCAGCTACTGCTGCTCTGACTCTCAGAAGAGGCACAGCAAACCGCCAGGGAAAGCCGCCAGAGAGCAAAAGCCTGGAAATACCGGCTCACAGTGTGCCCATCCCCATCCCCCCTTGCAGGGGACATGGAGACTCTACCCAAACAGGGTTGCCTGAATATCAGCGCAGCAGGCCCCTCCCTGGGAAGGCAGGCTGAAAAATCAAGAAGCCCACATCCCTAAGATCCCTATAAAACAAGGGTGCACGGCCTGGGTCCCGGTCAATAATTTGGGCTCTGGACAACCCCGCAACCTCTCCTCATCAGATTGACAAGAAGGAGAAATCCCCCCCAGCAAAGAAAAGACAATGAGTCTGTGGCCTATGCCACAGAACTAATGGATATGCATATAACCAAATTATCAGAAATGGAGTTCAGAGTAACAATGGTCAAGATGATGTGTAGACTTGGAAAAAATATTAGTGAAAATATTAACGAGAATATAGAATCTCGAAGGGCGGATGAGAGCAAATTTGGCAGAAATTAAAAATACTATGAATCAAATTCAGTCAAAACTAGATGCTCTGACAGCCAGGGTGAATGAAGCAGAAGAACAAATCGGCGAATTGGAGGATGGGTTAGTAGAAGAGAAAGCTAAGACAGGAACTTGGCTCAAAGAAATCCAAACTCAAGAATGTAGGTTATGGGAGATTACTGACTCAATGAAACATTCGAATGTCAGAATCATTGGCATCCCTGAGGGGGTGGAGAAAAACAGAGGTCTAGAAGAGATATTTGAACAAATTGTAGCTGAAAACTTCCCTAATCTAGCGAGGGAAACAAAGAGGCTCTGACGGCCAGGGTCGCAGAAGCAGAGGAACGGGTTAGTGAATTGGAGGATGGGTTAATAGAGGAAAAAATGAAAATAGAAGATGGTCTTAAAAAAATCCACGCCCACGAATGTAGGTTACGGGAGATTACTGACTCAATGAAACAATCCAATGTTAGAATCATCGGCATCCCCGAGGGGGTGGAGAAAAACAGAGGTCTAGAAGAGATATTTGAACAAATTGTAGCTGAAAACTTCCCTAATCTAGCGAGGGAAACAAACATTCACGTCCAAGAGGCAGAGAGGACCCCTCCCAAGCTCAACCACGACAAACCTATGCCACGTCACATCATAGTGCAATTAGCAAATATTAGATCCAAGGATACAGTATTGAAAGCAGCCAGGGCAAAGAAATTTCTCACGTACCAAGGCAAAGGCATCAGAATTACATCAGACCTGTCTACACAGACCTGGAATGAGAGAAAGGGTTGGGGGAGCATATTTAAAGCTCTGTCAGAGAAAAACATGCAGCCAAGGATCCTTTATCCAACAAGGCTGTCATTCAGAATTGATGGAGAAATAAAGACATTTCAAAATCGCCAGTCACTAACCAATTTCGTAACCACGAAACCAGCCCTACAGGAGATATTACGGGGGGTTCTATAAAAGTAAAAAGGCCCCAAGAGTGATACAGAACAGAAAGTCACAGCCAATACAAACAAAGACTTTACTGGCAACATGGCATCATTAAAATCATATCTCTCAGTAATCAGTCTTAATGTAAATGGTTTGAACCATCCCATAAAACGCCACAGGGTTGCAGATTGGATAAAAAGAAATGACCCATCCATTTGCTGTCTACAAGAGACTCATTTCGAACCCAAAGATGCATTCAGACTGAGAGTAAGGGGATGGAGTACCATCTTTCACGCAAATGGACCTCAAAAGAAAGCTGGGGTAGCAATTCTCATATCAGATAAATTGGATTTTAAACTACAGACTATAGTTAGAGATGCAGAAGGGCACTATATTATTCTTAAAGGAAGTATTCAACAAGTGGATATGACAATTATAAATATATATGCCCCCAACAGGGGAGCAGCAAGATACACAAGCCAACTCTTAACCAGAATAAAGAGACATATAGATAAAAATACGTTAATAGTAGGGGACCTCAACACTCCACTATCAGAAATAGACAGAACACCCTGGCAAAAACTAAGCAAAGAATCAAAGGCTTTGAATGCCATACTCGACGAGTTGGACCTCATAGATATATATAGAACACTACACCCCAGAACCAAAGAATACTCATTCTATTCTAATGCCCATGGCACATTCTCAAGAATAGACCATGCTCTGGGTCACAAAACAGGTCTCAACCGATATCAAAAGACTGAAATTATTCCCTGCATATTCTTAGACTACAGTGCTTTGAAATTGGAACTCAACCACAGGGAAAAATTTGGAGAAATTCAAACACTTGGAGACTAAGAACCATCTCACTCAAGAATGATTCGATAAACCAGGAAATCAAAAATCAATTTAAACAATTTATGGAGACCAACGAGAATGAAAACACAATGGTCCAAAACCTATGGGACACTGCAAAGGCAGTCCTAAGGGGAAAATACATAGCCATCCAAGCCTCACTCAAAAGAATAGAAAAATCTAAAATGCAGTTTTTATATTCTCACCTCAAGAAGCTGAAACAGCAACAGAAGAACAGGCCTAATCCACTCAGGAGAAAGCAGTTGATCAAGATTAGAGCACAGATCAATGAATTAGGAACCAGGAGTACAGTAGAGCAGATCAAGAGAACTAGAAGCTGGTTCTTTGAAAGAATAAATAAAACAGAGAAACCACTGGCAAGACTTATCCCAAAGAATAGAGAAAGGACTCAAATTAATAAAACTATGAATGGAAAGGGAGAGGTCACAACCAAGACCAATGAAATAGGAAGGATTATTAGAAGCTTTTATCAACAGCGTTATGCCAATAAATTAAGCAACCTGGAAGAGATGGAGGCCTTCCTGGAAACCTATAAACTACCAAGACTGAAACAGGAAGAAATTGATTTTTTAAACAGACCAATTAATTATGAAGAGATTAAAACAGTGATTAAAAACCTTCCAAAAAACAAAATGCCAGGACCTGATGGATTCCCCGGGGAATTCTACCAAACATTCAAAGAAGAAATAATACCTATTCTCCTAAAGCTATTTCAAAAAATAGAAACAGAAGGAAAACTACCAAACTCATTCTGTGAGGCCAATATTACCTTGATCCCCAAACCAGGAAAGACCCCATCAAAAAGGAGAATTACAGACCGATTTCCCTGATGAATATGGACGCCAAAATTCTCAACAATATCCTAGCTAATAGAATCCAATAGTGCATTAAAAGGATTATCCATCATGACCAAGTGGGATTCATCCCTGGGATACAAGGGTGGTTCAACATTCGCAAATCGATCAGTGTGATAGATTATATCAACAAGAAAAAAGCCAAAAATCATATGACCCTCTCAATAGATGCAGAAAAAGCATTTGACAAAATCCAGCATCCTTTCCAGATTAAAACCCTTCAGAGTGTAGGGACAGAGGGTACATTCCTCAATCTCATAAAAACCATCTATGAAAAGCCTACAGCAAGTATCATTCTCAATGGGGAAAAGCTGGAAGCCTTTCCCTTAAGATCAGGAACACGACAAGGATGCCCACTCTCGCCATTATTATTCAACATAGTATTAGAAGTCCTTGTAACAGCAATCAGACAACAAAAAGGGATAAAAGGTATCCAAATCGGCAAAGAAGAAGTCAAAGTGTCTCTCTTCGCAGATGACAGGATACTCTATGTGGAAAACCCAAAAGACTCCACCCCCAAACTACTAGAAGGTATAGAGCAATTCAGTAATGTGGCGGGATACAAAATCAATGCTCAGAAATCAGTTGCATTTCTATACACGAACAATGAGACTGAAGAAAGAGACATTAGGGAATCCATCCCATTTACAGTAGCACCAAAAATCATACGTTATCTCGGAATTGACTTAACCAGAGACATAAAAGATCTATATTTTAGAAACTATAGATCACTCTTGTACGACATTGAAGAAGACACAAAAAATGGAAAAATATTCCATGCTCATGGATTGGAAGAATAAACATAGTTAAAATGTCTGTGCTACCCGGAGCAATCTACTCTTTCAATGCCATCCCAGTCAAAATACCAATGACATTTTTCAAAGAACTGGAACAAACAGCCCTTAAATTAGTGTGGAACCAGAAAAGGCCACGAATTGCCAAGGAATTGTTGAAAAGGAAAAACAAAGCTGGGGACATCAGAATGCCAGATTTCAAGTTGTACTACAAAGCTGTGATCACAAAGACCGCATGGTACTGGCACAAAAAGAGACACATAGACCAATGGAACAGAACAGAGAACCCAGAAATGGACCCTCGGCTCTTTGGGCAATTAATGTTTGATAAAGCAGGAAAAAACATCCAGTGGAAAAAAGACAGTCTCTTCAATAAATGGTGCTGGGAAAATTGGACAGCTACATGCAAAAGAATGAAACTTGACCACTCTCTCACACCATACACAAAAATAAACTCCAAATGGATGAAGACCTCGATGTGAGACAGGAATCCATCAAAATCCTAGAGGAGAGCATAGGCAGCAACCTCTTTGACATCGGCCACAGCAACTTTTTTCATGACACATCTCCAAAGGCAAGAGAAACAAAAGATAAAATGAACTTGTGGGACTTCATCAAGATAAAAAGCTTCTGCACAGCCAAGGAAACTGTCAAACTAAGAGGCAGCCCACGGAATGGGAGAATATATTTGCAATGACAGTACAGATAAAAGACTGGTATCCAAGATCTACAAAGAACTTCTCAAACTCAATACACAAGAAACAAATAAAGAATTCATAAAATGGGCAGAAGATATGAACAGACACTTTTCCAATGAAGACATACAAATGGCTAACAGACACATGAAAAAATGTTCAAAATCATTAGCCATCAGGGAAATTCAAATCAGAACCACACTAAGATACCACCTTACTCCAGTGAGAATGGCAAAAATAGACAAGGCAAGAAACAACAATTGTTGGAGAGGATGTGGAGAAAGGGGATCCCTCCTACATTGTTGGTGGGAATGCAAGTTGGTACAGCCACTCTGGAAAAGTGTGGAGGTCCCTTAAAAAGTTAAAAATTGAGCCACCCTATGATCCAGCAATTGCACTACTGGGTATTTACCCCAAAGATACAGACGTAATGAAGAGAAGGGCCATATGCACCCCAATGTTCATAGCAGCATTGTCCACAATAGCTTAAATCATGGAAGGAGCCAAGATGCCCTTCAACAGATGACTGGATTAAGAAGTTGTGGTCCATATATACAATGGAATATTACTCAGCTATCAGAAAGAATGAGTTGTCAACATTTGCTGCAACATGGACGGCACTGGAGGAGATAATGCTAAGTGAAATGAGTCAAGCAGAGAAAGACAATTATCATATGATTTCTCTCATCTATGGAACATAAGAACAGGATGATCAGTAGGGGAAGAAAGGGATAAAGAAAGGAGGGGTAAACAGAAAGGGGAATGAAGCATGAGATACTATGGACTCTGAGAAACAAACTCAGGGCTTTAGAGGGGAAGGGTGGGAGAATGGGATAGGCTGGTGATGGGTATTAAGGAGGGCACGTATTGCATGGTGCACTGGGTGTTTTACGCAACTAATGAATTATCTAACTTTACATAAAAAACCAGGGATGTACTGTATGGTGACTAACATAATATGATAAAAAATATGATTATATTAAAAAAAATAAAAAATAAAAAAAGAAAAGTCTTTTATATGAACAACATAATTTATGGATATGTGATCTATTTTTTAAAAAGAATTCACAACAGGGGCACCTGGGTGACTCAGTCACTTAAGCCTCTAACTATGGCTCAGGTCATGATCTCAGATTCCTAGGATCAAGCCCCTTGGTGGGCTGTGCACTCAGTGTGGAGTCTGCTTGTCCCTCTGCCCCTCTCCCCACTTGTGCGCGCTCTCTCTCTCTCTGTCTCTGTCTTTCTCTCAAATGAATATAAATCTTAAAAAAAAAAAAAGAACTCAGAACAATTATTATTAGTTTGGTTTGTTAGAGTCTATGATTATGATACCAGTGTGTTGCTTCTAAACGTATTCAGACATAATACAATTGAGAGTTCATTATGGATAAAATTGCCTGATGATTTAATAATTAGATATTACTTCTTTGGAATATTTCTGAAGATTAAGTTCTGTAAGACTAAGTCCATACTAAGTTCCTCTTTCTTTGTGCCCACAGGTAGTTACTGGGTCAGAATTATTATGGAGCATGAGAACTTCTTTTTTTTGAGCATGAGAACTTTTATGTGAAGAAGCTAAAGTGACAAAAAGCTTTTGACCAAGCAAACAAAAGCTCCCTCTCAGTTAGAGGAGGATTTAGTAATTAGCTACTTGTAGAAACATAAATAGCTGTATTCTCTTCTTCATCTTTTTTTTCTTCATTTTTAATTTGGCTTTTCTTCCCATGTTTGCTGTTTTTCACCTCAGAAGTTTTTCAGTTGTGACTAAATCTTTACCTTTTCTTCATCTCGGGCCACTTCAAGTGCATCCCACCCCACCCCCCACCATGGCTTTGTTCAAAGTAGAATTTTTGCAAGGACCAAGAGTCATTCTCCAACTTGAGGTGGTCCCTGCTCACTCACAAACTGTCTGTGCTGTATTCATGCATGAGATGAGACACATTTGTCTTCAGGGATGCTCTCACCACTGTTTTACTCACATAGTCTTAGCCACACAAAAAGTGTGCCTTTGAGATGTATACTGTGGGAGATGTGCATGTGTGTGGAGAGAAGCTGGAGATAGACTTCAGCACTGTCACAGGTAGAGAGGGCCGGGGCTGTGTCGCCCAGTTGGGCCAGTGCCACTGTGGGGCTCTGTCTTACTTGCATATACCTCTAGGCACTGGGCTTTTCAGTCTCAGATACATCACCAGTGAGTGTTTCTTTTAGGTGCTTGGCATTAGCTTAATTAGACACTTTTATTTAATTGGAATTTTAGAAGGGAGAGGAGAATGAGTGGACTAGAGTCTCCCAAGGACAGAAAATCCTTTATGATTTTAGTGCAGGTGATAGATATTGATCAAGCTGGTCTTTGGAAAGGGAATCATGTGAAATGGCAGATCATGGGATTGGTTCATTTCCCCAGGATTGGAGGTCTTTGGAGCTTGTAGCTCCTTTCCAAGCTTTGGGGAGAAGGAGGCAGGTGCCCTGTACCCCTTTCTGGGCTGGGGCCTTTCAGTGCTACTTGGTAAATCACCAGATACACCAGGAGGCTCTCCTTTGGTCTCTTGAGGATGGGGCATTTCATGGCTTCTGCAGACACCAGTGCCTCACCATGTGATTGGCAATTTTTTATGTGTAATACTGCCACTTCGCCTTCTGCACTGATGAAGGGTGTGTGATGACTCTGTGCTCCTCAAGGAACTTATTCTCTGATGATGATAATGTAATATGGGACAGAGTAGTGTATGCTTCTGAATTAAACTTCCCACATTCATTCCTGATTTTGTCACTTGGGGAAATTACCTAATTTTTCTGAGCTTCAGTTACTTTAGCTGGTGAACAATGATAATAATAGTACCTACTAATAGGGCTATTATGAGGATGAAAAGAGATGATCTATACGAGGGCTTCGCATAGTATATGTTATGTAGAACATATTCTTTCTCCTCAGTTTGATCCTCTTTTTAGCCAGTCATTTCACAGTTGGAGTAACATTATTTTCCTTCTTCTTTCAATGTATTTGCACATAATCATATACATATATACATACACACACATATGTTTAATAAACTGATAATATCTGCTTTTAGATTATGTGTACTTTCCTTTCCAGCTTCCTTTATGATATGGAATTTTGATGATTGTTTAGTCTTATAATAAAAGGGACTTGTTCTTTTCTGTCACTGTGCTTTCTTATCTACGTATTTACACAGAGACAGTAAAATCAGCCAAAAAATATTTTGGCTAACTGGGATTGACTGTTTCTGGAAATTATACAGAAGCATAAAATTTAGAGTCCCTTTCAATGGGAACAGGTAATCTTTTTCAACATGGCAAGAGCAGGATTTTCTAGATAGAGTAGAAAAGGATTGTGGGGTGGGATTCAGTGGAGCAGTGAAGGTGGCTTCCTTATCCCAGTGGCAGCAGCCCTACCCTCTTCACCCATCTCTGTAGGGTTAGAAACAGCTGACCAGGGTGAGTTTTGTTTTATCACATAGTACAGGGAAGTGCCTAGGTTCCAAGCACAATTATAATGAATGAAATTCGGTGAGACCAGGAAAGGAGAGAACTAGGCTATGTTCTCATGTGGCTCAGAATGATGGAACTGGAGCCATGTTGAACACTGATGAGTCATTCTTTGCCTTTCAGGATGTAGTGGAGTTGATGCTCATTGTAGTAGAATACCTGCTCGGCTCTCGGGGGCAGGGTGATGAGATAAATTTCAGATTTGTTGTAAAGAAACTACTTTCACATACAACATTTTAGTATACCCAAATGGCAACTGAATTGCCTTGTGTGTGTCTGTATTTATATAGTATGTCCCCTGTATGTCTGCATACACATACATACTCACAGATTCATTTCTCAACATTTTAGGACTGAATTGAACCACGGTGACAAAATTAACCATAGGTAATAAATTTGATAATCCATCATAGCATAGGTAAATTTTAAAAAAGCACAGAAAAATTTTGCTTTACTATTTTTCAATAGCTCATGGTGTATTTTGTGTGTTTTGGTGATTACAAAAAGCCAGATGTCTTTAACCTAAAGAATAGGAATGGAATAAATATATTTTTCATGTTTGCTTTTAAGCTCTGACTGGTTTACCCAAGTTACTTTAATTATATTTAAAGATGCACTCACACATACATATTTGAATACTTCTTTGACAGAAATTTTACTATTAAATGGAATATAGTTAATTGAATTTTTCTGAGTATTATAAAAGAATAATTTGGTGAATACCACCAAGTCTTTAGCAACAGAATTCATAGTAAAGCCTGTTGAGCATGCATTATTGGAGTTTTTATAGCTCTAACTTTGAAGACACTTCAGTCAGAATAGGTCCTGTTAGATAACTCTAGTAACATGAATTTTTAAAGTATCAAAATATGCAGATTGATTGCTAACATGAACAAATTTACTTGGATAACTTAAAGACATCTTCAAATAAAATATAATATCTTTGATTATGGATTGAATAATTGAACAACATTGCCAGAAGGTCACACCCTGTTTAGAAAAGTCTTTAATGTTTCGTGAAAAACTGTTAATGGGTTGGGTAAAGATCTGGGGCTCCTTCTTTTATATTTGATAGCTCTGATATCATGGCATTTTTTTTCTTTTTCTTTTTCTTTTTTAATAGGAAATATATTTTAATTGTATTTGCAATTTGGAAAGTCTTATAATTGGAAACTATTTTATGTTTTCTACCCTACAGATCACTCAGGAGGCTGGAGAATTTATGATCACTTTTCCATATGGCTACCATGCTGGTTTTAATCATGGTTTCAACTGTGCAGAATCTACAAATTTTGCTACAGTCAGATGGATTGACTATGGGAAAGTTGCTAAATTGGTAAGTTATGCCTCAAAAATAAAGCATAAATTAAATGTGTATTCTGGTTACTGTAGCAGGAAACCTAAGATCACATGCAACACTTTTTTTCCTCATTGATGTTGTGTGCTTCTCACCACGATGATTTATTTCAGACTAGATATATTTATTTTACATGGCCTATATTATCATTCGTAGCTACAGTTTTCTGTTTTGTGACTAATGTGGACCAGAGGTAATTTTATGCAACCGATGTTTGCTTTCTTTCTTAAAGCCACCAATTGTTTTTTTGTGAGATTTTCTAGTGGCTCCCTGTGGCTCCATGTTAGGTAGACTTGGCTCTCTCCATACTGAGTTTAGTCCATGGCTTAGAAAACAGCTACTTACGGATGAAAGTGTCTGTTAAAACTGTATAAGAGGTTGAGGGAGGATGGTAAGAAGAAATGATTAAAACTGTCTTTAGTGCAAAAATGAATTTCTTGAAAGTAATGTAGAACATACTTTAACAAGAAATATATCCTTATGTTAAATTTGGTATAAAATTTTGCATCTCCTGCTCAGTATATTTAATTTAGTTCACATACTGTGTATTTTCATTCACAAGCCACACTTCTATTAAATTTAATTAATCTCCCCCTGTGGTGTTAAATAGAAGACATCTTCAAAGAGGTGGTATCTTCCATTAAGTTGCTTTCTTTCCTGTGGCTTTGAAGGCAGAAGTACAGGCTGGCAGAGGGCAGCTTCTAAATGAAACTGTGTATTTTACAGAGTATGTAAAATTGGCACGGATTTAGTAGAAAATGACACATACAACTTAATGTGGCTGTGTCTTGGCCACCGCATGGTGTAAGTGAGTATTATTCATTCTACATTGATAAAACTTGCGTGTAGAATCATTGGGTGAACTTGGATAGAAATATATTCAGGGAAGAGTACACTAGGTTTAATTTAGATGTGTATTTAGAAAATTACATAATTTATTAAAATAAAAGTATAGCCCTTTGGCAGCCTAGGAAACATTTGTGTGAACTTGTGAAAAAAAGGGGAGCTCCTGCTATTAGACTTTTTCTGTACTGAGTAATTTCTATTTATGAGGGGTAATTTAGAAAGGAACAGAACTGAACTACTTCTTCCCATTACACATCCTTTATATTATAATAAACCTAATAAAAAAAATAGAAAACTCAGTGTATGTGTCTTGGCCAGCCATTTGCAGTGCTTTCACAGAAAGGTAATGCTTTTATCAACATTGAAATAGAGGCATAGACCCGTAGTTATAGCAAGGTATGTTATTTTATGGTTTGCATCTTTAATCATTGACATAATAAGTCAGTTATCACAGCTGTTCAGTTACCAGAAAAATTAGCTCGTGCTTGTTTACTATGAGTTTCAAATCTGGTTCATGATATTGGTACCATGGGGAGAATAGCTTCTCCACAAAGCTAAAATCTTCTGGGTGGGTTTCCACATTTCTTTGTGCATGTAGATTGGGACTGGGGTATGGCCAAGGAAGGGAGGTTGGTAGTGGTCCTCTCTGAAATCGCAGCTGACAGAGCCTAGGATTGTGGAACTGTTAAGAAGTGGCACACTGTGGTGGAGGAGGCAGGGATGCAAGGTCCAGCTTTTCTTCTAGGTAGCCATATGTCATTAGCAAAGTCATTTATTTATTTTGTTTGTTTCTTCCTGTATAAATTAGAAGTACCTCTCCACCCCATAGATTTGTTATGAGGGGAAACCCGTAGGTATGTGGGTATCCACTCATGCTGTGTTGATTTATATCATTCAATTTAGTTAAGGAATGTGACTGTCTTGGTTCTGGTATTTTGCTAGGTACAAAATTGTTCAATGACTATGGTGCAGTTTGGGCTAGTTAAAAATTGTCTTAATTGCATGCGTTTGAGATGTTTTTAGGTGTTGTCTCCACCCTTTCCTTACTTTTGGTGATGTGCTCCCCTGAGAATGTATTTGTTTTCTATTGCTGTTGGAGCAAATTACCATAAAAGTAGTGGTTTAAAACAATACCCACTTACTGTCTCATGATTCCATAGGTAATAAGTTCGATATTAGTCTCAGCAAGTAAAAATCAAGATGTTTGCAGGGCTGCATTTCTTACTGGAGGCACTGGAGAAGAATCCGTTTTCTTGCTCAGTCAGGTTATTGGCTGAATTCAGTTCTTTGCAGTTGTAGGACTGAGTTCCCATTTTCTTGCTGCCTGTCAGCCAGGTCTTTGCTCCTAGAGGCGTCTCTCGCTCGGGTCCTTCCATGTGGTCTACATTTCAGAGCAAGCAGTCCACAAAATCCCTTTTGTCATATAAGATGACATATTCACAGATTGCAGGGAGTAGGATATGGGTATCTTTGTTGTTGGGGGTGGGAAGGTTGGGGCAGCGTTCTGTCTACCACAGAGAGTTCCAATTAATAATTGACATGGTGATGTATTAAGAATCTTCTTTGAGTAGATGTAACTAACTTTAGTTATTCTGTACAAGAACTGGAAACTAAATTTTTAATGGGTACGGTTTTAAATGTTTCACTAACACATACTTCTGCTTTCTTAAATTATATCTCAATATTTTCGTGGCTATTCTCAGTAAGTAAGTTCTCTTATATGGTAGGGTACTGTGATGGCATTTTTGTGCATATTTTGGTGTCTTTGTCATTTATTTGACACATTTTTATTGATCTCCAAGGCTATTTCTTTACACAGCCATATGAATACTGTATCATGTGTATGTGTGTACATGTGTGAATGCATTTGTGTGTGGTTTTTTATTTTGGGAAAATTTGTGAATTGGGCAGTTAGTTTTTGTGTTTTGCTGAGGTCAAATGTATAATGGATTAATTATGAACTGCACTTAAAAGACTTTTAGCTTTGGGATGCCTGGGTGGCTTAGTCGGTTAAGCATCTGCCTTTGGCTCAGGTCATGATCCCAAGGTCCTGGGATGGAGTCACTCACTGGGCTCCTTGCTCAGCAGAGATCCTGCTTCTCCCTCTGCCTGCTGCTCCCCCTGCTTGTACTCTCCCTCCCTCTGTCTCTCTTTCTCTGACAAATAAATAAACAAAATCTTTAAAAAAGAAAGACTTTTAGCTTTGAGGATGCCTAAGTTAATTCTTAAACTAACAAATTTTTGCCTTCTTAATTCTTTGCTTTATCCAGTTTATTTTAAATGATAGCTATTAAGAAATAGTTTTTGTACTCAGGGCTAGTTTTATATTCACATATAGTAGCATCTGAGGAGTCCTGTAAGTCCTGTCTATAAATATCTTCCCTTCAAGTACCCAAAGTTTTATTCCTTTATGTTTTTATGGTTATTTGGGATTAGAGCACCTACAAATACATACTTGAAAAGATATATTTTAAACCTTTAATTACAAAAAAAAGAAATAGTAATTATTCACAAGGGATGTTGAATTGTGCTTTTGGGGGGAGGGCAGATAATTTAAAAAATAATGGCATGCTTTTTCATAGTTGAAGCAGTAGGGGGAGTGAGATCTCCTTTACTTTTCACAATGGGGTTGATATGAGTATGTAAAAGCTTCTAATACAGTGTCCCTTTGTGGGACAGAATTAATGTGGTACAGCATGTGGGGTCTCTACTGGTTACATTTCATATATTACAAACCAATATTTCTAATTCAATGACTTAGAGAAGAGCTTTACAAAAGCCTATTTTTTAATTGAAAAAAAAAAACCATCAAAACATTAGGTTTTGAAAAGATAACCCCAGGGTCACTGGTAATATTGGAGATATTGGTGATTTTTATTCAGAAAAATCCTGTATGATACTCCATAACAGAAGGGCCTTGCCTTTAAGAGAACTCACCTACCTAAGAAGGGGGTTATGTAATTTCTCCCCATTTCATTGATGAGAGTTAAGGTTTTCACTGAAGGAAAATTGAGAGGAATGTTCTGGATAGCTACCTGCCCATTTGCCTACTGAGTTAGGCAGAGTTCAGCTTCAGAGTGCTCGATGAGTTCCTCCTTTGCAACAGGAATTGTGCTATGTGTTTTCTTTGTCTTCAGGGAGCTTTCATAAAGAGCAGAAAGGCTTTTAATAAACCTCCATTTTCAAAACTGTAGCATAAGAAGCACATACTATCTAGTTATTTATCTTAGGAATCTTTATAGTTTTGAACATCAGAGTAATCTAGAATGAAAGGCTGTATTTTTTTCTGGTTGAAATTTAAAACTATGTAACACTTTAGCAGTTGAAATAAGATATTGGTGCATATTTGAGATGAACGTTTTCCATTTCTGGAGCGTTCTCTCCTTCCACGGTGAAATGGAGTCCGTGAGTACTTCTGTGCAGCAGCTGTGGTGGCACTCACAGGTCTGCTTCCTGGCGAGATTGGATCAAAGAGCTGGCCTGCAGGTTGTATTTCATTTTTCCGTTTGGTAGGATGAAGTGCAGCTGTTTTGATGTTAGGTTTGATGGATTTGTTTGCCACTGCATTCATTAGCTTCACATCAAAAAACTGACAGGCTGTTAAATGAAACTTTGGCTTAGATTTTCAGCTTGACTGTTTGGAGACATTTGTGAAGATATTTTGCTTTTGTGTTGCAGCAGCCTCAAGCACTGTGATTTCTCGAAGGGAAGAAAAGTTATTTACTGTACTGCTTGAGTAAAGAAGAATCATTGTCTTGGGGACAGTCATATCTAGCCTACACCATCAGAAGTAGTGTATTTATGACCATGTGTGCAGTGTAAGAGACTTATCTATGGCACGATAAATAATGTTATCTTCTTGGAAGGAAAGGTAATAGTGGCTCCAAAATAATACCTCTTATTTTGCATTAATTTTATTTTAAATGATAATCTATTAATGTGATATGCCAGAAAGTTGAAAAATTACATTGCAGAGCTGGAAATGTTCTCTCGTGAACTTTAGGAGCCTTACTTCACAATATAATTTTAAAGCATTCTGACATTTGAATCCTTAAACATTTGAACAAGTTTAAAAAGGTAGAATTTTGAAATCGATTTCCCTTTAATCTGGAGTGGATTTCAGTTATTAAATTGTCTTGCATACAAGTGCTGTGGTATAGCTTCATTCCATTTTATATTTTAATCCTTTTCTAGAATTAGATTTCCTTATTCTTAAATCAGGTAGCACCCTTCCAGAAAAATCTTTAATCATGGGCAGTCTTTTTTAAAACAATCAGCAATCATTTTAATGGTGAGTCCCTATGTTATATTTTAATATGCTTTAGATCACAGAATTTCTCTATTCTTAGAGCATGTGAAAGAAAGGAAATGTAGACAATCAGTTCCTGCATTGTAGTCTTGAGTGTCTGATGTGACAAATACAATATGAACTTTGGGAGCACAGAGATTTTATATTCTCCTTTTCTCTTTTACCTCTACTTTGTTTCTATTTCCTGGGAGCTGGTGGTAGAACATGAGTACAAAATACCATGTAGAGAAACAGAGTCATATGAAGTCATGTCCTTTGGAGCTTGTACTCTAACTGGGGAGTTAGTATTTATATATCTGGAAGAGGTATTAAGAAAGAAAATATTCATATTATAGCCTCATTTTATTCTGATAAAGTATTGAATAGTGGGATTCAGAAAATGTGAGACTTCAAGTAGTGTAGTAGAAAGCCAGTTAATTAGTAAATATTGTGTCTGCAGGAGAGATATCTGGGGCTCAAGTCCTCAGAGCTAGGGAGCCTGATTTTATTTATTGCTAACTTAAATTTGCTGGATTCTGGGATTTGAATGTTACATGGTTTATGACACTGATGTTTAGTTGCTGAACTGAAAGCAAGGTAGTGTCTGGTTTTGAGGCTTTAGTTTAAGTCAGTACCCTAAGAAAAAGTAGGTTGGCGGGCACCTAGGTGGCTCAGTTGGTTAAGCGTCTGCCTTCAGCTCAGGTCATGGTCCCAGGATCCTGGGATCGAGTCCCTGCATCAGGCTCCCTGCTCAGCAGGGGGGTGTGCTTCTTCCTGTCCCTGTGCCTCTCCCCCTGGATTGTGTCCTTGCACTCACTCTCTTTCTCTCTCTAAAATAAGTAAAATCTTTGAAAAAAAAAAAGTAAATTGGCTTTTTTGAATAACTTATATACTCTACTGAGAAAAATTTGTTTTTAAGTTATTCTACTTTCATATAGTTCGATAGTAATGACTGTGGAGACTGATTGTTCATGATATTCTAGGCCTTGTCCAGGGTACTTTATCCATGCCATTGCTGTGATGGTGCAGTTCAGAGATAATCTGGTATCTTCTGCCCTCTACCACTCCCTTTCTCAAATGCAGGGGAGGGGGGTGGTGGAGGAGAAGAGGAATGATGCATAAAATGAAGATGGTGAGGCTGGGATCAGAGGCAGAAGGTTGACCCCAGTGTGCTATTTCCTTCTGGACTCATCTCCCTGGATATGGTGGATTAAATAGGTACCAGTCTACTATATGCATTGTGGGATCACTTTCAAGATTCTTGAGGATTCAGAGTGATCCTGTCTCCTATGTAAGTTGTGAGGGGGAACTTGCACCCTCACTGGGGAGTTAGAACAAAATTGAGGGTGCACCTACCTGTTCTTATGATTATCAAGGACCAAATTCTATTGCAGAACTTTTGAAACTTTGGGATTTTTTTTTAACCATCTCTTTTACCTTTTCCATATTTATTCAGTGTTTATAATAGTAAATATATAGTAAAAAAATTCTACAAAAGGCCCTGTCCCAGATAAGTGTTTGGAGAACAGAGGGAAAGTTGAGGGGGGGTGTGTTCTAGGCAGTGGTGACCCAGAAAGGAGAGGAGTGGGATGCATACCTGGGGATATTTGAGGGAAGTAGGCTGGCCAGCACCCCTTAAAGGAGGAAAGGGATGATAGAATCAGCTGGGCTTTGGGTACCCCCAGAGTTTATAACAGCCTCGTTCCCCACACCTTTCCTTCTTTCCTGTGCAGGGTTTCCTGCATCCTGCTACCCCCGCCTCACAGCTACCACTGACTATAAACAAACAGAGGTTTATCTAGTAGGGTGTTGTTATCTCACTTGAGGGATTCAGAGGTAGGTGATCCCAGGATTGGTGTAACTGCTCAACAGTGTTATGAGGTCACCTGATATTTCTGTCCTTCTGTCTTACTGGCCTTAGTGGGAGGGTGTTCACTAGTGCTTACTCTAGGCATGTTCTCTCCAAGGACAGGAAGGAAAGAGACAGTACGAAACGGTGGCTCACTCACCTTCCTCTGTTTGGGATGAAAATCTTTCCTTGATGTCCACCTGGAAACTTCCTTTTATATTCCACGGCCAGTCATAGCTGTAAGGAAGGCTGGGGAGTAAATGGCAAGTCACTGGCATGTTTAGGCCCTGTTTATGCTGGACTCTGTGCTGTGGTTAAAGAAGTAAATAAGACAAATGTGATCTCTCTGTCTCTTGGAGCTCAGAGTCTGCAGCAGCTGTTCTCAACCCTGTGGATCTTTAAAAGTACAGACCGCTGGACCCACCCAAACCAGTAGGATAATGATCTCTGGTAAGGGGATACAAGTATTTGAATTTTAAAAATCCCCTTAGCTGAATCTGATAGATGCTTTGGGTTGAAAACTACAGGTCTTTTGTGAATTAAGTAGACCTTTGTTGTTTGGATTGAGGTCCTTCAACATCATATAATATTTTTTTCTACTAAAAGGTATTTTAGGTTCTAAACCATTAATGTAGAATTCATTTGTAAATTGGAGATGTGCAGTAATTTTCAAGTATATTATTAATAGCCCCCTTTCTGTGAGAATTAATAGGTATTTTGGGCACATGTAGAATTAGATGTTTCATGGATGTCCTGTGAGTATGCCCTTCAGCATTTTTAGAGGAAAGAAGAGAGTGTGTTGGAAAAGATTTCATAGAGGAGGATGACTGTTAAAGGTAAGAGGGTACTGTATATAGCTATTTCTTTTTTTTCTTCACATTTTCATATATTTTTAGTATTACAGCAGTTGATTTGCTTTACATAGTTAATATCATGCTGTTGCAATTTTCCCCTGCCCTTTTCCTTGAATATTAACATATGTATTTTTGAATGTTCTTCTAAATTCTTTGTGAGCACATTTTAGATTATACTCGTTTAAGTGAACATATTATAATTTATTCAACTACTCACATGTAGTTATGTACTTAGGTCACTTCTCATTTTACATTGTTATCAAATAAAGCAGCGATGAACATCCTTCTGCCTGATTTTTTTTCTGTACTTTGGATTATTGCTTTAAGACAAATTTCCTAAAACTGAATTGAGTCAAACATATTTAAGGGATCTATTGTTACATTGTTTCCTTATTACATTTTTATATTTTTCACTTCCTACCTACTTTACTTCCCCCCCCTTTTTTTAATACCATAATTCCCCTTCTGGTCATCTACTTTCTTTTTTTTCTTTTTATTTATGTTTCTTAAAGATTTTTTTTATTATTGACATATAGTGTATTATTTGTTTCAGGGGTACACATCTGTAATTCATCAGTCTTACACAATACACAGCACTCACCACAACACATACCCTCCCCAGTGTCCATCACCCAGCCACTCCACTGCCCCCCCTCCCCTCCAGCAACCCTCAGTTTGTTTCCTGAGATTAAGAGTCTCTTATGGTTTGTCTCCCTCTCTGGTTTTGTCTACTTGGTAGTGGTGAATAATCCTTATAATGCACTGTTAGTTCCTGTTGGCAGTACTTTGGTGAGAATTTTTGCATCCATGTTCATCAGGGATATTGGTCTGTGATTCTCCTTTTTGGTGGAGTCTTTGTCTGGTTTTGGGATCAAGGTAATGCTGGCCTCATAGAGTTTAGAAGCGTTCCTTCCATTTCTATCTTTTGGACCAGTTTCAGAAGAATAGGTATTAGTTCTTCTTTAAATGTTAGGTAGAATTCCCTGGGAAACCATCTGACCCTGGACTCTTGTTTGTTGGGAGATTTTTGATTACTGCTTCAATTTCCTTGCTGGTTATGGGACTGTTCAGATTTTCTATTTCTGCCTGGTTCAGTTTTGTAGTTTTTACATCTCTAGGAATGCATCCGTTTCTTCCAGATTGCCTAATTTGTTGGCATATAGTTGCTCATAATATGTTCTTATAATTGTTTATATTTCTTTGGTGTTGGTTGTGATCTCTCCTCTTTCATTCATGATTTTAATTACTTGGGTCCTTTCTCTTTTCTTTTTGATAAGTCTGGCTAGGGGTTTATCAATCTTATTAATTCTTTCAAAGAACCAGCTCCTAATTTTGTTGATCTGTTCTACTGTTCTTTCGGTTTCTAGTTCATTGATTTCTGCTCTGATCTTTATTATTTCTCTTCCCCTGCTGGGTTTAGGCTTTATTTGCTGTTGTTTTTCCAGCTCCTTTAGGTGTAGGGTTAGGTTGTGTATTTGAGATCTGTCTTATTTCTTGAGAAAGGGTTGTATTGCTTTGTGCGTCTCTCTTAGGACCACCTTTGCTTCATCCTAAAGATTTTGAACAGTTGTGTTTTCATTTTCCATGAGTTTTTAAAATTCTTCTTTAATTTCCTGCTTGACTCATTCATTGTTTAGTAGGATGCTCTTTAGCCTCCATGTATTTGAGTTCTTTCCAAATTACCTCTTGTGAGTGAGTTCGAGTTTCAAAGCATCATAGACTGAAAATATGCAGGGAATGATCCCAGTCTTTCAGTACCCGTTAAGACCTGATTTGTGACTCAGGATGTGATCTATTCTGGAGAATGTACCATGTGCACTAGAGAAGAATGTGTATTATGTTGTTTTGGGATGGAATGTTCTGAATATATCTGTCAAGTCCATCTGGTCCAGTGTGTCATTTAAAGCCCTTGTTTCCTTATTGGTCTTCTGCTTAGAGAATCTATTGCAGTGAGGGGGGTGTTAACGTCCCCTACTATTATTGTCGATGTGTTTCTTTGATTTCTTTTTTTAAAGATTTTATTTATTTATTCAACAGAGATAGAGACAGCCAGCGAGAGAGGGAACACAAGCAGGGGGAGTGGGAGAGGAAGAAGCAGGCTCATAGCGGAAGAGCCTGATCTGGGGCTCGATCCCACAACACCGGGATCATGCCCTGAGCCGAAGGCAGACGCTTAACCGCTGTGCCACTCAGGCGCCCCTCTTTGATTTTGTTATTAATTGGTCTATATAATTGGCTTCTCCCATGTTAGGGGCATAAATATTTGCAATTGTTAGATCTTCTTGTTGAATAGACCCTTTAAGTATGATATAGTGTCCTTCCTCATCTCTTATTACAGTCTTTGGTTTAAAATCTAATTTGTCTGATATAAGGATTGCCACCCTAGCTTTCTTTTGATGTCCATTTGCATGATAAATGGCTTTCCACCCCCTCACTTTCAATCTGGAGGTGTCTTTGGGTCTAAAATGAGTCCCTTGCAGACAGCGTATCAATGCTTCTTGCTTTTTTATCCAGTCTGATACCTTCTGTCTTTTGATTAGGGTGTTAAGCCCATTTACTTTCAGGGTAACTATTGAAATATATGAATTTAGTGCCATTGTATTGTCTGTAAGGAGACTGTTACTGTATATTTTCTCTGTTCCTTTCTGGTCTGTGTTACTTTGGGGCTCTCTCTTTGCTTAGAGGACCCCTTTCAGTAGTTCTTGTAGGGCTGGTTTGGTGATCACAAATTCTTTTAGTTTCTGTTTGTCCTGGAAGCTTTTTTTTTTTTTTTTAAGATTTTATTTATTTATTTGACAGAGATAGAGACAGCCAGCGAAAGAGGGAACACAAGCAGGAGGAGTGGGAGAGGAAGAAGCAGGCTCATAGTGGAGGAGCCTGATGTGGGGCTCGATCCCAGAACGCCGGGATCACGCCCTGAGCCAAAGGCAGACGCTTAACGACTGAGCCACCCAGGCGCCCCAGTCCTGGAAGCTTTTTATCACTCCTTCTATTTTCAATGACGGCCTAGCTGGATAAAGTATTCTTGGCTGCATCTTTTTCTCGTTTAGTACCCTGAATATATCATGCCAGTCCTTTTTGGCCTGCCAGGTCTCTGTGGATAGGTCTGCTGCCAATCTAATGTTTCTTCCTTTGTAAGTTACAGACCTCTTGTCCCAAGCTGCTTTCAGGATTTTCTTTTTCTCTGAGATTTTCATGCTTCACTATTACATGTCAAGTTGTTGACCTATCTTTACTGATTTTGACGGGTGTTCTCTTTGCCACCTGGACTTCAATGCCTGTTTCTTTCCCCAGATTAGGGAGATTTTCAGGTATAATTTGTTCCAGTATACGTTCTACCCCTCTCTGTCTTTCTTCTTCTGAGATCCCAATTTTTCTAATATTGTTTCGCTTTATGGTATCACTTATCTCTTGAATTCTTCCCTTGTGATCTAGCAGTTGTCCACCTCTCTTTTTCTCAGCTTCTTTATTCTCCATCATTTGGTCTTCTATGTCATTAATTCTGTCTTCTGCCTCATTTTTCCTAGCAGTTAGAGCCACCATTTTTGATTGCACCTCATTAATAGCCTTTTTGATTTTGACTTGGTTAGATTTTATTTCTCCAGAAAGGGATTGTCTAGTGTCTTCTATGCTTTTTTCAAGCCCAGCTAGTATCTTTATAATCGTTATTCTGAACTCTAGTTCCAACATCTTACTAAGGTCCGTATTGATTAGGTCCCTCGCAGTCAGTACTGCCTCTTGTCCTTTTCTTTTGAGCTGAGTTTTTCTGTTTTGTCATTTTGTCCAGAGAAGAATAGGTGAATGAGAGATGAAAGTGCTAAAAGGGTAACAATGACTCCAGAGAAATATACACTAAACAAATCAGAAGAGACCCGAAATGGAGGGGGGAGGGGGGAGGAAAAAAAATGATCAGGCTGGTGAATAGAACAGAGCCATACACTAGATTTTGGGTGTATTTTGGTCTGTTAGAAGAAACTGCATCCCAAAATTATAAAGAAAAACAAAAAATGAAAATTAAAAAAAGATTTTAGAAAAGGAATTGATAATATAAGAAATTGGTTGAAAAATGAAAGACGAAAAATTAAAAGAAAAAAAAAAACAATGTGATCAGGCGGGTAAATAGAACATTCGAGCCATACAGTAGATTTTGGGCATATTATGGTCTGTTAGAAGAAACTGCATCCCAAAATTTTAAGGAAAGAGAAAGTTATATATATACAAAAAATAAGGTTAAATACAATGAAGGGATAGACTATGACTGTAAAAACGAAAATTAAAAGATTTTAGACAGGAATGGATAAGATATGAAGTTGGTTGAAAAAAGAAAGAGGAAGAAAAGAAAAAGAGAATGTGATCAGGCAGGTAGATAGAACAGAGGAATACACTAGATTTTGGGTATAAGAAAGATGAAAAATTTAAAAAAAAGAAAATAAAGAAAATTTTAAAAACTAAAGTTGAAAGACTAAAGAATCATGGGGAAAAGCCATGAACTCTATGTGCTGTGTTCCCTTAGCGCTGGAGTTTTGCAGTTCTCATTGATCAGTAAATTGGTCCTGGCTGGATGTTCTTGGTGATCTTCTGGGGGAGGGGCCTGTTGCATTAATTCTCAGGTGTCTATGCCCCAGGTGGGATTGCACCACCCTTGCCGGGGGCTAGGCTAAGTCATCTGCTCAGGTTTGCTTCTGTAGCTTTTGTTCCCTGAAGGCTTTCCATACAGGTTTAGAGGATGAGAATGAAAATGGCGGCCTCCCAATCTCTGGCCCCACTCTTCAGTGCGCCCTCAGAGAAAAGCAGTCACTCACTCCTGTCTCCGTGTTCTCCCGGCGGAAATCCGTGCTCACCTGGCCTCTGACCACACGTTTCTATCTCTGGCACACGGTCCCATTTGGAGTCTCTAAACCCAGCAGATTTTTGTGGCACGCTCCTGAGCCGCTCCTCCCGGGGGAAGAAGGGGAGTCTGTCCAGTTCTGCTGCTTGTTGGGCCCCTTGCTGGAAGAGCAGTGGCGCAACTGTGCCTTGGATCACCGTTTATGGCCACCCCGAGCTGAGAGCCCACTCCTCGGCTCCCTCTTTGCCACTGGCTTCCCCGCTCCGATACCTGGGAGCTCTGCCTCACTCACACATCCCCAGTCTTTCTGTGACCCTGAGAGTCCTGAGACCACCCTGTCCCAGCAAGGGTTCCATCCCCGGCTTTGTCACCAGAGTGACGTCCCTCACCAGAGCGGACTTCTGCAAGGTCCGAGTTTGCGCTCTGCTGCTCTATCACTTGCCGGTAGCCAGGAGGCTCCCACCCCCCATGGTCTGTCTTCCCATATATTGCCTCAGATTCACTTCTCTGCACCTCCTACCTTGCAGAAAGTGGTCGCTTTTCTGTTCATAGAATTGCTGCTATTCTTTTCTTCAATCTTCTGTTGAGTTCGTAGGTATTCAGAATGGTTTGATAGCTATGTAGCTGAATTCCTGGAATATGATGAAATTTAGTTCTACTGCTCCGCCATCTTGGGCCACTGAGTGTATATAGCTGTTTCTAAGGTTAACTATGAGCCTTTTGTCTAAGGTACTGATTTTGTAACTGTTTGGGAGTCTTTTTTTTTTTTTTTTTAATATCCCCTCTTAGTTTTTCTCCTGTTTTTTTTTTTTTTTCCATTATGGAAAAATAGTATAAAATAAAAAAAACTCTTAATCTCTTATAGTAATATAATTATACAAAGTGTATTTGGGTTATCAAAGCTGAATATAAATTATAAAATAGGTAAATACTCTCTCTACTTAAAATAATATGGAAACAACTTTATCCTACTCCCTCTCCCATAATCCTTCTATCTCCTTTAAGCTTATTTTTTCTCTTACTACTCTCTGGCTTACTGTGGATAGTACTCTGTTTTTGTCTCCCTTTCAGTAGAATGAGAGATCTGTAAGACTAGGGATTTAAAAAATCATTAGTATCAAAAATATTATTAGTTATCATTTTGTGTTCTCTACCTAGCACATAATAGATGCACAAGACATAGTTTGTTGAATGATTAAATGACTTCTTGCCCAAGGCCATACAGTGAAAATATCAGAATGAAAATTCAAATATAGGAATCTTGCCTGTATTTTATTGTTTTCTTCTTATGTAAACAGTGTTCTCTTTTTTACATTTTAGCTAACATACAATGTTGCACAGAACAAAATAATTAGAAATGTAATGTATAAATTTACCATATTTAAAAATTTTCCTCTTGAGAACTTACAGCTCTCCAGTCTGTATCTGACATCCATTTTCACTACTTACCTCATCATATCACCTCAGATGGTAAAGCCTAAGATATCATGGCAGAAAAGGAAATGATTTGCAAAGTTTGGGGACAATGCAAGAAAACAAAAAACAGGACCATTTGAATATAGTCAGTTTTCCCTCTACCACCGATAAGCTGATTTTCTTTGGGAGATCACTCTGCCTTGCTGAGACTATCATGTTAAAATAGTGTTTCTGTTCCTACCCTGATTCAAAATCTGTGGTTAGACATATAATCACATATAAGCTAGGAGGCAGCCAATATCAATACTTTAGTATGACCAGTGAATAAATGACGAAGGGTAAAAGGAACACCATTTGTAGCTTGCGGGGCTGGATTTGAATATAGGCACTGCTGCTTGCCAGCGGTTGATCCTCTTGCTGGTGGTTTGATTCACTTGATAACTTTATGATTTGGTTGCTGATTGTTTTCTCTTACGTACTGGCTATCTCAAAGGACCTGTGTAGTCTTTTGATAAAATGTGGTAATTTAGGGGCGCCTGGGTGGCACAGTCGTTAAGCGTCTGCCTTCGGCTCAGGGCGTGATCCTGGCATTCGGGGATCGAGCCCCACATCAGGCTCCTCCACTGGGATCCTGCTTCTTCCTCTCCCACTCCCCCTGCTTTTGTTCCCTCTCTTGCTGGCTCTCTCTCTCTCTAATAAATAAATAAATAAATAAATATTTTTTAAAAAAATGTGGTAACTTAAAGAAAAAGCTAATTAGAGGAGTACTTGGGAAAAATTTTAAGTGAGGTCTGAACCCTTGGCTGAGCTACATACTGATTTTTCCTTCCTGGTGGATGAGCTAAGTGTGAAAGTGTGAATTAGGACTTCTTCTTTTTTAAAAGATTTTATTTGAGAGCCAGTGAGAGAGAAAATGTGCATGTGAGCATGAGTTGGGGGAGGGGCAGAGGGAAAGAGAGAGAGACAAGCAGACTCCCTGCTGAGCAAGGATGCCTGGCTCAATCCCAGGATCCTGAGATCATGACCTGAGCCAAAGTTGGACACTTAACCAACTGAGCCACTCAGTCGCCCCCGCGAATTAGGACTTCTTAAATAAGGCATACCAACAAAAGTCATTGTTGCCTTTCCTTCGAGATACCTTTCTCTGCTGATGCAACAAGAGCAACATGTGCACATGCCTGATTTGAAGCTCTGGTGTAGGAGTCTTGCTCACTTGATCATTTGAATCAAAAGAAAGTTTTAATGGGATTTCACTGAGGTCAGTGGTTATAATTAAACTTTATTCTGTGGATCCATAGTCTATTCTCCCTCTGCTCTGAGCAAGGTGATAAAGCACACCTCTTTTAGGACTGCTGGTCATAACTGTAGCCTGGAAATCCCCACAAGGGCTGTATCCCTGAGCACTATCTGTTAGTGCCAGGGACCAGACTCAAGCCGAAAGCTGAAAGTCATGAAGGTAAATTGCTGAACAAGGTTTTGATATTTAAATATCAAAAGGAATACAGAATGGGTGATGAAACCCATGATTACTCTCTATTACTGTTTTAATAGTTCTACACCTTTGTAATTAGAAGAATCAGAGTGTTAGTCAATTCAAAGAGGAAGGGTGTCCCCAGTCAGGCAGACCCTGAAAAAGTCTCATATAATATAGAAGCCCAGTACCTAGTTCTCTCCCTCATTTAGCCATGCCTGTTATTTTTAATTCACTCTACTTTTATCTCCTGTAAGCTATGGCCGGTAATAGTTTTTGCCTCTTTCTAAAACAAGGAAGGCAAAACAAGAGTGTCTTCTGGACACTCTGGATTGTATGGAGGGATGATTTCCTACATGATAGCTTAGAACACTGATTAATTCTTTGTGGCACTATCTACAAAAGTTAGTGCTTGCAGCTAATTCTTCCAGGCCTTATTTTTTATCTTTTATGATCAGTTTGCATTTTTCCATGTTCTATCTTTAAGTGAGGACAACATCAATACTTGTATGCCTTGTTGCTTCTTGAGTGCAGTTTTTATGATGGTTTTATGTATCTCTTATTGTTTAATATTTCAATTTTTATTACACTTGAGTATGAGCAATGAATAAATGTTTAAGGGAAATTCCAACTTAGAGTTATAATGTCATTTAAAAATATAAAGAATTAAAAAAAATGAAGAAACGAAATCTTAACATTGGAGAATTGTCTATTGTGTAATCATACATATCACTATTTTGGGGGATAAAGGATGAGGGTTGCATATGTACATATATTTCATTATTATTGCTATTATTTTATAACCTTTTAAGAAAAGACTAGAAAAACATTTTAAGGAAAAATTTAGCATGTGTTAAGTTCCATGTGTAATATCAAAGTTAGTTTTATAAAGTTAATCATATCTTGCATCTCCTTTCAATATACTTAATTAGAAATAGAGCTCAAGCAGTTATTGAGGCTCTGTGATCACATAGGATTGCTATCTGAGTCACACTCAAGGGAGTGACGCAGGGTGTGGCTGTGGTAGACCCTCTGAGGAGTAATACACTTTGTCCTGAATCTCTCTCGGCTCTGTATATAATTGTGCGAAGCTTCATTTTTGTCATGTAGAAGGGAAGCGTTGTTGTGTAGTGGTGAGAGGGTACAAGTTCAAGGGTTAGTCGGACTGACTGAAATTCACTTTTCCTTTTGCTAGCTGTGTGATTAGAGTGCATACTTAACTAACCTGTCCAAATCTCCCTTTTCTCATATGTAAAATGGAGATTATAGCCTCTTTATAGTTGTTATGAGAAGTAAATACAATTAAATATGTAAGGAGCCTTGAAAAGTTGTGGTGAGTACTAGGTAGATATGTGTGCATCTTTCTTCCAGAATTCCAGTTTGGGGAATTGACCTTGTCTCTATGGGCGTGACTGGTCTAAGGGAAATCTGTTTCTTTTTCCAGTGATGATAGGTCGGTTCAGTGGGCCAGTTCCTGGCCCCACAGAAAGGAGGGTTGGGTTGGTAGAGTCAGAGGAAAATGCCAGCTTGCCCGCGTGAGTGTTGGGAAGCTCATCTCTCTAGATGGGCACAAGGAAGCACTGAAGTCTGCAGCCTGCAGTCATAAGGTGACTGGGCCTAGCTTAAAGTCCATGCTTTGGTTCTGTTTAAACTCCAAGTCTAGAGAAAGCAGGCCAGTGTTTTATTTTTCATAACTTTGTCAGAGATACAAGTGTTCATTGCTCCATCTCTGTGGTACTTCCTTCCTTAAAAGGAGGTTTGATTGCAAATTTGAGTGCAGGTAAACAAAAAACCAACCCAATCACACAGACCTGTGTTAGATTTCTGGTTCTGTGTTGGGCTACTGTGTAAGTTGCCTCTGTGAGCCACATTTTTCCTACCTGTAAGGAGGGCTTTAACCCTCCCCTCATCAGCCTGTGGTGAGGATGGCAGCTGTAGCTGGTGCAGTCATCTAGCACCATGTCTCTCTCGCTGAAAACATTTAAAAAAAGTGATCCATCATAGGTCATTTCTAAGTCAGGGAACTCCCTGATACTAATTTGGAGAAGGCTGGCAGAGTTCAGGCCTGAGGCGCTGAGAAACTGTGGCTGTGGGGATAGTATTTGCAGGATAAGTGCTAACAGCCTGCCGGGCAAATGGATTGCTTTATATATTTCTACTGATTTCTCACATTCATTCACTCTTAACTTACTGCCAATACAAGGGCAGTATGAAAAGAAGTGACATCACCCAGCAGTGCTTGGGGTTCTGTGGGCCAGAGTGCTAAGGGGAGGTATGGGGAGGGGCTGTTGCTTATGTTTTCAAAGCATACTGTAACTCTTGGGCCCTGTGTTGAAACTGAAAAACCATGTGTTGTAAATCCCTGGAAAGAAAACCATCATGGATATTAGAGATTCCTGCTAAGTTTGACTCATCGTCCACACATGGCTTTCATATACTCCAGGTTTTTATTTAAGTTAAGATACAAAAGCAGGTAGTTTCCAGCAACTTTCTAAATTTTCATAACAGATATTTTTATAAGGCCTAGTAATAATTCCAGTGAATCTTGGCAGAGTATTTCCAATTTTGGGGAATGTATATTCTGGGTCATCCTGTAAGTATTAATTTTTTAAAATTTGGACTGTTCTGATAATTATTAGAATAGCATGAAAACCTGTTCCTTTGCAGGTAAATAAAATTGAAAAGTTGTTCAAACTTCAGTATTATTCAAAGTGATAGTGAAGGATTTCTTTTTCTTATCATATTAGTAAAGATAAAAGGAAATTTCCATTGCTCATGAGAATGTAGCTGCTGGAGTGGGCACTCTGCATTTCTGATAGGTGGCAGTGTAATTGGTATAAGCATCCTAAAAAGCAGGTAGGTATATGCATCAATAGCCCTTGACATCTCCATGCCCTTGTCCCATTCTTCCACTCCTAGGAAATAATCAGAAGTGCAGGCAAAAGTTCATTGACAAAAATGATTGTTGTAGTGCAGTTTTGCCAGCAAAAATTGAATTATAACTAAAATGTCCAGTGATAAATGGGAATATGGAGTAAATTGTGGTGTGTCCATGTACTAGAATCCTTTTAATTTTACAGAAAATTGTTTGAAAGGAAATAACTATGGATCTTAATATTATTACCCAAATACTCATTGTTAAAATGTATAAAAATAAAATAAAAAATTAATATATGTCCATAGATTAAAAAACAATTAGAGTACAGAAAAATATTTAATGACACCCTTGCCAGTCCCTTCCCTAAAGTAAAGCCTGTGAATAACTTGCATATCCCTTTAAGAATATCAGTATAAGTCTATATCTTTTTAAAAATCCACACAAATTTGATTAATATTGTAAACATTATTTTCTAATGTCTTTCCTTTTAACATTTTTCCTTTTAATGTATCTTTCATTATGCACGTCAAACATTTTTGGAATATAGACATTTATTAGGAAATCTTGTAGCTTGTCCCCATAGAGTGTGACAGGTGGTTTGTGGTGGATTTTTTTTCTGAAGGGCATCATAGAACCACAGTAGTGCATGTGAGTTCATTGCACAGATCTTGTTAACAAATCAGGACTTTGAAAAAGAATGCCTTAGTTCATTGCTCTCTTTCATTCCCTTCATGCAGAGCAGATGGCTAGGTGGACCTGGTGCACTTGCATGTTTCCAGCCTTGTCTTTGTTGATGGGCCCTGCCTGCACCCGCCATCTCAGTTTATTCCACCACAGTTCATTCTGGAAGATGGTTAATGCCATCAGTGTTTTTGTTTTATCGAATAATAGCATTGTTAATTGTGTTCTCATATTTGAAGGATTGGATTGGTCATATAAATTTTAATAAGTTTCTTTAGAATTGCATTTCTTTGGCTTCATAAGGGATTATCCCCGTGAATTTGGAATACATGATAGGAAAAAGTAACTAAATGACTTTTGTCAACAGTTCTATGATAATGGGAAATTGAAATAGGAATGACACAAAGTGGGGATAAAACCCAGCCTGGTTTCTAAATACACACATAGGCAAGGAGGCCTGCATAATGGGGCATCTGGGTGGCTCAGTTGGTTAAGGGTCTGCCTTTGGCTCGGGTCATGATCCCAGGGTCCTGGGATGGAGCCCTGCATTGAGCTCCCTGCTCAACAGAGAGCCTGCTTCTCCCTCTCCCTCTGCTGCTCCCCCTGCTTGTGCTCTCTCTCTCTGTCAAATAAATAAATTTAAAAAAAATTTAAAAAAAGAAGGGCTACATAAAATAAGAAAATACCAACTGCAATAATCATAAAGGATACTCTAGATTTAAAACATGCACATGAAGTAAGACAATTAGGAAATTATTGCCCATTGTTGCAGGAGAGCAGATGGTGCTTAAAATACCCCGTAATTTTATGTCATTCTTAAAATCAAACAACGAAAGAGCATATACTATCTATATTTAAAAAGTCTAACGCAAACTTTTCTATTTTGGGTATGTGCTAGAGTTGAGTTGAGGAACAAATGCAGCATTAATCTGCCAGTAAGGACACACACTGGAGGCTGTCTTGGCAGGGGATTGAAGGAATTGATGAGAGAAAAGATTTCTAAGAAAGCAGTATTCCAAACCCTCCTTAGCTCCTGTGTGAAACTCTTCTCTGTTACGTATTTTCCCCCTCAGTGGGGCTTTGGTAAGTTACTTGATGTTGAATGTTGAAAGTTCTGAAATTGATTAGATTATGTCTCTAAAATGACATTCATTTAGGTACATGGTCATAATTTTTAGAAAATGTATTTTATGCTTTAGTATTTCACATTTTATTAGAAAGAATGCTGGAGAGGTTTTCCTGAGTTTTGGTGCTGCTTACTGCCCATGACCTTCAAAATTAATGCTGAATCCTAAGCCCTAAAATGTTTAGTTTGAGTAAGCATGACCAAGATATCTTACTAGATAAACTGCTGTTCTTAGATTTGTGCATAGGTTTACAGTATAGTGTAAATGTCAGTGGAATGCATCTTAGAAGGCATTTCTGGTATAGATTCTTTATGATCAGTTCATGGTACATTTTTGTCCAGTTACTGTACAGATGTGTTTGCTGGTGCTGTTGAGATGAATGGTGTCTGTGGCAAAGCTAAATCAGTCTCTGATTTATGCAGCCACTCAGCGCTGGTCTGAAAAATGTTGGTGCTGAGCACAGATTCTTGTTCAGTTCCTGTTACACTTCACTTTTTGTTCATATTGGTGACCTTGCTAGTCAGTGTATGCAAAAATGAAGAAAAGGAACTGGAAGTTTAGATCCATATTACTAAAAGTATCCAGTCTTCGAATTGTGCAGTGGAGAGTCTGAAGTCTATACTGAATAACTGATGTGGTTACTTATAAAGAAAATTTGGACTGTGCAATTCACTGTGTTGCAAAGAAACATTCTGAGGTTAGGAAGTTTATAAACCTGGAGTTTCAATAGGCACATGAAGAGTTTAAATTTATTAGACTTATATAATGTCATTTGTGTTTATTTCATTTCAAGAGAGCCTCTCCCTCCTCTATGCCCCCCTTTATTTTCTCTATTTACCTTCTGAAACTGATTGACACCATAGCAGATTGAATTAGATATATTTTCTGAGACTTTATAATTATTCAGCTTTGAAGTAAATAAATGGTGCTTCTTATTTATGGAAACTCCACAGGACAAAGCCAAACAGGTACAACTGTGGAAGGAATTTTTTTCAGTGAATGTCATGTGTTCAGCTCCCTGCTGCCTGTTGTCTCAATTACTCAGTAGGGTCTGTGGACAGAGGGGTCCTCAGTGGGTAAGTTAGCAGTTCTGGGCCTTCTGCTTCCGTGGGTTTGTCTTTGAAGCAAAGACAGAGAAAGTGCTTCTCTACCTGTTATTCCCAGCTATAATAACTATGAAAACAAGCCCATGCCAAACACAGTGGTTTTGACTTGAGTCAAAAGCTGGGAAACCAAAGGGTGAGGAAACTACAGATTTGGGGAAAATAGAAATAGGACAAAGAGGGAAATGGGCATTCAACAGGAAGTCAAGGCACAACCATAGATTAAATATTCATTCATGCACTGAGCTATACATTTAATGGAGGATGATAGACTTTTGGGACTGGGCAGTTTGCAAGCAGGGAAAACTTATTAAAAATCAGTTTCAATCTGCAGATCTATGGTTTTACAAAGCATGTGTGTGGAGACGTGCAGACTATAGAGTGTGCTTCAGTAAATTTAACAGGAAGGAACCTGATGACAGCTAGGATGTTTGTGATAGTGCTGTTCATTAATAAACCTTCAGAGTAAATTTATAGCTAAGTGAAGGGAGGAAAAACTTAGCCTATTTATGCCATTTGTATCTTATGGTTTAAGCCCACAGCAGAACTAATCATAGAGTTGTATGGATTACTGAACACAAATGAGGAAGGTTGAACTTCAAGGAAATGTACTATTTATAGAGTTATTTGTATTTTCAGTTGGGGATTTTAACTGTGGTATAAAGTAGGAGTCCATATAAAGAGGAAAGATCAATGGGATACTGTATGGTTGTAAGTGTGTTATTCTTAGGGTTACATGCTCACTATTTTTGTGAGCTTTATTGGTTCTTTAATGGACGGTGAATATTTTTAAATAGTCAAAAACATATGAGTACTCACATAATATTTTTCACAAATATATGGTGTGCACTTCCCCCTTTCTATAGGTTTAGCCTTTGGTTTTTAATGATTTCTCTTTGAGTCACTGAAAAATTCCCTATTTTTATATAGTTACTGTGTACAGTTGTAGACTCATGTGAGTTTTAATATCAAGTTCCTTCTAAATGTTAGTTTGGCATACATAAAAACTGCACTGATACATGTATTTTATTTCATGGAGACCGTATGAGATTTATGATAAAGGTTAGGAATCCTAGAAACCATTCTTGTAGCCGATTAAACAAGGATACTTAGAGCACTTCCCTCATTTCACTAGTGTGAAAATATTGTTACTAACAGTAGAGGATGGGACTAGATTTTTAGAACATCTCTACTGTATAGCTGTTAAAAACAGTGGGTTAAATCTATATATACTGATGTGACAAAGATCTTCAAAATATATTGTAAAGCAAAAATCAAGGTAATAAGTATCTTATATAGTGTGAAGTGATCTTTTTTAAAAACTATCTTAAAATATGTAAATAGAAAAACAAATAGTAGAATGCAAATGGTTAATTATGATGGCTTATAGCCAATGGAATGAATTTGAAGCCCCTGGAATGAATGCACTTCTGTTGTTGGGATTTTTTTTTTTTTTTTTTTTACAAGGCTGTTATCTTTACGGTTTTCAGGTCTAAAGTAATGTCTACATGTGTCTTATAGGCACGTGGTAGAGATGTTCTGAAATTTATCTACTTCAAGATATTTAGTTTGTAACCAAGTTTTCACTGTAGGGAAGGGTGATAAATATGTGTCTGTACATGCTTATAGTACTTTTAAGGACTTTAAAACTTTATCCTGTAGTTACTAATTGATCTCTAAGGTGATATTCATCATTGATCCTAAAATGAAAATAAATAGCATTGATATACATTATTTAAAAAATTGCTGAAAGAATGAAAATGGAAATTTGCTTTGAAACTATTTGCAGATTGAATGTAATGTTCTGTATTTGTTGTAGTAAAAGCGCCTGAAATTGTATATTGGCTCTTGCTGAGATGTGTACAGTGTGTGTATTTATCATTCCCATATAATCAAAACTCACTATTAGACTCTGTAAATTGTATCATGGACCATGGTGCTTAAATATTAATGTATTTCATTACTTTGTTCTAAAATTAAAGATTCATGGACAGTGTGTTTCATTAACCAGCAGAGGGCAGTGTCTCTTCACAAATTTTCTTTTCCTGCAATGTCTTCACAAGAGTGTGTTTTCCTAATAGCATTTGACCTAATTTGACATATGGAGACATTGGAGATATTCATTGATTATAAATTTGTAATTGATATGTTTCATATGGAATAGAAGGTGATAAAAATGAATGTAACTTAGTGTAGTAAGGGATATTTGTACTATTATTTATAATCCTTCTAGATTAGTTGTTTCTTAAAAGAAATGTTCATTTTATGTGTAGGAAGTGTGTGCATTAGCCTAAAATATCATCAAATTGAAATGCTCTTCTTTGTGAAATAAATTTACAGTGCGCCCATGTCTGTTGCAAGTTGTTCATGGATTTGGTCCCTACATGTTGTGTAGTGCAGCTGCTGTGCAAAGGAGCAGTGTGTGCTCACACACACAGTACAAAAATAAAATAAAATGTATTGGGGAAAACTTACAAGCTGATAGTAGCAGTGTGTGCAAGACTCTCCAGGTCTCATTTCTTCCACAGTGAGGTGGACTTGAATGGGGTGTAGCTAGGAAAGGGCTTCAGTGGAAGGACCCAACTTAGACCCCATCATGTCATGCTCCTCTTATTTGCAAGGAAAAGGGGGCAGAACACATCCATGAGCCTCCTGGGTGAGGATGTAGTCTTTTTAGAAAGGGGAGCTTCTACCAAATATTTAGGGACAGAGATAACTCAGACCTGCTGAGCTTGCTCTTTGCTAAGCTTTTGGAAGGTGAAGGTAAAGAGCTTAGTTGGGGACATTAAGTGGCATCAACTCGTGAAGAGAAGACATTTAATTTAGACTGCTTGAGCTTGAGTTGGGTTGGTCATTTATAGGTAGTATCATTTTTGGCAAGATTTCTGTAAGTTGTTATAATAATAATACATTGTATGTTAGTTGTAAGGACTAAATGAGGTAATTATTATAAGTTACTGAAATAGTGACTCCTACATGTCGTGTAATAAGTGTTTCTTCTCTCATGAAGTGTTGACACTTGTTAAACTTACAAAATCAGTTTGGGGTCCACATCATGTGAAATTGTGCTATGGCAGTACGTCAGTGCATTCCTGCATTTTGCTTCCCACCTGTACCTCAGGAACTAGTTGTAAGCCTGGACTCTTTGTTCCATGATGACACTTCTGGGCAGATCTGATATCCTATCCTTATTGGGCAGCTCCCACTGACATACATGCCAGCCATGCTATTAACTGTCCTTCAGAATAAAACTATGGAGGTACCCAGTGGGGGAATGCATTCTTATCATCTGGGTTCAGAGAGACTTTAAATAGGTCAAAATATTTATTCTTTGGTTTTCATTCAGGCTGTGTCCAGAGCATACTAGCGGACTGTAGTTCTGGAATAAATTTTTATTGAGTCAGTCGTACAGGAGAGACAGAAACTGTACTACTTGGAGAAAAGTTCAAATGCTGAGACAGCTGTTCTAAAATATCCCTAGTTTTGTTCTTCCTTTTTTTTTTTTTTTTTAAATTGACCTCCTTCTTTGTAAAATAAAGCAAGAACATGAGGCATTTTGAAAATGCAAAAAGCTATTTGAACATGTTTGAAAGTAAAAAATATAATTCTTTAATTTGCTGGGTAAGTACACGCAAAGGAAGAGTTTGCTCTTTGTCTGACCCCAGCTTTGCATTTGTGGAAGGGGATGTCCTTAATTCGTGGCTGTGGCTAAGCGAGCAGATAGGCACATGTAGATGCAGGAAGAGGGGACAGAGAGCTGCGAAGAATAGCACTTGCTCTCTCCAATGTAGACCAGAGAGCCTTGAGAGTTCCAACACATTTCTTTCCTCCCACAGCTCTAGTATTAATCCCGCCATGTCATAGCTATCTGATCTAGCACATCCACTGGCATTGATGCGTATTGGGGATAGAAATTTTATTTTACAAACTCAAGCTATTCAGTAATGACCATGAAAAATCACCAAAGATGTTGATGGATATTTGCCTCTGTCAGTGCTTCAAAGATTTCTTCTATTAAATGCTGTACCCAAAAATTATAGAATTGTCTTCAATTTTGAACCTAATAAAAAAAAAATACCTTAAATATATACAATTTTAATTGAAAAATATAAACATGTAAATAAAAATTAGGTAAAAGGCCTTGGAAAATTATATAAGACGAAATTGCAATATAAATTGGAGTAGAAAAGAAAGGCTTTGAAATAAAAATCATTTCAGAAAAAAATTTAAAAAAATTAAAACTCAGGGATTTTAGTGTGTGGCTCGGTCAGTAGCTCATGATCTTGGGGTGATAAGTTTGAGCCCCACGTTAGATGTAGAGATTACTTAAAAATAAAATCTTAAAAAAATTAAAACTCAGAAGTTTTCATTTGTATTTTTAATGGAGCAGTAAATCATTTAATGAAACAAGTAGCTAAATATGTGCTTACATTTTAAAAACTTCATTATTTTAGCGTATGTTTGACAGAGGAAAAGAGGGTGAAGATGGGTGGCAGGTAAGGGGAAATAAATTGAGATTTCTGTCACATCAAAGCAAAGTTTTATATGGCTGAAATATTTCATGTTAAACATATTGAAAGAAAATGTAGGAGAATATTTATCTGTTCCTTGGGTTGAGGAGGACTTTCCAGGCGGGATCCATTGGTATATACCATGAAGGAAAAGACTGAGATTTGAACTGCATTTTGAAAAATTGCAAACTAAATAAACAACTAATGTATACCACTTGTATTACGTGAGAGATAGTGGGTTAATACTAAGCTGTAGTTGTACTACTTAAACTGATTAAACTGTAGTTGTAATTCCTAAATGTTAATAACAAATTAATTGAAAACATATTTAGTCAAATGTTGATATAATTTGGGGCCAGAATGTAAAATTTACACGAATGTTTAAAACTCCCCCCCCCATCTATCTCCCTCCCTCTCTGCGCCTCACTGCTCCCCTGACATGACACGTGCTCGCTCTCTTTAAAATGAATGAATGAATGAATGAATGAATGAATGAAATCTTTAAAAAAAGAAAAGAACTGCTCAATTTTTTAAAAAAGATTCATTTATTTGAGAGAGAGAGAGCAAGTGAGTGTGGGGGAGGGGCAGAAGAAGAGGGAGAGAGGAACTCAAGCCAACTCCACTCTGAGCACAAGCTGGAGGCAGGCCTTGATCCCACAACCCTGAGATCAGGACCTAAGCCAAACCAAAAGTCAGATTCTCAACCCACTGTGCCATCCTGGTGCCCCAAGGACCTCTCAATCTTAATTTATTAATAATTATCATAGCTAAAATTCAGTAAGTCTTTACTTTGTGTCATGTATGAAACTTTACTTATATGAATTCATCTAATTTTTACAACTGCTGTGCAAGAGAGGTAGTATTGCTACCTCCATCTTATAGAAGAGAAATATGAGGTACAGTTGAGTGTCAGTCCACATTTAAAGTAGAAAAATTTGGGACACCTGGGTGGCCCAGTCAGTTGGGCTTCCCACTTGGGTCATGATCAGGAGTTGTGGGATCAAACCCCATGTAGGGCCCCGTGGGGGACGAGGGAGAGGTGGAGCCTGCTTGGGATTCTCTCTCTCCCTCTCTCTCTGCCCCTTCTCCACTCGTTAGGGCACCTGCGTGCATGCGCTTGCTCTATGTCCTGTGGAAAAAGAGAAGGTGGCACTAGATGTACTTATTTGAATAGTCCTTATAGTGTTGATTATGAAACTGAAAAACTGGTAGTACGTAAATGTCCAAAACTGAGGCATGGTTGAATAATTTATGGTACATCCATCCATGATGTGCTTATCAGTGTGAAAAATGATGTGGGTGCGTAATTATTGATAGACAGGCATTTATAATATACTGTTAAGGATTAAAAGCACATTACAAAATAGCAGAGTTTCCTTTTTATATTTGAAAGTGCACATGTATTGGCACCTGGCTAGCTCAGTTGGTTAAGTGTCTGGCTCTTGATCTCAGCACAGGTCTTGATCTTAGGGTCATGAGTTCAAGCCCCCATGTTGGTCTCTGTGCTGGCCATGGAGGCTACTTAAAAAAAAAAAAGAAAGTACATAGGTATTATAAATTATAGATAGATATTTATTAAATTTTATTATCATCATCTTTGAGGGGATTGCAATTTTATTATTATATTTCTACAGCAACTGAGTATTACATGTGCAATTAAAAATTAAAAGTTTGTTTTTAAAAAGAAATGTCTCATTGTCTTTTTCTTGTAGTTATAGGTTTCAAAGTACTGAATTTACTTAAAATTAAGTGTAGATCTACTGGTGAAGTGCTTTTAAAATGAAGGGAAAAAGACAAGGGCAGTAGCTTAGGAAAATATCCAAGATGAAGAATTTGATAGATCAGGGTATACATAATTGGCTAGATTTGAGGCTTTGGGTAAATTACTTGTTTTCAGCTTCAAAGAGGAGTGTAAATATCAATAATCCCTGAGTGCATATAACTGTATCTAATATTTATAGTGATGACTGTGAACTGTTAAGTTAATGATTTTGATGTATTGCATATCCTGATTAAGAGAGTAAACAAGTATGGTAGGGAATGTTGGAATTAATAGCGTCAAATAGTTGAAATTCATGCCTACCCTTTTCATGGTACACTTTACTTCCTACCTGTGCTAGATAAATCAGGCATGTTTAATAATGTTAGCAATTATATACAGATGTTCATATTTCAAGCAAAAGAAGGGATTTGACAAATCTCCTGGATCTCTAAAATAATTTATTACATCTGGAATCTTAATTAAATTTTTTGTTGTTGTTATGGAGCTTTTTTTGAGATATTTGAAAGGTGTATTTATGAATCTGCACCACCTAGGGCTAAGGGCAGGTACAGCTCCTGGACACCGTCCCTGGAGAGAGGAAACCTCAACCCAACCCAACCCCCTCCCCCCAGCTCTGATGTGAGGACTCTTCAGCGCCCCTCCCCAGATTTTGTCTGGGGATGTAAGTCAGGTCCCTAGTTTAAAAGTCTGTGAATGAATAAGGTGGGAACCTGGTTCTGAAATTCCTTGCCAGCTGATCTTTCTTTTTTTCAAGGTTTTCCCCAGCAAGTTGGGACAGAATGGGCAGGTGAAAGGTGACCTTTGGGAATCGGTTTTCTCAGGGCACAGGCAGAGCAAGGGGAGGGGTCTGCACAGTGCTTTCCTGTGACCTGTCAGCCATATTCCTCCTCCTGCCCCACCTCAACTCTTCCCTTCCTGCCATCCCTCACTTATTTATAGCCCTTTTCTGGGAATTTTGCTGCCCCTTCCCCTTTCGATGAACAGCGTGTACTGCCGGGCTCGGCTATGGCAGGCAGCAATCTCAACCCCTCCTGTGCAGGTTAACAGGTCTCCTATTTGTCTTTGGGTTTATTCTGCAGATTACATGAGAACAGGTAGTGCTTGCATTCCTTGCAATGCCCTGTGAGCTTCTGTTCTGTGAGGCAAGGTTATAGGAGCCCACACAGCCCTGGAGTTCGATGTAGGAAAGACGTTTGGGTTTGAAGCCAATGGTTAAGAAAGAATTCTTGAGACGTCTTTGGTGCAAAAAGGTGGTTTTATTAGGGTTGCCTGGGTGGCTCAGTTGTTAAGCGTCTGCCTTCCGCTCAGGGCGTGATCCCGGCATTGTGGGATCGAGCCCCACATCAGGCTCCTCTGCTAGGAGCCTGTTTCTTCCTCTCCCACTCCGCCTGCTTGTGTTCCCTCTCTCGAAGGCTATCTCTCTCTCTGTCCAATAAATAAATAAAATCTTTAAAAAAAAAGTGGTTTTATTAAAGCACAGGGACAGGGCTTGTGGGCAGAAAGAGCTGCAAATGGGGTTATGAGGAGTAGCCCATTATATACTTTCAAGTTGGGAGGGGGTAGAGATAAAATAAGTCTCTAAGGAATTTTGAAGCAAGGCTTCCAGGACCTCCTTTCTTCCTTCCTCCCTTCCTCCCTTCCTTCCTTCCTTCCTCCCTTCCTTCCTTCCTTCCTTCCTTCCTTCCTTCCTTCCTTCCTTCCTTCCACGCTAGTAAGCAGGGGAAGGAGCAGAGGGGGAGAGAGAATCTCAAACAGACCCAGCACTGAGTTCAGAGCCTGTCATGGGGCTTAATCTCATGACGCTGAGATCATGACCCGAGCCAAAATAGAGTCAGATGCTCAACTGACCAAGCCATCCAGGCGCCCCACTTCTCTGTTTTCAAATAAACAGAAGACCAGCACTCATACTAGGAAAAGTAAATGTTCAGATTTCTTAGTAGGTAATACAGTTTGATTGTATTCTTTTAAAGTTAGCTGCAGGGATATGAATTGAAAAATAAAAATTCTTGCATGAAAATGTTTCCCTAGTATTAAAATATAAATGCAAGCAAATTGGTTTAAAACTTAAAAAAAAAAACTTTATGTATTCTTAAAGCATATGGTGAAACACATATTTTTTTTTGTACTGTAATGCAACATTTATGGAATCTAATGTGCTGTCTTAGGCTCAAGTTTACAAAATGGATTTTTATGAAGTATATTCTTTTTTAGTCCATGCTTTGTGCCAGCTGGGGATTAATACATGTCATATTCAAAGTGCTTTCCAGTGGGATTGGTGAGAGGCAGGTAAAGGAATGTTATTTGGCACCTCCTCTTGAAGGTGTGGGTCAGTGGAGTTCACCTTCCCTCATGGTTAGGCAGAGGCTTCTTAAAGGGGTTGCTATCTCAGCTCCATAGGTTCCCTGACAACCTGTCTGCCTTCCTTTCTTCTTTTCTTCCTTTCCTTCCTTTTTAGTTAGTGACGTCTTAGTGAAGCTAACATTTGGGAAAAATTGGGCAACTTCTACTGTATTATGATAACACATATAAGCAGAATTGAAAATTCCCAGATAAAAATTCACAAGGTTACTATTAGAAACAAACAGCTGTATTTGATATCCCCTGAGGCCAGCTGATGTCAATTCTGTGCAGTTTTAACTGAAACATATTACTTGTTAAATGTGGAGAAAAAAGCATGCTACTGTGTACAGGTAAGAAATTAAAGGTCAGGATGCTAAGAACTCTTTGAACCACACTTTCTCCTATTCCCTTTGAATTTTGCTACATTGTCTTTATTTGCAGTTCAGAGCCTGTTCTGATCTTTGTTTTTGACACTTCTTACTTTACTGTTCTAAATAGGTTTGTCTAAGAAAGTGAGAAAAACTATGTTATTCTTTGGCCCCCGCAATAATACCCTCTGGTATGCTACATGCTTTTGGTGACATTAGTGTTTATAATAAGGTATTGGACTAATTTATGACTGCCCTTTAACATTAAAAAAAGCTTAGGAATTATTCAGATTTCTTTGCATATCTTTTTGATTTTGCTACTTATTTTTCTATGTTTTAAGGATTGTTACTTATGAGAATGGACCACAAACATGAAATTCTGGAGTTAATTAAAGTTTGTTTTCAAAATTAACATTCTGAAAGCTTCTAGAATGGTAGAATTTTTCTGTGAGGTGCTTTTTAGTTTAGGAAAGTTATAAGCTTTCTTTACTGCTTTTAAGATGCATCATCTTACTGATTTGCTAGAATATATCATCTCTTATTTTCTCTTGTGGCAAGAAGCACATTATCTGTTCCTGCTGTTTAGATTTTGCAATATAGGTGTTCTCTCATCTGCCTATGAACATGTATTAGGGTCTTCACATCTCCATGAGGGGGTTAGGGGATTGCATTGTAAAAGGGACAGGAAACAAAAGAAATTGACCTTCCTTTGAAGCAATCATGTTCAGTGTATTCCTTTAGCTACTGCCATGGTGAAGAATTGGAGATGCTTTCCACTTTGAGGTTGGGGGTTAAATTCTCTTTCAATTCAAAAGAGATAGAAAATGATTGTTATAGTCTAGTCATTAAGAAGTCATTGTCCTCATTGTACTTGGCATTTTTTATGCTGTTTCATTGCCAAGATTTGATTGTTTTTAACTCTTCTAAAGATTTATTAATTTTAGAGAGAGAGCATGTGTGAGCGAGCATGTGAGTTGAGGGGAGGGGCAGAGGGAGAGAATCTGTAAGCAGACTCCTCAATGATTGCAGAGCGCCAAGACGGGCTCGATCCCAGGACCCATGAGATCATGGCCTGAGCTGAAATTGAGTTGGACGCTTACTGACTGAGCCTCCCAGGCACCCCAGATTGTTTTTAACTCTTAAGAAAACAATGGTGTGTGGGAAGAAATCCATTTGTCTGTCTCAAGAATAGAGAGACCTCTTGATTTTGTTTTTCTTCCCTTGAATGGTGCAGCAACTTACATATCTTCCTTGGGTCTTATTTTAGCTTTACTCTTGGTAGGTATACATTACATTCAAGGTATAGCTCTTGAAGAACAAGGAAAGGGCCAGTTAAACGTGTTTGGATTCCATTGTAAGCTGTTGGTTAATAGAGCTAACATTATAAGCTTATGGTAGTGACAGAATTTATGCTGGGTGTGAGAAGCCACAAAGATAGTTTTTAGAATTTGATTATGCAACAGGCTGGGCTATTTATCACTGATTAATGCTGTAACAAAGGCACAAGGTAATATGGGAATACTGGATGGGGAGGGTTTAATTCTAACATGGCAGGGATCTGAAATGTTTTGTGAGGGAGCTAATATTTGAGCTGTTGGACATTGGATGGGATTTTTCAAGTATTGGTGGTTCAGAAGTATGTGTCTGAAAGAGGGAATCAACACCTTGAGTAAAGTCATGGCAGGATGTTTTTGACAGTTGTCTCTCTGTGATTTGAGCTGAAGTACTTTTAGAACACCATGAAATACCTTGAATGTTTTTTTTTTAAAGACTTTATTTATTTATTTGACAGACAGACAGACAGCGAGAGAGGGAACACAAGCAGGGGGAGTGGGAGAGGGAGAAGCAGGCTCCCAGCGAGGAGCCTGATGTGGGGCTCGATCCCAGAATGCCAGGATCACACCCTGAGCTGAAGGCAGATGCTTAACTGCTGTGCCTCTTAGTTTTTTTGACTGTTTCCTTTGCTGTGCAGAAGCTTTTTATCTTGATGAAGTCCCACAAGTTCATTTTTTCTTTTGTTTCCCTTGCCTTTGGAGACGTGCCATGAAAGAAGTTGCTGTGGCCGATGTCATAGAGGTTGCTGCCTATGTTCTCTAGGATTTTGATAGATTCCTGTCTCACATTGAGGTCTTTCATCCATTTGAAGTTTATCTTTGTGTATGGTGTGAGAGAGTGGTCAAGTTTCATTCTTCTGTATATAGCTGTCCAATTTTCCCAACACCATTTTTTGAAGACAGTCTTTTTTCCTCTGGATATTTTTTTCTGCTTTGTCAAACATTAGTTGACCAGAGAGTTGAGGGTCCATTTCTGGAGTCTGTATTCTCTTCCATTGCTCTATGTGTCTGTTTTTGTCCAGTACCATGCTGTCTTTGTGATCACAGCTTTGTAGTATAGCTTGAAATCAGGCAATGTGATGCCACAAGCTTTGTTTTTTCTTTTTCAACATTTCCTTGGTGATTCCGGGTCTTTTCTGGTTCCACACAAATTGTAAAATTGTTTGTTCCAGCATGTTGAAAAATGCCATTGGTATTTTGATCGGGATGGCATTGAAAGTGTAGATTGCTCTGGGTAGCGTAGACATTTTAACTATGTTTATTCTTCCAATCCATGAGCATGGAATGTTTTTCCATCTTTTTATGTCTTCTTCAATGTCTTTCATCAGTGTTCTGTAGTTTCTAGAATATAGATCCTTTACCTCTCTGGTTAGGTTTAATAACCAAGATATCTTAACGGTTTTTGGTTCTATTGTAAAAGGAATCGGTTCCCTAATTTCTCTTTCTTTAGTCTCATTGTTGGTGTATAGAAATGCAGCTGATTTCTGAGCATTGATTTTGTATCCCGCCACATTACTGAATTGTTGTATGAGTTCTGGTAATTTGGGGGTGGAGTCTTTGGGTTTCCCATATAAAGTATCATGTCATCTGCAAAGAGAGAGAATTTGACGACTTCTTTGCAGATTTGAATACCTTTTATTCCTTTTTGTTGTCTGATTGCTGTTGCTAGGACTTCTAGTACTATGTTAAATAATAATGGCGAGAGGGGGCATCCTTGTCGTGTTCCTGATCTTAAGGGAAAGGCTTTTAGCTTTTCCCCATTGAGAATGATATTCGCTGTAGGCTTTTCATAGATGGTTTTTATGAAATTGAGGAATGTACCCTCTATCCCTACACTCTGAAGGTTTTTTTTTTTAATTTTATTTATTTATTTGACAGAGATAGAGACAGCCAGAGAGAGAGGGAACACAAGCAGGGGGAGTGGGAGAGGAAGAAGCAGCTCATAGCGGAGGAGCCTGATGTGGGGCTCGATCCCATAACGCCGGGATCATGCCCTGAGCCGAAGGCAGACGCTTAACTGCTGTGCCACCCAGGCGCCCCACTCTGAAGGGTTTTAATCAGGAAAGGATGCTGGATTTTGTCAAATGCTTTTTCTGCATCTATGGTTCTTGACTCTTTTCTTGTTGATATGATCTATCACAGTGATCGATTTGCGAATGTTGAACCACCCTTGCATCCCAGGGATGAATCCCACTTGGTCGTGATGGATAATCCTTTTAATATACTGTTGTATCCTATTAGCTAGGATCTTGTTGAGAATTTTGGCATCCATATTCATCAGGGATATCGATCTGTAATTCTCCTTTTTGATGGGGTCTTTGCCTGGTTTGGGGATCAAGGTAATACTGGCCTCATAGAATGAGTTTGGTAGTTTTCCTTCTGTTTCTATTTTTTTTTTTAAGATTTTATTTATTTATTTGACAGAGATAGAGACAGCCAGCGAGAGAGGGAACACAAGCAGGGGGAGTGGGAGAGGAAGAAGCAGGCTCATAGTGGCGGAGCCTGACGTGGGGCTCGATCCCGTAACGCCGGGATCACACCCTGAGCTGAAGGCAGACGCTTAACCGCTGTGCCACCCAGGCGCCCCTCTGTTTCTATTTTTTGAAACAGCTTCAGGAGAATAGGTATTATTTCTTCTTTGAATGTTTGGTAGAATTCTCCTGGGAATCCATCAGGCCCTGAACTCTTGTTCTTTGGGGAGGCTTTTGGTCACTGCTTCAATCTCTTCATAATTAATCGGTCTGTTTAAATAATCAGTTTCTTCCTGTTTCAGTCTTGGTAGTTTATAGGTTTCCAGGAAGGCATCCATTTCTTCCAGGTTGTTTAATTTATTGGCATAAACTTGTTGATAAAAGTTTCTAATGATCCTTCCTATTTCATTGGTGTTGGTCGTGACCTCTCCCCTTTCATTCATAATTTTATTAATTTGGGTCCTTTCTCTGTTCTTTTGGATAAGTCTGGGCAGTGGCTTATCGATCTTATTTATTCTTTCAAAGAACCAGCTTCTAGTTCTGTTGTTCTGCTCTACTGTGCTCCTGGTTTCTAATTTATTGATCTCTGCTCTAATCTTGATTGGTTGATAAGACTGCATTTAGAAACAGACCCATAAATTCAGAAAACAAACCGTTGGTTTCCAGACAGGAGATCGGGAGCGAGATGGGCAAAATGGGTGATGGGGAATGGGGGATACAGGCTTCCAGTTACGAAATGAATAAGACACAGGGATGAAAGGAACAGCATTGAGAATATAGTCAATGGTGTTGTCATGGCATTGTATGGTGACGGAATGTAGTTACATTTGTGGCTAGCGTAGTGTAATAGAGTTGTCAAATCACTATGTTGTATATCTGAAACTAATGTAATATTGTTTGCCAACTGTTCTTTAATTAAGAATAAATAAGTCTGTATTTTTAAGAAATATGGTTCACCTTTGAATATTCTCATTTTTGGCCAAATGACTGTAAAGCAGCATGTTTTTCTATACTTGGTGGGTGGCCATATGATTGCAAAATACAGTGGAAACATCCCAGTTCCATTTATTTGTCTCTCTGATTTTTGGGATATGATATAATTGAAATATTCATATTTCACCCATTAGAGATTAGTTAGGTCATCAAGCTTTTTTTTTGTTTGTTTAATGCAAGAGGGTTAAATCATTTACAGTAATATGTTTTATTTTCATTGGCTGAAGTGACTTGGAGATGTGAGAGATTAGGCATGAAGTGGAGGTGCCCTCCACTTCGTGGGAAAGATGTTCAGAAAAGCCTGCACTCATTGCTGGGCAGCTCCTGCCTTGACTTTCTCTCTTCCATTGAGCTTGTCCCACCTTACCTCGGTCATTCATTTTTGTGGTCTTAATATGTGCACTGTCTTCTTAATTTCAGTTTTAGACATCTCATCCTGTGACATCCACCCCTTGTCTCTTCAGCTCATTCCTTTTACTACCTTAATTCCAACGTACCCTTGAACCTCAGCAGGAACTAAAACCCATTGATCCTACTTTTCATGGTTGCTCATCCCCCTCATGCTCTCACTTCCTCTCCAGCAGATTATATCCTATCATTGTCATCTTTTTCTTCACACCCATAGCCCTTCTCTTACTTGTCACGCCCCCATCTGGTTCCACTCACCTATCTCCCTGCTTTCCATGCTTGTCCCCATGTCGCTGACTGTGGCTGGGAACAAGCACACGGCCATCCTAACTGCTCTTCCCAGATCCAAGACCTCAGGTGGGCATTTTATGATGCCCAGCAGTCCAGGCATATCCCCTAGATCCCCTTCTTGTCTCCATCCTCATTCTCTCTTAAATGCCTTGCTTCTCATTTCAGTGGGAATATAAGAGAACTTCCACAGATTCCCAAGAGCACCAAGACCCATGTACTCAATGTCCTGTTCTGTTACTCTGGATAAATTGTTTTTGTTTCTATTTGAGGCCACTTGTGCATTTGAACCCAGTCCCGCTTGCATCTTCAAGAACTATGCTTCACCAGTTCCTCAGTCTTCTTCCTGCATTATCAGTTTTTCCTTCTTTACTGGATCATTCTCATCATCCTACAAGATGTTATTTCTCCTATCTGAAAGATTCTCGTAATCCCTCTTCTCATCATACATAGTACACCTTTTCTTTGCTTCCCTTTTTAACAGCACTCTTTAAAGGAATCACCTATATTTGCTCTTTCAGTTTCATTTTTTTCCAGTATCTCTTTAACTGCCACACTGTTTGACCCTCTCCATGCTCCCAGACTGCTTTTGTCAAAATCACTGGTAACCCAATATTGCTAAATTGTATTATTCTTTAATTCTCATCTCGCCTGACCTGTTAGCAGCATTTGATACAATTACATTTCATTCTCCTTGAAGCATATTCTTTGCTTGGTTCCTGAGGACCCTGCACATTTCCGATTTCCTTCCACGTTACCCAGTTTTTCCTTCTCAGTCTCTTTTGTTGGTTTCCTCTATCTCTCAAACATCATAACATTGGAGAACTCTAGGGCTCAGTCTTTGGGTTTCTCTCTTCTGTCTATACTTGCTCCCTTGTGATTGAATTCAGTCTTGCAATTTTAAATATGCTGATTTCTGCTGACTACTAAATTTATATATCTATCCTGGACTTTTCCTCTGAACCCACAAACTCCTGCCAAGTGATCCTGGCTGATTACTCCATTTGGATGTCTAATAGGCTTCACAGACTTAAATCCAGTAACTGCTTTTACCGGTTTCTACATCTTATTTAATCACAACTCTGTTCTTCTGGTTGCTAGACCCAAAACTCTAGAGTCTTTATTGATGTCTCTCTTTCTCTTTAATTACACATTCATTATCTCCATGATTCTCCACCTTCCAAATCTACCTCAAAGTGACCATGTCTCACCACTCTAGCCACTACTACTCTGGTACAACCGCTATTATCACTGGCCTGAATTATCCCAGTGACTCTCAAAGTCTCCCTGTTCCTGTCAATTCTTAATTTAGAGGCTAGAGGGACCTTTTTTCAGATTGTACACTTCTCTGCTTAAAATCGCTTTTCCATGACTTCCCATTTCACTTATATTAATATTTAAAGATCTTACCAGGTATACAAATGCTACATGATCACTCTTCAGCCACAATATATCGTCTCCAGACACAGGTACTCCTCACTTCTCTGACTCCTCTACTACCTCTCAGCTTCTTGAACATTAAGCCCAATTTTCTGCACCAAGGAGCAGGCAGGAAAGTAGGGCTGGGATGGGGATGGGAGGAGAATGAGGGCCCAGTGACAGCAGTTGCTTCAGACCATCCTCCCAGGTAGTCTCCTTCAAATTCTGGTAATTGCTCCCTTCTCAAGGCATTTCAGACCTCGCTTTAGTGAATACCCTGCTGTTATCTGACCCCGGGTCCTACTCTGTCTCTTCTGTTTTTCTATGCCCTGCCTATACCTGTTCTGTTCCTTAATTCAGTCCTTCTCAGATTATTCCAGTGTTTAACATTTCATCTGTTTTCTGCTGGGGACAACTCATACTGTGTTGACCCAGAAAACTCTTGTGGCTGTTGTGAGAGGGGTTTTTATTAAACATAAAAACTGAAAATATTTTTCCTAAAAACTATTCTTTCTTTTGGTCTTTGGATTCTGATTTGCCATTAATATAGACAGAAGATAGGTTGTGTACTGTATCTATTTTTTAAATTAAAAATTATAGATGGTAGAGAATTTTGTTGATCAGAATAAGGCCTTCAGCTCTCACTAATGTGTCTGGCATTAGTTCTTTCTCTTTAAAAACATATTTTGGTACCAAAGCTTGAATGTTGATGTTTTGTCTTAGTGAGTCTTTGGGAGTCCTACTTTTGAAGTTCTGAAATGAACCAGGAATATGACAATGAACATTCAGGGAAACCTGTATTCTTTTTACTATTTAACTTTCTGAGCCTTTACTTCCGGGTTCAGTATTCTCTTTTGAAGTTTGAAAAGTATGGATTCTTGATCACAGACCATTCATTGTTTCTTCTTTAAACTCTTCCATGGATGCCCAAATTGTGCTTCCGTGGGACTTGTTACGATCGTATGTCAGCATTGCAGAGCTGTCACTGTTGGTGGCACATCTCCCATGATAGCCATGGAAGGGCTATTATTCTGATGGAATAATTATGATATGAATGGTACCGTAGGATGTGGTTACCGTAGAAAAATCTGTGGATCAAATGAAAGAGATACAAACTTTAGGGGCACCTGGGTGGCACAGCGGTTAAGTGTCTGCCTTCAACTCAGGGCGTGATCCTGGCGTTATGGGATCAAGCCCCACATCAGGCTCCTCCGCTATGAGCCTGCTTCTTCCTCTCCCACTCCCCTGCTTGTGTTCCCTCTCTCGCTGGCTGTCTCTATCTCTATCAAATAAATAAATAAAATCTTAAAAAAAAAAAAAGAAAGAAAGAGATACAAACTTTAATAATTTGGTCTTACTTGCTTTCTTTTGCCTAGGATAAGCTCAATTCCAGAACTCTCTTGACCTGGTATAGTGGAATGATGGTTTATCATGGGCTTCCTCACTGTTTAGAAAATTGCTTTTATAGAACATGTTTTTAAAGAAGTTGTTACAGTGTATCATTGTAGTTCCTTTTCTCCCCCTTTCCCCAGTTAACATGCGAATTATTTGTGTTTTTATTGAGATTTAAATCTCATTTGAGATTCAAGATTTCTTTAGTTGCAGTTCAAGTTCAAAGTCAGGTTTTGTTTTTGTTTTTGATTTTACGGTAGCTGAAGTGATGTAGTACTTCTTGAGAAATTTAAAGTTTATATTTTATAAAAAGGCATTGGGATGTGTTTGTTTATGTTGAGCTGCAGTCAGCCTTGGGTACTTGGATTACTAGTCACTGAAGTGAAAGTTTGCAGATGAATCCCTAATGGACCCTGAATTCCCCTTCTCTGGATTACAATGAGCAGTTTCTGAGAACAAAATCTTGTGGTTAGAGACAACCGTATGGGCAGCATGTCTTCATTTTCCTCTTAAAAATGACCTTGTGATCAGCTGGTGATAGAAAAAATAAAGTCCTTTTCTTTGTTGGTGGTTTGTTGATAAGCTAGGTTTCTCCTCTTTGTGAGCAAATTATCCAGTGTGATGGCAAGTGGGTATTAGGCATTGGGTCTTACAAGAAAATATTTCTCAAAGCTGTAGGCTTCAACTGGAAGAGGCATCTGTGGTGGTAGTGGCAAAATAAAACTGGCCTTGTCAGAATCTGATAGTCAGGTTCACTCATGTCTTTCAGCTTCAATTTTCCCATTGCTTATATGAGATTGTCAGTAAAATGTGTTGGTATGAGACTTAAATGAACACATATAAGGGATTCATAAATGCAAACAAGTATGAGATAGTATTAGAGAAGGAGATGTAGAGAGAAAATCGGCAAAAGAGATACCAAATAAGTACTAAGTGAAATAAGTCAAGCAGAGAAAGACAATTATCAGATGGTTTCACTCATTTATGGAACATAAGAAATAGGAGGATGGGTAGGAGAAGGAAGGGAAGAATGAATGGGGGTAAACAGAAGGGGGGATGAACCATGAGAGACTGTGGACTCTGAGAAACAAACTGAGGGCTTCAGAGGGGAGGGGGGTGGGGGATTGGGATAGGCCGGTGATGGGTATTAAGGAGGGCAGATATTGCATGGAGCACTGGGTGTTATACGCAAATAATGAATCATGGAACATTGCATCAAAAACTGCAGATGTACTGTATGGTGACTAATAAAATAAAAATTATTAAAAAAAAGAGATACCAAATAAAAGTGAAGGAGAGGGAAATATTAGGTGAAAGGTGGAATCTTATTCTCTGAGTGTTTGCTTTCATTTTTTGCTTTGGTAAGATTTTGTAGCCATAGTCAATTTTTGCATAATCAGAAATATTTCATGAGTGGCTCATAGCAACAGTTAAATTATGAAACTGATTATGTACCTCTCAATGAGAAGCCACAGGATCTTTCCATTATTAACTTCACCCCTCCTTTACGTCTCATTCTGCATTCTAGGGTGAATAAGGCCTGGTGCTAAGAACACATGCTGGGAAAAACAAATCAAATGCCTCCAAACATTGTTTATCACATATACAGATTAGGGAAATGGATTTTTAGAGTTGTAAAACAATCGGGGTATGTTCAGTAGTTCGCAGATTATTAGACGGTACCCCTAATGTTATAACTTACCTGAGAGACTCTATATTATAGGGTTTTAGAACTTGTAGTTTAGCATTGTAATCCCTTTTTAGATGATCTGGTCATTCTCAATTGTATTGTTGCCTCTTAATTGTTGCTCAGTTTTGTATTCATAAATATGCTAATATTATTGGTATATGTAGTTGAATATATGGGTGTTCATTTTCCTTCATTATTACTTATATGATCGATGGGAAATACATTGGGTGACTAGTTTTTTGGTAAGGTCAATGCAGAATTTTTACCATTACCACTAGAAGAAAATGAACTCTTTAGGCTTTATACTTAAGAATACCCCTGATCATATTTACCTAGACTCTCAGGTGATGGTGATAGAGGAAATGATGACAAATTGATTAATTAGAATATGATATGTACCAGACTTACCCCCAAAACAAGAAGCTTCCCTTAGAGATGGCCATCGATCTTCTCTGCGGAGGCTTCCTGGCCCTCTCAAGGCATTCTGATTGTTATTTTATCTTACCACTCCACTCAAACTACTTGAGTTATTGGCCTATACCTTACCCAAACTCAGTATTAGTCTTTGTTCTCATCTTATTTGACTTTTCAATAGCATGGGGCCACTCTTCCCATCTTGAAAAACTATCTCATCTTGGCTCCCACACTCTCACACTCTTGGAAAGAGTTGCTATACTTCCTGTCTCTGTTTCCTCACCTCACAGTGCTGCTTTCGCACACTCACACAGGGCTGTCAGCACAACTTCCATCAAGGTCTTTTCTGGTCCAAAGCCATTAGTCAGTTCCCCATCCTCATTTTATCTCACCTCGCCCTCCTTGAAACATGATCTTTTCTCCTCATAACACCAACCTCACCTGGTTTTCTTCCAATTCTCTGGCTATTTCTCAGCCTCCTTTATCAGGCCTCTAATTACTGGACGGTCACAGAGGTCTGCCCTTGGCCCTTTTTTGTCTTTAAGGTATTTATCAATTTAGTTATTTGTCTTACCTATACTAGAAGGTAAACCCCTTGTGAACAGGCACTTTTATTTGTCTTGTTTGTGCTGTATCTCCTGTGCTGAGATGGTAGGTGCTGGCTGATTGGCTACACTTATCATCACTCCTCTCACGATATGGACTTGAGTGTCCTAGTTCCCTGTAGTTTCTCAAAGATTGTAGTCAGTACTTCTGTGATCATCTTGAGCATTACTTAAGTATCCTGAAATACCATTCATACCTCACTCACCCATGTTCTGTTTTTCCAGTAAGGACACTACATCTTTGTAGCAGATAAAAGCTGGGGTCTTCTGCTGTGTCGTTGGTGCCTCTTTCATTATCTCCCATGATTAGTCACTTTGCTTGTTGCATTTTTGCCTACCCTTTCTTTTTCAAACATTCACGTTTTAACCACCTTGAAGGTTGATGGTTACCCTTGGCTGTAGCCTCCCTCTTAAAATATGTCAGATTACTCTGAGAACACAAAACTCTGAAATTCCTTTGTGAAAGGATTTTAGGCAAGGAAGCACAGCTGCCAGGATTCTTTAAGTCTCTGTTTCCTGAGACACACATGCAGGGCCCTCTATAGCTTATCTGTAGCCCGTTTTCCAGGCTGTTGGCTCAGCACTACCTACACCCTGTGCTTTAGCAGAAATGAATTACCTTGTACCTCACACCCGTGCTTCTTCATCTCCCTGCTTTGCCTTGTGCTGTTACCTGAAATATGTTCTTTATCCAAACTCTACATACTTCAAGGCCATTTCAACCACTTCGTTTTTGTGAAGATTTATCTGCTCACCCTAAGCTTGAAGTAATCTCTCTCTACTGTGAAATCCCTGGTTATCTTTACCTTAATTACTGTGCTTAAACTTTTCCTTCTTGTGTTTGCTTATGTCTAATATGTCTTCTAGGTCATTGAAGACAAATGCTTGGCCCTTGCCTTTTGTTCAATAAATATTGAAGGAATGAAAGAGACTTGAACTCATTTAAAGAAACTAAATGCCCTTTTACTATTTACTTACCTATCCTGGGTGTCAGATCTCTTTTAATTGTGTTTATTCTTCCATTTCCAAGTTAATAACAGCTCACATTTGAGTGTAATGCTTTACTTTTCAGAAAGCAGTGTACATGTTATCCTGTTTGACTCCCCCTTGGCACCCCTTTGAACAGTTCAGTAAGGAGACAGTGTACGTAAGCTATAGAATAAGATAGAAATTAAGGTATAGAAGCTGTTCGTTTAGTTAAGTGGCTGCTTTGGCTACTCTGCGCCAGTCACTGGTCCAGGAACTTTATCCCCTCTACTGAGTTGACTCTTCTTCATTTTATGGAGAAAGAAACTGAAGGCCATGTTACCTGTTTTGAAGTTAACCAGCTGGTATCTCAGTCAGATTTGCAACCCAAATTTGAGATATGTAAGAAGGAAGGATATTTTGTAGGTGCCAAAAAATATGTAAGAAGTCCATTTTTACAATTTTAAACAAATTGTAGAGATTTTCTTTCAAATGTTTTCTTTAGTTTTTAAGGTTTAAAATAGACTTGATTTCTACAACCCAACCCTCTGCCACTTCTTTCTTTTATGGCTCATAAGAGTCTCATTTCTGAAATGTCATTAATTTTACTGGCCCCTGAAGAATGTTACTCACTCTTAATGAGTCCTGAGGGTGTTTGGGATATTAGTCTCATTTTAACTCTTCCTGGTATAATTGTATCAATGTGATGATTTTGACTTAATTGGCTTCAGTTTGTCAGAGGAGAAAGACATTTTCCTTGGTGCTGTGTTAAAATGTTTCTGTCTCCCAAGACTCCTCACAGAAGTAAAATTATTCAGAGTCAGCAGTTCTTGGGATCTCCTACAGGTCAGATACAGCCACTGATGGGAAATACTCTAGGGCAGTAGGGTTTTGGGGATATGTGTGTTGAATTTTCACATCCTCAAAATAACTTCTGCCCCATTCTGTCAGTATTTACAGAATTGTCTACATGAGTTGTTTCTGTAAATTTCTCTATAATCTTTTTGTACAGATCATTTCATTTTTTTTAATTGAGCACCTAATACAGAGAATGCCTAGAAAATAAAGCAGCTATTCAAGTTAGTGGCATTTATTTAAAAATATATTTTAAAGGGATCTACACATGTAATTACTTACATGTCTTAAGCAATTAGTATTCCTTTGTTGTAAAATGATGATAAACCTAATCTAGTAGTTCTTTCACTTCCGTGTACAGAAGAAACCTGTAGTTCCTGTAAAAATGTAGAAGCAAAAAAAAAAAAAAAAAAAAAAAGGTAGAAGCAGGCTTCCACTCCTCTGCAGCTGCATTGTATAGCAGGCATCTTAGAGTATTCTGATGCCCGTAGTCCTCTGAATACATATTGAGATACATTACTGCAGTCTCATCCTTTGCCTGTGAATACTGTCTTATGCCAGGACCCTTCAGGGTAACACTGGCATCCTGACTCTGCAAGCGTTTGGATTACTTTGTTTACCCTCCCTTGTCTCCGCAGCCCACTCCCCCTCCTGGCCATCCACCCTACACACACTTCGGGCCTTGATCCCCTGTAATGAGTGCAGCAGGCATTGCTGGATACTTATCTTGTTTTTCCATGTAGGACACCCCCCACCCTCCTTCTTGCCACCTCCAGGGTGAAACTGCCATCACCTCACTATAGTAAGTTTATAGTTGCTCAAAGCAGTATATATTGAACAAAATAATTTTCATGAGAAAAATATTGGTTAACAATTAGTGATACACAACAAATAAGAGTTGTAAGATTTAAAGTAAAAAAAAAGGTCACAGTAATTAGTGTTTTATAAAGAAATACTCTTCATTAGTTAATAAAGGTACTTTTATGTACCCAATAAATGGCCCTCAAGTAGACATTCATGCTTAATAATAATTTCCTCCATATCAGTGAATACTGTTCTTGAATATTAGCCTTCTTGGGCTGTGGATGTCCGTAAGCTCTTCTCATATCTTAATGGAAGTCTGATCTGGGAAAAATGTTTACTGTGGAGCTATATATAAGAATTATATCAACTTATAAGAAAATGGACAATTAACTCTCTAAAGGTACTGCCAATTACAAAGAAGTCTTAAGTAATAATGTGACCAGAGCCCTGGCTTAACACTGCAGGCTAGACAGAGATGCATGAGGACAGAAAATGTACCTGAGGTTTAGCAGGGAAACTGGTTCCCATGTGTGTAGCCATCACTAAATCACTCATGCCCTGAAGAACAGTACAAGTAATATGAGAGAGATTCTGCCATGGTGTCTGGGGGTTGTGTAAGAGGGATGGGTTGGATGCCACTAGGAAAATACTTCATGAGGGATGCTGGATTCTAACAGGTATGTAGGTACTCAAGTGGTGGGGTCATGTTGTCCATCAGACAAAACCTGCAGCCAGAGTACAGAGAGGGGAAAGTATGTGATGTGTCCAGTGACCAATAGACCATCCTCGTTCTCTGTTGCATAGACTTTGGGAAATAAGATTTGGAATCATATTATAATGGCCTACAATACTGGCCTTTTAGGAGGAATCACTGAGTAATCCATAAGCCTAGGAATGCCCCATCCCCCACTTTTTTAATCCCTTAGTTCAGGGCCCTCAGGAAAAAGTTTGTTGAATAAAGTGTACATTTGGGGAGGGGAGGGGTTGATGGCCACAGAGTAGGAGGACCACTCACCTCATTCTACAAATACAACTAGGTAACTATGAAGTCATCCTATATACCCCAGAAATTGACTTGAAGAATGGCAGAAAAAACCTCCACAACTAAAGGTAGAGAAGGGGACACAGTAAGAAGGTAAGAAGTTTGGAGATGTGATTTGGAAGAGAAATGGATTGTGGCCACCAGGGTGGGGAGTGAGCCACAGTTGCAGAGAAGGGTGAGACAGACTAGAACCCAGGGGAGTGCATGGAGAAAATGAATCCCCATAGTAATTGGATTGGAAAGTGAGAGGGGCTGCATTTTGTGAGTTCTGGCAACAGTGGGGCTAAAAGCCTGGAGTTCTAAAGGTGACTGGGCTTGGCTTGGGAAGAGCCTGGAGGGCATTGGGGCTGCACTTGGAAAGAAGGTAAGTGAACAACCCATGGACATACAGTGTGGAAATAGTAATCTGAGGAACTCATGGGTCACACAGTGGGGAGGTTATTTGCTCATCTCAGAGTGTGTTCCAGAGAGGCAGTGTTCACAGAGAGATCTCTCCAGGAGCAAAGGAATGAGCAAGTGCCATTTCCCTTCCCCACCCCTCAGCATAAACACAAGGCGAACTACAGAAACCAGCTCAGCACTGACACTTGCTACCTAACTTGCTTACACCAAGCACAACAACACCCCCCCTCCCTGGCCCCTCTTTTGGTGGAACCACCCTTCCCAGCCGGCTTGCCTCAGTCCCAGTGCAGCAGATCCCCTCGCCCAGAAGAACAGCCCAAACCCCTCCACCAAACCCTGTCTCACAACCTGGGAGTTTTGTGGAGCCTCAGTTCCAGTGGTGTGGCAACAGGTCTCATTTCACAAGCAGACCAGAGCACACCTAGTTAAAACATGCTATGTTTATGCCAGGGACCAAACACTGCCCACAACAGGCAAAGAGGCCTGAAGGATAAAGCAACCAGGACAAAACAGCAGAGCACACGTGGCACACATTGGAGACACTCCTGGAAGTGCCTGGAGTTCCCACGTGCCTACAACAGGCAAAGAGGCCTCAAGGATAAAGTGACCAGGACAAAACAGCAGAGCAAATGCGGCACACCTTGGAGACACTCCTGGGTCAATGGGTTCAAACTTAAATGACCATCAACTTAATATAAACTGCTATATGCAGAAGAGGTTATTATACAAACCTAATGGTAACCATATATCAAAAACCACTGATATGCAAAGAATAAAGAGAAAGAAATCTGTATGTATGTATGTATGTGTATATATATATATATATATATGACTAAAGAAAATCAGCAAACCATGAAAGAGAGAAAGGCAAGAAAGGATCAGAGAATATTGTCAGGAACAACTACAAAACAAATAATAAAATGACAATAAATATGTATCTATCAATAATTACTTTGAATGTAAATGGACTACGGGCTCCAATCAAAAGACATAGTGTGACAGAATAGATTAAAAAAAAAAAAAACAAGACCCATCTATATGCTGCCTTTAAGAGATTCATTTTAGACCTAAAGACACCTGCAGATGGAAAGTGAAGGGGTGGAGGGTCACCTGGGTGGCAACAGTTGGTTAAGTGTCTCTTGGGTTTGGCTCAGGTTGTGATCTTGAGCCTTGTGTCAGGCTCCACATTCATCATGGATTCTGCTTCAGATTCTGTCTCCCTCTGCTCCCCTGCCACACTCATGCTTTCTCTTTCTCTCTCTAAAAGAAATAAATAAATCCTTTTTTTAAAAAAAGTGAGGGGATGGAGAGACATCTGTCATGCAAATCATGTCAAAATAAACCAGGGGGAGCGATATTTATATCGTACAAACTAGACTTTAAAACAAAGACTGTAACGAGATAGAGAAGTACACGATAGCGTAATAAAGGGGACAATCCAACAAGAAGATAAAACAATTATAAATACTTAATGCACCCAACATGGGAGCACCTAAATACATAGAACAGTTAATAACAAATACAAAGGAACTAATTGATAATAATACAATAATAGTAGGGGAGTTTAACACCCAACTTATATCAATGAACTGATCATCTAAACAGAAAATCAACAAGGAAACAATGGCTTTGAATGACACATTGGACCAGATGGACTTAACAGATATATTCAGAGCATTCCATCTTTAAACGGCAGAACATACATTCTTTTCAAGTGCACGTGGAACATTCTCCAGAGTAGATCACATATTAGGCTACAAAACAAGCCTCAAAAATCCAAAAAAATTGAAGTCCTACCATGCATCTTTTCTGATCACAATGCTATGAAACTAGAAGTCAATCACAAGAAAAAATCTGGAAAGACCACAAATATAAGGAAGTAAAATAACATGCTAATAAACAGTGAATGGATCAACCAAGAAATAAAAGAAATTGAAAAGTACCAGGAAACAGATGAAAATGAAACACAATGGTCCAAAACCTCTGGGATGTAGCGAAAGCAGTTCTAAGAGGTAATTTTATAGCAATACAGGCCTTCCTCAAGAAGCAACAAAAGTGTCAGACAACCTATCTTTACACTAAGGGCCTTAGAAAAAGAACAACAAACAAAACCTAAAACCAGCAGAAGAAAGGAAATAATAAAGATTAGAGTGGAAATAAATGATGTAGAAACCAAAAATACAGTAGAACAGATCAGTGGAACCAGGAGCTGGTTCACTGAAAAAAAATCAGTAAAACTGATAAACTTCCAGCTAGAAAAAAAGAGAAAGGACCCAAATAAATAAAAACATAAATGAGAGAAGAGAAAAAACAACCAACACCACAGAAATATAAATAATTATGAGATTATGAAAAACTATATGTCAACAAATTAGACAACCTAGAAGAAATGTATAAATTCCTAGAAACATATAAACTACCAAAACTGAAACAGGAAGAAATAAAAAATTTGAACAGATCATAACTAGCAAAGAAATTGACTTAGTTATCCAAAAACTTCCAACAAACAAAAGTCAGGGTCAGATGGCTTCCCAGGGAATTCTACCAAACAGTTAAAAAAGAGTTAATACCTATTCTACTCAAACTATTTCAAAAAATAGAAGAGGGAGGAAAACTTCCAAATTCGTTCTATGAGGCTGGCATTACCCTGATATCCAAACCAAATAAAGACACCAGAAAAAAAGAGAACTATAGATCAGTATCTCTGATGAACATAGATGCAAAGTCTTCAACAAGATAGTAGTAAACAAGATCTAATAATACATTTAAAAAATCATCAATCACAAGTGGGATTTATTTGAAATTGCAAGTGTGGTTCAGTATTCACAAATCAATCAATGTGATACATCACATAAATGAAAGGATAGGAACCATATGATCATTTCAATAGACATAAAAAAAGCATTTGACAAAGTACGACATCCATTCATGATAAAACCTTCAACAAAGTAGGTTTAGAAGGAACATACCTCAACATAATAAAGGCCATCTATGAAAAAGCCACAGCTAACATCATTCTCAGTGGGGAAAAAGGGAGAGCCTTTTCCTGAAGGTCAGGAACAAGACAAGGATGTCCATTCTCACCACTTTTATTCAACGGAGTACTGGAAGTCCTAGCTACAGCAGTCAGACAACAAAAGGAAATAAAAGGCATCCAAATTGGCAAGGAATAAGTCAAACTTTAACTATAGGCAGATGACATGATACTATATATCAAAAACCCTATAAACTCCACCAAAAAGTACTAGAACTAATAGATGAATTCAGTAAGGTCTCAGGACACAATCAATATACAGAAAATCTGTTACATTTTTATACAGTAATCATGAAGTAGCAGAAAGAAATTAAGAAAACAATCCCATTTAGAATTGTACCAAAAATAATAAGATACCTAGGAATAAACCTAACCAGAGAGGTAAAAGATCTGTACTCTGAAAACCAATAAACACCGATGAAAAGAAATTGAAGATGACATAAAGAAATGGAATGAGGGGCGCCTGGGTGGCGCAGTCGTTAAGCGTCTGCCTTCGGCTCAGGGCGTGATCCCAGCATTCTGGGATCGAGCCCCACATCAGGCTCCTCCGCTAGGAGCCTGCTTCTTCCTCTCTCACTCCCCCTACTTGTGTTCCCTCTCGCGCTGGCTGTCTCTGTCAAATAAATAAAATCTTAAAAAAAAAAAAAAAAAAAGAAATGGAACGACATTCCATGCTTGTGGATTGGGAGAACAAATATTGTTAAAATGTCTATACTACCCAAAGCAATCCAAACATTTAATGTAATCCCTATCAAAATACCAACAGCATTTTTTCACAGAGCTAGAACAAACAATCCTAAAATCTGTATGGAACCACAAAAGACCCCAAATAGCCAAAGCAGTCTTGAAAAAGCAAAGCAAAGCTGGAGGCGTCGTAATTCTGGATTTCAAGTTAAATTACAAAGCTGTAATGATCAAAACAGTATGGTACTGGTACAAAAATAGACACAGAGATCTATAAAACAATAGAAAACCCAGAAATAAATGCACAATTATGTGGTCAATTAATGTTTGACAAAGCAGGAAAGCATATCCAATGGGAAAAAGTCTCTTCAACAAGTGGTATCGGGGGCAGGGGCAGTGCATGGGTGGCTCGGTTGGTTGGGGGTCTGCCTTCAGCTCAGGTCATGATCCCAGGGTCCTGTGATCGAGCCCTGCATTGGACTCCTTGCTCAGTGGAGAGCCTGCTTTCTCTTTTCCCTCTGCTGCTCACCCTGCTTGTGCTCTCTCTCTGTCAAATAAATAAAATCTTTAAAAATAAAAACAAGTGGTTTTGGAAAAACTGGACAGCAACATACAAAAGAATGAAACTGGACCACTTTCTTACATCATACACAAAAATAAATTCAAAATGGATTAGACACCTACATGTGAGAATTGAACCCATAAAAATCCTAGAGGAGAACACAGGCAGTAACTTCTTTGACATCAGCTGTAACAACTTTTTTCTAGCTATGTCTCCTGAGGCAAGTGAAACAAAAGTACAAATAAACTACTGGGACTTCATCAAAATAAAAAGTTTTTATACAGTGGGGAAACAATCAATAAAACTAAAAGGCAACCTACAGAATGGGAGAAGATATTTGCAAATGACATATCTGATAAAGGGTGAGTATCCAAAATATATAAAGAACTTCTAAAACTCAACACCCAAAAAACAACTAATCCAATTAAAAATGGGCAGAAGACATGATCAGGTATTTTTCCAAAGAAGACCCACAGATGCTTATCATCACTTACCATCAGGAAAATGCAAATCAAAAACTACAATGAGATACCACCTCACACCTATCAGAATGGCTAAAATTAACAACACAGAAATAGCAGATGTTGGCAAGGATGCAGAGAAAGGGGAACCCTTTTACACTTTGGGTGGGAATGCAAATTGGTGCAGCCTTTGTGGAAAGAGCATAGAGTTCCTCAAAAAGTTAAAAAATAGAACTACCCTATGATCTAGCAATTGCATTACTTGGTATTTACTAAAAGAATACAAAAACACAAATTCAAAGTGATACATGCACCCTATGTTTATGGCAGGATTATAGCCAAATTATGGAAGCAGCCTAGGTGTCCATTGATTGATAAATAGGTAAATTAGAGGTCACACACACACACACAGGAATTTTGCTCTGCTGTAAAAAAGAATGAAATCTTGCCATATTTCCAAAAATGGTGGAGCTAGAGTGTATTATGCTTGGTGAAATCTGCCAGAGAAAGACAACATATGATTTCACTCACATGCAGATTTTAAGAAACAACACGAGTTAAGTGAAAAAAAAAAAAAAAAAAGACTAACCAAGAAACAGACTGTTAACTGTAGAGAACAAAGTGATGATTACCAGAGGGGAGGTGGGTGGGAGGATGGGTGAAATAGCTGATGAGGATTAAGGAGTGCACTTGTGATGAGCACTAGGTGATGTAGGGAATTGTTAAATCAGTGTATTGTACACCTGAAACTAATTGAACACTGTTTACTGAAATTATGATAAATACTTAGAAAAAGTGGCACAGAGAGTCTGAAGTAGAGAGAGATGCTACAATGTATACAATGGAGACAATCCTATCAGTTGCTGTAGTCACTGTTCAGAACTCTCATTTAATCCTTATATCACTTATTTGAGGTAGGAGGAAACTGAGGCAAGGAGGTGAAATGTCTCCCCCTGGTTGATGCACACCCAAAGGAGCAGATCCAAACTGTGACCTGTTTGTGGCCATTTCCACTAAATCATTTGTTCTGAATCCTGGAATGATTTTGTCTCTAGAGGGCATTTAACAATGCCTAGCGACATTTTGAATGTCATGAATGGGGAAGTGTCACTGGCATCTAGTGAAAAGAGGCCATGAGTGCTGTTAAACATCATATGATGCACGGGACAGTGCCCTACATCAGAGTGTTCTCTGGCCCCCAAATGTCAGTTGTGCGGTGTTGGTATTAACTGTACTACCACACTTTGTAACCACCCTTCATCCAGACTTCTATTAAGTTCCCCTCTTAGCTGAAGAGGTAATTTAAGAAAAAGACATTTTATCTTATTCTTGTTTTTTTTTGTACAGGAAATGTAGTGAGTTCATTTTTTTTATAATAATTTTTTATTATGTTATGTTAGTCACCATACAGTACATCCTTAGTTTTTGATGTAAAGTTCTATGATTCATTATTTGCGTATAACACCCAGTGCACCATGCAATATGTGCCCTCCTTAATACCCATCACTGGCCTATCCCATTCCCCCAGTGAGTTCATTTACATACATCTTCAGTAGTAAAATATCAAAATATTTTAATTTCATAAGAAATGTGTATCTCATCTACTAATACTATATTTAAAAGGCATAGGGTAGAGTATCAGCATAAATTGAATCAGCTTTTCTAAAACACATTCTGGAATTCTCCTCTGGGAACAGTAGGCATTAGGATGTTAACTTTAGAAAGCCCTTAGTAGATTCTGACAGGTAATTATGACGGCATGTTCTAAATCCCTTGGTTTCTTTAATTCTGCAGGTGGTGCCTAAGGGAAAGATAAATACCAGCATTACCTATTTGAAGCAGATCCTAGTTATCTGCTGCATGCACTGCTGGGGGAGGAGTCTAGCTATCAAAGGTCGAAAAGAAACAGATTTAAGAAAGGAGTGTCTTGGACCATATTCAGGGTCGGCTTTCCTTATGGGAAAAAGTGATTCTGATGAACAGTGTTCTTCCTCTGGGAACCTCGTTCTGCAAATAACTTTTAGGCTAAAGTTCCATGCAAAAATTTTAAAAAGAATGCTATGTTAATAATAAACTTTAAGGGGGGAAATAAATTCCCTTCCAGTGCAATGGAACTTGATGGTAATTTGTTTAATATTTACTAGTGTATAGTTTTAATGTACATGTAAGGCAATGTGTAAATCTTAGAAGAAATAAACATTTTAGTCAAGCACACAAAAGCCTGGCAGGAAGGTAAAGATGGAAGTGATGGCAAAGATTTTTGCTTGTTTGTTTTTAGAGTGAACGGTCCTTTGAATTATAATTTTTCCAGATCTTTCCTATTGTAAAACTCATTGTTAAAACCAGAGTTGGATACTTTTTCTAAAATTAAATTTCAGTACTGGTATATATCCTCCTCTAATCTTCATAGAGAACTATAATTGAATATGACTTGATACTTTTCTAAAATTTAACATTTTATGACCAAGTTGAGGCTAATTGTTAATATTCAGGATTTTTAAAAATAATATTTTAAATATTTGTGTGCCTGTATTCCTACTTGTCCAATTTCTTATAACTACAGTTTTTTATTCTGAAAATCATCCAGGACTTTTTTTTAAAAAAAGTATGATATAAAACAAGAGATTATAAAAGGGCCATTAAATATATTGCATTAATGTATCTCTCTGTAGTTTGTTTTACTTCTTTTGTCACTGAATAGCATAACTTCTTGCAGATACTTACTGGACAGAAAAGTCTTGATTCCTGTCAATAAGGAATGTATATTTCAGATACAAAGCTTGAATTTGTTGATGATATTATGAAAAGTGGATGAACAAATAGTAAATAGTAATAATTCAAAAATCTCAGCTTCTTGTTTAATAAAACCTATTGAATTATATCGGCAGACAAGTATATTTAAGATTTCACATATTTTATTTGGATTTGAAAAAGTAAATTTGCTTAATTTATTTTAGCTTTGAAATGAAAGCTAGATTAGAGCCAGAAGGTAGCTCCAACACATGGCATTTATTCAAATCCTACAGAGAAAGGAAATAATCCCATAAACCAGCAATATAAGAAAAAGATACCTTGTGATTTCAGGCTATCCAAATATATGTTTATGTGTTTCCTTTTAAAACTCTATCACTCACTAAATTGGTGCCTTTACCTATGTTAGAAAGATTACCCCCCAATTATGTAACTTTGTATCTATTTTTAAGACTGCATATGCTATAGAAAATGGAGATTTGTGGGTATGTGTATACATGTGTACATAAGCAGTAATACTTCACTTGATTTTGATTTGCTAAGCAAATCGATGCATAGATACATTTGTCCATAGATAACAGGGCTTGAGAAAAAGACATTACTACTAGACATTTAATATTTTCACTTTTTATTTCAATAATGTCATCATCTCTTTTGAGATGTTGAGATAATACCATCTTAAGATAAAGTGAAGGTTTCCCAGTTGAAATTATTCATCCCATTCTGTTGCTTTTTTTTTTTTTTTTGCTTTGCTCCTGGTGCTATAGTTGACTGGTTTAGGTTGAACATAAAGCCCTCTGATGAATGAGAATGACCCTTGTCCTGACTATTTAGCAAATAGGAGGGTCAGTTCTCTGGGAGCCAGTTTGTAGAAAATCTCTGTGGGGGAATGGTAGTTTGGAAGGTACAGAGTGTAGTGGTTATGAGCAAATGCTTTGGAGTAACTCCCATTTCTGCCACCTAATCACCATGTGCCCTTATTCAGGTACTTAGATGGCTCTGTGTTTTAGTTTTCTTGTCTGAGGTAATAATACCTGTTTTACAGAGTTATTGTGGGAGGTACCTATGTAAGGATTTTAGCACAGTCCGCAACACGTAGGAATGAGGAAATTTTGATTAAATGCCTATTATTATTGACCTGATTTCAGGTGCAGATTCTAGACCCAGATCTCCACAGTTACTTAAAATTATTTGGCCGTTTTGCAATGTAGACCGTATGGAGATAATAGCTACTTTTTAAAAAAGATTTTATTTGTTTGACAGAGAGAGCACCAGCAAGCGCACGCACAAGCAAGGGGAGCAGCAGGCAGACGGAGAGGGAAAAGCAGCCTCCCCGCATCCCAGGAGCCTGGGATCATGACCTGGGCCAAAGGCAGACACTTAACCTACTGAGCCACCCAGGCGCCTCAATCATAGCTACTTTTATTGGAGAAATAGAAAAAGCAGAATACAGTAACTAATTTATTATTGTAGTCAGTAGGAAGGAATAGGATGAAAAGTTTGATATTCATTGTATTTACAGGACTTAATGGTCTCTTAACTACTTAGCTTTGGGGGTTTTAAAATAAGAAACTATAAAAGCTCTATAGGCTTTAAAAAGAAACATTCCAGGTTTTAAAAAGGAACCATCATCATCATCATCAAAGTTATTCCTGCAAAAGCAGTAATATCTGTTATTTCTTCTTATCAAAAGGCTCTTGCTAGCCTCCTGGTTCAAAATACCTTTTAGGGAGATAATCGTTGTAGCTCACTCTGTAAACTTCATGTGCTTTTACAGTTCAACATTGATCAGAAAAAATAGAATTTAAGTGGAAGACTGTAACCCTGATTTTGTGTTTCTAAATGTATTAAATGTTAAAATGTATTTGTTTGTCTTAGAAATTTATACATTAGCAATTGAAGATCAGTTTTTTTGTGTTTCTATGTGTTTGTTTTTATTTTGAATCTCAATATGGCAGTTCAAATTTGGGTGCTGTCATGGAGGAGGAGTACAAGACCCTGAGATTTTTATGGGAGGTGAGGAGGAAGGACTCCCTAAAAATAGCAAAAATGATGGGATCAGGATGTGTAGTTTTCAAAGGAAGTTACAACTGGCAATCTGTACGTAGTTTTTCATATTTCCCCTTTGCGTGTGTGTGTGTATGTGTGTGTGTGTGTGTTTAGTTGAGTTTCAGAGTTAAAGTTTGAAACTCTGAAAACAAAAAATGGAAACCAGCTTTTAAAAATGAATGGCCCTTGGTTGGTAGAAAGGTAAATAGTTGAATGGTGCCTAAGAAATTCCTTATATTGTTGTACATAGCAGTACACCCCTGAGGAGGGTGTTTACCTTGCAGGGTTACTTAGTGCAGTCAGGTTTTGCTTTGGGGATAATGCCAAATGCTTACTTTTCTTATTTATAACATAGTAGGCTTATTCTTGTGAGTAAAAACAATGTTAGCTGTAGGACTGTGTGTCATTGGATATTGTTCTGTCTTGTAGCCGAGCGAGCAGTTCTTATCTGTTGTGCCTATGTAGCCATCCCACGTTGAGACTCCTCCCCCATGGAATAGTGTGTTGTCTCCTAAGTCTTTTTTCCTTCTCGGCTGCAGAATAAATGTTTCAAATTTATACTAATCTATTTCTTTTAACACTTTTACAAATTGTTAACATTTCTCATCTACATAAAACAGAATAGAGTAATTTATTCTAATTACATGCCTTGTGTTTGTGATCTTCTCCACCAAACCTCTAGCTAGAGGTTTCTGTGTTTGCTTGAATGATACATGTGTGTATTTATATGTAATTTAATATACAGTTGACCCTTGAGCAACATGGGGGTTAGAGGCGCTGATCCCCCGAGCAGTTGAAAATCCACATACAACTTTTGACTCCTCAAAAACTTGACTACTAATAGACTAATGTTGAAGCATTACCTATGGAATAAAATCAATTAACACATACTTCATATGTTATGTGTCTTATATACTGTATTCTTATAATAAAGTAAACTAGGGAAAAGAAAATATTATTAAGAAAATCATAAGAGAAAATACATTTATTGTACCACACCGTATTTACTGAAAAAAATCCACATATAAGTGGATGTGTCCAGTTCAAACCCATTGTTCAACTGTATATTGATATATCACATACACAGAATATATATCATATTTATATATTTGGTATATATTTAATAAATATTTTATTTCTTTACTTCCATGCCATAGCACCCATTTTCAGAGTTGCTTGTGATTGTCTAGAGAATACTGCAGCTGGAAAAGAAAGGTTATGGTTTTTTTCTAAGTGAGTAAAACTCAGGTCTAAAAGTTTTTCAGGAGAACAAAATGAAACACTAAGTCTTTTGTTCTCTTGTAAAGGAAGTTAGTATTTTCTTTGCTCCTTCTATCTAAAGGCTGAAAAAGATAGCTTAACAATGTCAAAGAAAGAGAAAATTGAAAGCAACCATACAAAGCTGTTTTTGGAAGATACTTTAAATGAGAACAGTCTTCCAAAACTCTGCTGGTTTTTCGTTGGCTAAGCCATCTGTTTGGTTTTTCAGCTGGCACTGTCTTCAGTCTTCCTGATTTTTATAGCTTGCGCTTGGGAAACCAGAAAACTCCAAACATCACAGCGCTGCAAAGCCTTTTGCAGAGCTATGTGTGGCTTAGGAGTTTATTTGTCAATCTTCTATCATATATTTGGAATGGTTTTACTTCTACAAAACTTGTGCTTTTTTTTTAAGGTATTTATTTATTTGAGAGACAGAGAGAGAGGGTGCACAGGAGTGGGGGGCGGAGGGGCAGAGGGAGAGAATCTCAAACAGACTCCAGGCTGAGTGAGGAGCCCAAGAGAGGGCTTGATCCATGACTCTGAGATCATGATCTGAGCTGAAATCAAGAGTTGGATGCTTAACTGACTGAGCCACCCAGGCTCCCCATGCAACTTGTGCTTTTATAAGTTTTGAGAAGGAGAGTCTGAGGAAAGAAGATAGTTAAAATTGTTTTTCTTATATAAGCTTTTATTTCCCAGATATACCAATAATAAAATACCATTCTATTTCATTGAAGTTAACTTATTTGTGTTTCATTTAATTGGAATACATAAGCGTGTTTCTCAGAGTAAAATTGTGTTATATTTTTCAGTTCTGCCATTAGTTTCTTTCATTCTTATGTCAAATTCAGTGATGTTACAGTTTTATTATAAACATTCTTTAGAAGGTGTTGATGTTAAATTTATTTATACCTCATTACATTGAGTACAGTTTCCTAGAAATAGAATAGATATTTTAAAGTTGATGCATAGGCATCAATGTGTGTCTAATAGATGAGTGTTCCTTGATGTTTTAAAAGCTAATTATATTTTTAAAGATATGTTTGAATATTATTATGTGATAGTCAACAAGTGACTCCCAGCATCTCCTGCTCACTCTCTCTCACACACACATGTACACAAACTCTGAGGAAGAGATTTAGGTTTTATTCTGTGGTTAGAAACCACATTTCTTGTTTCTGTCACATGTGCTCTAAACCTAGAAATAACAGTTCTCAATCTGAATATCATTTGAGCTTCAGAATGTGAGCAATTACTATCCATCATTGTCACTATGGAGAACAAGATGAGTACAACTTTTAAAAGTCTTTGTGGGAATCATGACAATTTTCAGTTCCACCCTTACAAAAATAGGACCCAAGTGCTACAGGATTAATACTAATGCAAATAAATACTTGAATGTGGGAGACTTAAAATCATCCACAAGGCAGAAATATTCTTTGAGTCATTTCACCTTTAAAATTTCCTAATTACATTGAAATAATGGGGAAAAAGTATAGCCAACATTTAAATACTTATGTTTTCATTTCTTTTATATATTTCACCAGCATCTTGTTTAAATGGACCATTCATTTTTTCTAGGCACATAAATATCCATATATCACTAAATGTATAACTGTACCACTTTTCTTCCCTAGAAATTACTTTATTATCATTTTAGTTGCTCTTTGGCTGCCTTCATTGCGTGAGCTTTATATAATACTTCAACTTTTACTTGATTCTGAAACCTCAGTATATTCATCCTATTCAGACTGATACCCTCATGCCTGAGAGGAGATCTCTGTTCCTTTCCAAATTGAGTCATGTGTCCTCATTGTCCTTCCGCACCCCATTTCTTTGGTCTTAACCTGTGGGGCTTCTTACTGTCTGTCCACAAGCACATCCAGGCTCAGTCTCCAAATGGTCTTCATCTCTGCAACCATTCCTGTAATGTTCATTAACAGGTTTCTCTCCTCAGATGGAGATGTTATTTCCTCATAGAAATTAGACTATTGCCTTGTATATATTTGCTGTTCAGTACATGATTTAAAATTTTAATCCCATAATAAAAGTTTTTTATGTTGAGTTAGTTTAATTGTAGTATAATTAATTAATTTGATGTAATGAGGATGAAAGTACTTTTCCCTTCTGTGCTGAACAGTGATCAGTAATTTGTAGGACTTGAAAGGAACTAACCTAATGACGATGGGAATATAGATTTTATTCTTCTTTCTCTGATGAATGGTGTCATAGATAACTAAGAAAATGTGTTCCTATTTTAGATGAGACTGATGAAGAATGAAGTTTATGACTTTTATCCTAAAATATAAGTTGGATATAATTTCCTGTTTTGTGGACAGATCCCTAAAGGCAGGCTCCTTTATCTTTTTATTACAAAATTAACATGTGTAAAATTTTACTGTTTTGGTGCACCATGGGTCCAGCATAAGATACTGGATCCATTTTCTTTATTCTATTTGCAATATCTGCTATTTGAAATTGATTTTGTTTTGTTTTATTTTGTGGTAGTTATTTTTGCCTTTTTTCTGTAGGATTGTCCTTCCTACTGTCTTCCAGAATAGTTTTCTCTGCTTCCTATGACTTAATATTATATTTAAAAGATTATTTTCAAAAGCATTTATTTTTAGAAACAAATGTACAATAGCTTAAATTATGTAAAACAAATTTATTATGAGATTAATGGAACATATTCATGGAAAAATAGAACACAGAAACTTAAAAAAACTACATATGTTTCATGGGACGGTAATCTCATTTTGTCTTACCCTTGGGTGTTAGCGGGAAGGCAGAGTATGCTTGTACCTAAGAGAAGCAAGAGAGAGAAATGGAATAATTTTTCATCAGATGTATCACCTCATATTCATCCTTGTGGCAGCAGAGCCAGAGATGGCTGTCCGCTCCTTCCCATGGTCATTCTCAAGTTGAAACCATAGCAGATTCACCAGAAGCCCAGCAATCAGTACCTAACAGTCTGTAGGCCAGGACAAATGTGTACATGCACAATAGAGGTTCACAGTGTTTTAGAAATGTTTGAATTACATAAATTGTCAATATTTAAATATCAGGAGATTTCATATAAAACTCTGGAGTTACAGGTTCACTTGAAACCAGGGTGATTGAAAACACTGCCCTGACATTCCCCCTGGGACGGTATTTGCTGGGAGGTAGGCAGAGGCTGTCGCTTTCAGACCATGCAAACCCTGTCCAGTTCCTCCGTTCTCAGCTTGCCCTTCTCTAAGCGGACATAGGTACTTTGGGCCCTACTGCTCCCTGTGCCCACAAAGTTATTTTGTGGGTGCCCTGGTACACTGCGTTTATTCATGTTACCTGCCTGGTTCTGTGGCTATTTGAATTTGCTCCCTTCCAATTTTGGTGCTCCTTCAGTCAACTAGATAGTTAAATATGGGTTTTTTGTTTGTTTTTGTTTGTTTGTTTTTTTACTGTTATTGTAATCTGATTCTTTGAAAATTGATTTTCTATGTTTTGGGCATGTGATAGCAATCAGTTAAGTTTAAACTAAAAAAAATCTACAGAGAAAACAACAAATGTTGACAAGGACATGGAGAAAAAGGAACCCTCGTGCACTATTGGTGGGAATGAAAATTGGTGCAGCCACTCTAAGAAAACAGCACGAAGATTTCTCAAAAAATTAAACGTAGGGCTAGCACATGATCCAGTAATTCCACTACTGGGTATTTACCCAAAGAATGTGAAAACACTAATTCGGAAAGATGTGTTCCTATGTTTATAGCAGCATTATTTTCAATAGCCAAATTATGGAAGCAGCGCAGGTGTCCATTAATTGGTGAGTAGATAAAGAAATGGTATATACATATGGATATACATACATAATGGAATATTTCTCAGCCTTCAAAAAGAATGAAATCTTGCCATTTGCAACAACATGGATGGATCTAGAGAGTATGGTGCTAAGTGAGATAAGTCAGAGAAAACCAACAGGATTTCATTCATATATGGAATTTAAGAAATAAATGGATAAAATGAAATAAACCAAGAAACAGACTCTTAAATATAGCGAGCAAACTGATAGCTACCAGAGGGGACATGGGTGGGGGGATTAAAAGTACACTTATCACGATGAAAACTAAGTGTTTAGAATTGTTGAATCACTGTATTATATACCTGAAACTAATTTAACACTGTGTGTTAATTCTGCTGAAATTAAAATATAAATAAATAAACAAATAAGCAAGCAAGCCTCTACTGAACACCTGTATGCATAAGATATCTGGGTGCATAAATAAAGCTTTCCAAGTTCCAAGGAAATTAAGAAGTGATGAAAATTCTAATTATCTTTCCTTAGAATTTCCGGAAGGAGAACTCATTATAATGAAGTTGAATATTAGTGCGTATACATAGGAGCTTGTTCTTTTTGCTTTGATGCTGCTGATGGATTTGCCTTCCTGACTTGCACACTGACCTCCTTCCTAAGCTCTCCTCATCTGTGTTGGAGTGAGCTTGGCAATGTGGTACAATGCTGCTCTGAACCTGCATGACCCCTCTTCCTTTACAGACTTGAGCCCAGGTGACAAGGAGTTCTTTTTGAAGGGATTGTGGATATTAATTTGCAGAGTAGTTATTCTGAATGTATATGCTTTCATCTCCTTTAGGATAGGTTTGGCCATATTGTGTTTGAGGGAAAATATAATAACCTTAAAGTTTCAGGGAAATAGTAAACTAATTCTTAAAGAGGAAACTGGTTTCTTGTAATTTATCAAAAATATATCTACATTTGGTTTCCTTTTCCCTTTTTTATTATGTCTGTTTGGTGTATTTATCTTTCTCATGTTTTAGTCCTTAGAGCTTTTTTTTTTTCCCTTCTGTAATTATCCCCACAGCTAGTAGCCACGAAAACTTTTGTAATCTAGGTGTTAGGTACAGAATCTTATGGCTACTTCTTTTTTTTTTTTTTTAAGATTTTATTTATTTATTTGACAGAGATAGAGACAGCCAGCGAGAGAGGGAACACAAGCAGGAGGAGTGGGAGAGGAAGAAGCAGGCTCATAGCAGAGGAGCCTGATGTGGGGCTCGATCCCATAACGCCAGGATCACGCCCTGAGCCGAAGGCAGACGCTTAACCGCTGTGCCACCCAGGCGCCCCCATATGGCTACTTCTTTTACATAAGAAGTATCCATTTATATTTCATGTGTCCTGAACCTCATCGAATATCACTTCTCCCAAGAAGGCATGGGCTTAGCATAGTCTATGCTGTATTGTGCTTTCCCTCACTTGTGGTATTTCTTTCTTTAGGGCTTGTGAACTAACTGCTACTTTTTCCTTTGTTTTAGGTCTGTGGATTTTGTTATTAATATGATTACGTACTTTTATAAATGAAGGCCTACATCTAGTGACAATCTACCTTTCTTTTGACAATTTTACGCTGTTATTCTATATAGTGAAATAAAATTCAAGATGAGGAATATAGCAGCATAGGGGAAAAAACCCCCAATATTCTAAAATACTAAGAAGTAGTTACCTCTGTGTTAGAATTTCAGGAGATTTTTTATCCTTTTTTTTTTTAAGATTTTGTTTATTTGAGAGAGACGGAGAGAGAGGGCACACGTGGGGGGAGGCACAGAGTGAGAAGCAGGCTTCTCATTGAGCAGGGAGCCCTACACAGGGCTTGATTCCAGGATCCTGAGATCATGACCTGAGCAGACGCTTAACCGGCTGAGCCACCGAGGCGCCCCAGTAGATTTTTTAATCTCTTGTACTTATCTCTGTTGTACAAGTTTGAAACAACCCAACATGATTTCCTTGAATCAGAAGAAAAGTTATAGACATTTTTAGACCATAATTATTAAGAGAAGTAAATTTGCTTTAGAAATTTGTAAACATTTTAAAGTCATCATTATTTGAAAGAATTGATTTTAAAGTTTTGTTCTTTCTTTGACAAAATAGGATACTACTAGAGAGTTGCACAAGTAATTACCTGCTCCAGTGGAAACACTTTGGTGTTCTACTAAAGGGTATTTCAGTGCAGTGTGTGAAAATATGGCAGTCTTTACTAGAACGACCTGAAATGCTTGTTAAAAGTGCAGATTTCTGGGCCTCATTTCAGGACTCATTGAACCAAAATCTTGAGAATATTTGAGAGAGACCTGTAGTTTTTAACAAACTCTCCAGGTGTTTCTCATACTTGGTAAAGTTTAAGATCCGCTTACCTGTACTTGGCAGTGTTAAAGTCTAAACTTGATTTTTACCTGGATCCTTGCTAATTTTCAGTCATTCCTGGCTTAGATGTAAAACGTTATAATGTATTCCTTCAGGTCAGCTTAAATTTATATGTATCAGATAAAATGGCATAGTTTTAAAGATTGATTTTGTTGAATGGTGATGTTTAAGACATTCTCTAAAATGAAATTAAATTACCTGCAACAGAGGGTGCTGTTGAATTGGCTCTGTATTCTGAATTTACATCTTTACATTTGAATTTATACCAGATTCAGAAGGCCCAGGCGGTGCCAGGAAGTGGTTAATATTTTGGTGATAGTTAAAGCATTTACATTCTTGGAAGCGAGTGTGTTAAACTTCCTTATGCAAATTGATCTTCATTTGCAGGATTTCATGCACATCAGTGATGGAATGACAACGTTTTTAATAGTTTGAAATCATGGTTTAAGAGATATACTCTGTGTCTTTTGGTGATTCTTTAGAGTTTGGCTCATGTCGTTTTTGCTTTTTCACCTATATTAGAGTATAATCAAATACATGAAAGTTACCAAGGTCTTTTGGCACTCATTGACATTGTGAAAGTTCTGTTCATTTTTTCCCCTCTAAAACATACGGGTTACTTTTGGATGAGAAGGTATTTTCTGTAGATGCGCTCTAAACCAGACCATAGGAATAAGCTCATAGTCAAATAAAGTAGAATCTTTTGTCTCTTTGCAACAGGGGCAACAGCACAGGATGGGGAATTATGTATACTTAGCAGAGGCTTACTATTGGATTTGGGGTTATTTAGGTGATTTGGGGGAGTTCAGTGGAAGAGTAGTTTTGGTTTGGATTAGATGATGGCAGAAAGTGGGGGCAGTTGTGTGATCTGTTATTGTAATAATTTATAGGGCAAGAGGAATAGAGTAGGCTAAACCTTATGTAATTGGTAAAGAAGTAGCATTGTACTCATATTAGCTGGAACTGGGGATATTACATTAGGTTATTGTTGTAGTTCGTATAGTGTTCTTACTTTTGTCCGTGTTTTAACACAGCTGTGCAGTGATGTTTTATTTTGTCTTGCTCCATCGTGATCCCTGAGTAGCCTTTTCTGGTCTCTCATTCTCAGTCTACACATACCCATACACAAGCTCTCTCTTTTTTAGTCAGCTCATTTAGGTGAACAGTAAAAGACCAATATAATTTCTCTTTTATTAGAATCAGTCCAACCTTCCTTTTAAATAATTAAACCATTTTTACCTGACACTCCTGCTGCGAAAATGTACATATAAATATTATTTTGGGCAGCATAAACTCAATGTGATTTTGGGATTGCAAACTATCTAAAAGTACCGTTGGTATATTTTGTATTGATATTCATTTGCCTAAGTGTTTGTTTCTTGAACTCATGATTAAAAAGAAAATGGTGTAAGATTAAATTAGCTAACTTAATTTTAACAAAAGTCATCACCTTTTAAGTAGGATTTACTTGCTAAGATTAATGATGTGCTTATTAAATTTAAAATCTGAGAATTAATCTGAAATTAGATGGTTTTAAATACTTCTTGGAAATGATATGCATATGTTTAATTATCTTTTCAGATTTTCAATATGGCTTAAACCTAATAATGTTTTATTAAGTAGAGTTTGATTTTTAATCTAAGATACATACTAATATTTCTTGAAGATAGCAAAAAAGGTTTTTACATGTAATGGTCTTAAATCAGGCAAAATGTGTTCTTATATTTGCTTTCAGAGATATTAAAGTACATTGCAAAGGAGATTTTCCTGGTTGTGTAAGGGAGTAGAGTATCTAAATGTTCGTAATGTCATATAAGTCAGAAGCAGCACAAGTGGAACCCACAGATTTTAAGATAGTTTGATGCAGATATGTCATTTCTATTGGTATTAGTGGCAAAATTTACATCATTCAAATGAGAATTCAGTTCGTAAATGAACATGACTTTTTATGAAATTCTTAGTACAAATGAATTATGTCTACTTATTTGTCACTGGATGAACATGATCTTACTATGTTGCTCCTGTAACCAAGGGTGCAAGTTGTTACTAATGATTGGAGAATTATGAGATAGTTGTAATTAATACTGTGGGTACAGCAGTTTTAATAATCTATATTTAAAGAAAGTATACTTACTGTATTTTAAAATTTAAAACAATAGATTATGCAAAGTAGGATCTGTTAATATAATTTAATACTATATTCTGATTTTATTTTTTATTAATTATATAGAGGTGTGCATAATACCCCTCTATAACATTTTCCTTTTTTTTTTTTTTTTTTTTGGCTGTTTATCATTGATCTCCACTTCATATCACAGTAATTTTGTAACATTTTCTAGGGAGTCTATATAGAAAGATGATTCATTTTTTGCTCCAATATTGTTTAAAATTTTTTTCTGTTATTTAGTTTTAAAACATTTCTTTTAGGGGCACCTGGTTGGCTCAGTGGTTAAGCGTCTGACTCTTGGCTTTCGCTCAGGGCATGATCTCAGGGTGAGATTTAGCCCCACACTGGGCTCTGGGCTCAGTGTGAAGTTTGCTTGAGTTTCTCTCTCCCTCTGCCCTTCCCCCGCCATGTGCTCTCTTTCTCTCTAAAACAAATGAATAAATCTTAAAAAAAAATACATTTCTTTTAATTGTCACAATTCGTTATTTGTAATGACATGCAGATTTTTAGGATTGATGTCCAGATTTGGGATAAACCTCTTTCATTTTTCTTTCATATGCAAGCTGTAATATTTCCAGGCTTTTCAACATGTTTATGTGAGTATGTTTCTGAATGTGCATGTATGTACAGTGAATACATATGAATATATATTTTTTGAATTGTTGGCACTCATTAACTAGTATGTCATTGAAGTGTAGAACATTATGAGTTTTACTTTTTTTTGTTGTTGATGTCAGTATTTCATGTCTAATCAGAAAACTTGTCTTTTTCATTCTTTCTCATTAATTGGATTACCAGGTAATCCCAAAGCCTTTTCATTACTTTTATTTAAAATTTAACCTCTCATCTCAAATTAAATGCATCCCAACTTGGCTACTTCTTGGCCAGATCCTGGTTCTTCAGCAGCTCCTCTTTTGCCTCCTGACATAATGTTAAAGTAAGGGGAAGGAAAATTAAAGGGAGGAGGTCAGTGCCTTTAACAGAATCAAATGAAAAGTTTTTACTATTGTAAATTTACAAACATAACCATGTGAATGCGTTTCTAGTTCTTTCCCAGGACAATCTCTGGAAGATGTTTATATTCCAGTGTTTGGGGCCAATTTTCTCTCAAATATGTCAGTTTATAATTTCTACAGCTATATTTCCCTATGCCTATTTCTCTGTACCCTCTAGATGTGAACACTATTTTTTTTCTAATTTTATTGAGGAAAAATGGAAATTGCTTCCATTTGCATTTCTTTCAGTTCTATAAGAAATTGAACATTTTCATCTTTATTCATCAGTGTTTTAAAAAAATTCCTCCTGTTTGTCCTTTACATTGTATTTTCTCATTAGTGTTCTCTTGCTGTGTTATATGAGCTTTGTATTTAATTAGGGATAGTCATATCTGCCAGTTTTCTTTTATAACATATATGTTCAGCATTTGGTGTTACACTTGGAGAGGCTTTCCTTACTTAGAATATTATAGCCACTGTCATTTAGATGATCATTTATTACTTTTATAATTTCTGTTCTAGAATTGATTTCATTGTGTAGTGTGCGGCAGAGAGCAAACTTAAAGATTTATTTACTTATTTGAGAGAGTTGTTTTTTATTTTATTATTTTATTTTATTATTTTATTTTATTTTATTTTATTTTTTTAAGCAGTATTTCGTAAGGCTGGTTTAGTGATCACAAATTTTTTAAGTTTCTGTTTGTCCTGGAAGCTTTTTATCACTCCTTCTATTTTCAGTGACAGCCTAGCTGGGTTAAGTATTCTTGGCTGCGTATGTTTCTTGTTTAGTACCCTGAATATATCATGCCAGTCCTTTCTGGCCTGCCAGGTCTTTGTGGCTAGGTCCGCTAATGTTCTATTGTTGTAGGTTACAGACCTCTTGTCCCAAGCTGCTTTCAGGATTTTCTCTTTGTCTCCGAGATTTGTAAGTTTTACTCTTAGATGTTGGGATATTGACCTATTTTTATTGATTTTTGAGGGGAGTTCTGTGTGCCTCCTGGATTTTGATGCCTGTTTCCTTCCCCAAATTAAGGAAGTTCTCTGCTATAATTTGCTCCAATATACCTTCTGCCCCTCTCTCTCTTTCTTCTTCAGGGATCCCAATTACGCTAATATTGTTTTGCTTTATGGTATCACTTAGAGAGAGAGAGTCTTAAGCAGACTCCTGGGCATCCAACACAGGCTTTGTCACAGGACCTTGAGATTATAACCTGAGCCAAAACCAAGGGTCAGGTTCCTAACTGACTGTGCCACACAGGCACCCTGCAAACTTAATTTTTTCCATGTCTGGTTTCAAATTGTTTACTTGAATTTGCGTTTTAAAATATTTTTTTAACCAGTGTATCTCTAACCTATTTATCGTCTTATAATATGGAGGTTTGTTAGAATCAGCTGGAGAATTTTTAATCGATATTGGGACCCCATCCCAGAATGAGTAAGTCTGAGTCTCTGGGTGTGTGGACTGTTCATTGGTATTTTTTACAAACTTGTTAGGAAATTATATATGTGTCAGGACTGACAACCACTGCTGTACACTTTTATAATCATTTGCATTTGTGTGTGGGTTTTCATTGTTTTTATTGGTCTCTCCACCCCATATTTATTACTTATTCATTATAGATTTACTGATTCTTATGTTTCCAAATATAATTTGGTTTCCTGTTTATTCTAAGAGAGGTGTTATAGCATCTGTTATTCAGTTGAGTTTGAATTTAACTTTATAAAATAAATTCTCATTTTTATGGTTACCTCTGAAAGGAAATAAGGTTACCTGATATTAATTGTAGTATCAGTCTTTTTAATTTGTAATCTTAAGAGTTATCAATTAGCTGCATTAAAGAAAGTTAGCTGTTTTGTGACTTACAGAGAAACTTCTTTCTTTTTAATATGAACTTTGCAAAACTGCTTGAGTGATTATTTGATGGCATTCATCAGCTTCAGCTAACTCCTTAGAAGAGATGCAGCAGTAATAGTAATTTCTTCTGCTAGATTATTTGATAATGCAAACAGTAGAATTATGCTCTGGGTCAAAATATGTATGTACACACACATGTACATATGCACAAGTACACCTTGTAGAAAGGCAAATGGTAATAACAGAGTTGATGATATATGTGACTTTTCCTTTTTTCTCTTTCCTCACTCTTTTTGTTTTGTTTTAATGAAAAGGGATTAGAATGTGATAAGTTGCTATTCTTCTTTTTAGATTTTAAGATCCTGTATTCAACTTTTGGATTAATGGGTTGAAGGGACAGCAGAAGCTTTTTATCTTTTTATTCTCTCCAAATATTATATTTCATTTAATGTGCCATTTTCCATCAAGTCCTTGATATTTTGGGCTTTTCCTAGCCTACAGGATTCACATTTCTTGGTAGTTCACTTATGACAATTCCAAGGCCACCTATATATATGCCTTTGAGCTGTAAATTAAAACCCCATAGTGAACCTTTCCTTTTGGACTCAGAAACCCAATATCAGTTTCTTCCAGCTATGATCTAATTATCTCAGTTGTTGCTCATGGGGGGATTGATATGTCTCATGAGAAAAGGGCACCACTGGTTATATCTCATTTGTTACTGGGAGTTGGCTTTCTAAGAACTTGAAAAATGTCTTGGGAACTTGGGGGGGGGCGTCAACAATGCATATTTATGGTGGTGGCTGTTGAGTATCTCCTGTAACCAGAATTAACCATTTTAGTTGAGTGCTATAGGTCATTATAATGGGGCAGTAACATATAAGTATACAATTTAGAAATAATGTTGAAAAAACACTACATCAAGAATTTGACTATCATTCACATATTTTATACATTCAAGAGTAAAATAAGCTTGCAGTATAGAGACATTCAAATTCATTTACAAATAAAAACATTTGTGTGATTTAGTTAAATTTAGTACATTTTTTTAAAGATTTTATTTATTTTGAGAGAATCAGCAAGAGAGAGAGAGAGCATGAGCATCAGGAGGGGCAGAGGAAGAGGGACATGCCAGCTCCCCACTGAGCAGGGAGTGGGCGCAGGGCTCAGTCCCAGGACCTGGGATCATGACCTGAGCCGAAAGCAGATGCTTAACTACTGAGCCACCCAGGCGCCCCTTGATTTCGTACTTGGCGTGTACTTTGTATGTAAATCGGTAGCAAAGTCATAAAAGCAGTAACCAGCAATATTATTTAAATGGTTTTTGTGTGATTACACAACTTATGAAAATTGACATGTTTTGTCACTTTAAGCATAGTTAGTTGTTTCTTCCTCTTTATCCTTTTAATATTAGGGGTAGGGTATTATGATTTTATGCTACTATTTACTTAATATTTTAAGAAATATAACTATTTATAAAGATGACCCTGATTTGGCTTAAGACATATATTGCTAGTGACATTGTATTTGGTCTAATCTTATAAAAGGAAATTTGAGAAAATGTCTGAAAAACTTAAAAAACGTGCATACCCCATGATCTGGCAGTTTACTTCTAAGAATTTGAGCTAAGGAAATAGATATGAAGAAATAGGTACAGATACATGCAAGATTTTATTTGTAAGATGTTCAGCATAGCATTATTTAAAACAGCAAAACAAAACAGCGTGTAGCTGTAGAGGATTAGTAATATAAATCATGGTGCAGTTACATAGAAGAATACTGTGCACTGTTCAACAGTGTTGTTAAGTGAGTACTTAGTGTGTTCCAAGACAGACATCATGTGAAGTACTGGTCCCGTGACAGAAGTGCACTTGGGTGAGTGTACAAAAACTACATTAGATGTTGTGGTTCTTCCTAGGTGGTTATTATTTTCCTCATGGTATCCTTTGTTACTTTTCAACATTACTCCAATGAGCATGTTTTAATTTTGTAGTTGGGATGGGGGCTGAACACGTATTTTTAAAAATTTTTGCTTCCTGAGATGACTAGTACTTGCATTTTTATGTGATGTCTTTTTATAAATGGTTTAAGGCATCAGGATGAATATGGTAATATGTAGCAAAATGTAGCACATTATTGGAACCATTTTCATGATTAATTGATACTTTTCTATTTTAGATGTTGGAAAATTTCTTGCCAACTTTTCTCTGTGAAATAGCTGGAATTGGCAATAGATCTTTTTTGTTCATTTCAGCACATTTTATGAATGGATATTTATTATGAAAAGCATCAAACATCTTCCTTTCACTAAGAGTTGACAGGCGGAGTGTTCTCACTTGATTGAACTGATGGCATGTGATAGTCTGTTTATTTAATCACTTTAGCTTACTCAGCCATTTTGAACCACAATGGAGTAAAGACTCCCTGCCTTTACTTTTTGAAGATAAAATTGAGAGATTTAAACATGATTTATTCTGCTTTGACCTATGGTTTGAATTAACTTGGCTGTTTGCATTCATTTTTAAGGGAAGCCCTCAGGCCTTCTAAAGTAATAATCTAATCAATCCATTTGTTTTTCAAATTGCTCTGGAGACAGTCCTAAGCTACGTAGACTATCAAGCTCTCTTTTATTAGAATAACAAATATAAAATTGATTTTGATAGCTCATTTTGAAAACAATATGTATTTAAGAGAGCAACATTTTGTTTCTAATAAAAGTCTCAGTCTATGATATTATACAAACATTTTGCTAATTCATGCTGACCTTTGCTTACTGATCCTCAGATATGATTAGTGAGCTTTGAGAGAACTGAGAGTTTTTAAGCGCTGTTATCGAATTAGTTCTGGGGGATAGTAAATACACTGATTTTCTTAGTATACCACCATCTCACGTTGCTCCTGCTATGGGTACCATATACTTTCAGGCATAGCTGTTGGTTGGGTAGTCTGCAGGCACTATTTCCCACAGAGGCCCTTTGTGCTCTTTTCTTACCCAAGCACTATACCTCATTCTATTTTCATTTTGAGCTGACCAGGCAGCACCCCTTCTATAGGAGTTGTTCTCTTCATACCTTCAATCCCTTTATTTTCTGTTTGTTATGAACCAATGTATCTTTCAGTGTCTACTTTAAATAGGAGAAGCACCCTTCTCCATGCAGTATGGCTTTTTCCTGGGGCTTCATTTCAGTCTCTTTTTAGTACTTGGTCATGTAAATGCCTTTGGACTATGTTTGTTTTTATGTTCCTAGAAAAGTGAGGCTGTGCTTTTATTCATCTCGGTGCTTTCTTAAAATTCTGTAGAATGCCTGCACATGTATTGAAAAAAATTAAAGAATTTATGTGTTAATGAACTATTCTGGTAGCTACACTTACTTGCCAAGTAAGATAGACAAAATACACAGAATATGATCTTTTATCCTTCCTTTCAGGGGTACTTAACTTGGGGTCCAAGGAGAAGACTTAGTGATCTGTGAGTCCTATAAAATTATATGAAAAATTCTTACATATGTTTATATGTGCACTTTTCTGGAGTTTGGGTCCATAGCTTTTTTTTCAGATTATAAACAGCAATTTCTACAAGATTAAAAATAGACATTTTTAAATAGACATTTTAAAAAAATAGACATTTTAAAAATAGACACTTTAAATGATTTACCATTATAAGTAATTTTTAAAGAGTACCTAAGCCCAAAAGAAGGAGAATCAAAGCCAGTAACTATTGTCAGTTCATTCAGAATCTCTCAGAATGGTCAGAATTGTTATGCCTTCTTTCTGTTTCATGAATTTTAGAACCTGGGAAAAGTCAGAAAATTCTTGTTCAGTTCAATTTCGGGTTAGGTTGGCCAGGGGACAGAATATGGCAACTTGAGATTTGAAAGCTGGCGTCTGGCCCTAATTGTTTTGCTTTCATCTCTAGTTACTCAGGAGGCATTAGTAAATTTCTGTCAAAGACTGGGAATGCTTAGTTTGCTAATGTGAACAATCGTGTACTTATGGAAGTTCAGTGCTGGATCATTGGGCTTCCCCTTCAGAAACAGGTTGAGTGCATGCAGGCTTAAAAGACAGTGCTAGTAACTGGTAGTGGAATCCTCTGGATTTCTAGTGTAGAGCTTATGTCTGGATGCCTCCCTATGTTTTAGCAGAAATTCTTTTATCGGGTGGGAGGAACAGACACAGAGTTTTAAGAGGATCATTTTCTGGTCAGTGATATAAGACAAGTAATCATTCAGTTATTTAGGTGGGATAAAGCACAGAAAGATGAAAGCCTCAATGCACAGTTGTGTATGTTGGGACATTTTTATTTTTCATATCTGAACGGAGGCAAAACTGTCCACCATTTTGTTGCTTGCCCTTGGTTTGCCCTTTCTTTTACATGGAGGGCAGTGGACCATGACTCAGGTTCCAGAGCTGAGTGTAAAGGCTCCGTCTCCAAGAGTTGAGCGGGATGTCTTTGATCTGGATTCACGTAATCATGCAGCTCTCCCGTTCTTTTGCTGGCAGATTTACATGGAATTTATGCTACAGTCTTACCAAGTATGTCTCCTGGAAAGGAGAGTATGACCAGCTTCTAATAAATGGCACAATGGTTTTTAAAATTTAGCACTTGAAAAATTTTCAGTTTCCTCTTTGTTTTTGTTTTGTAAAACAGTTAAATCTTTTGATCTCTTCCCACATGTACCTTACCGCAGTACCAAGTCAATTAACGCAGTTGTGGGGAAAAATACTCTCTTTCTATCAAACTGTCTCATAATTTGATGTTTTAACTTTAATTCCCATGGCAAGTCATTAACCTCAGATGGGATACAGTGACATTTTTGTCTAATACAAAATTATTCTCAGTCTTTATAATGTGAATAATGTGGCACATCACAGCCAGTTGCCTTGAGCTTGGGTTGGAGATACACCAGAGCCGTAGCACTTCTGACTGTGCCTTATTGCCAGAGCCGCCTTTCAGAAATGGTGATGTGGGCGCTGATAACTCCTGTCTTTTACTTTTGTGTTGATAGCCTAGTCAAAGTCAAATGCCACCTCAGCTGTTTTTCTAAGTCAGGGGTTGGCAAGCTATGGCTCCCGCCATTTTTATAAATAAAGTTGTATTAGGATACAGCTGTGCATATTTGTTTATGTGTTACCTATGGCTGCTTTTATACTACAGTGGCAGACTTGAGTAGTTGTGACAAAGATCATATGGTTCACAGAGCCTGGAATATTTGCTATCTGGAATTTTTCAGAAAAAGGTTGCTGGTCACTTGGTCTGTGAGATCTGACTAGGCTCAGGAACCCGGTATTTTCAAATGTCTACATAGCTTTAGGTGGAGAACCTGCTGGCCTGTCTGTTGATTGAAGGATCTGCTTTTTCCCTTTACCAGAGCACGTGAAGTGGTGTCCCTTTCTTTGGCCACAGACCTCATCGGGAGCTCTGTAGTGCTCTGAGGCAGTGTGTCTAGTACCAGACCTTTTCCGGCATCCTTAGGTGTACCTGAGGTTTTGAGATAGTATCTTAAGGGATAGGATGGTTTGAGTTGTGCTCTTCCTCACGGTGAGCACATGTTGCACTTTCATACTTGGTTAAGATGGGCAAGGGACCTGCCAGCTTTCCTGACTCACTTCATAGAAGGGCTGGTTAGCATGAAGCATGACCTCTTGTTTATGATGTTTTTCAGGCTGCAGCATCTAGACTTAGAAAATAGTGACTTTGGTATAGGCTCTTTTATTTGTAATGCCCTGAAAATGCATGTGCAAATTCTCTCTGGCACACAGCTGCTTAGAAAGATAGTGCTCTGCAAAATACCACCAGTCATCCCTTTTGGTATTTATTTCTCTCACAAATCCTTTAATATATTTTATTATAAATGTTTCATACTAAATCTACCATTCATTTTCTTTGCAAAATGAGTAGTTGCAAGACTGAAATCTATGTCCTAATTTTTGTGGAGATTTTTGGCATTTGCCTCTCCATTCTTCATTGTAGCCTTTCTTTTGGGACCTTATTCCTTCCAGGCAAAAAAAAGACTGCATTTTGTCTAATTTAGAACTTGTCAAAACCATAATGAAATTAGGGAAATTTTTTTTTCTCTGCAATAATGGCCGCAGCAGCAGTGGTGGCAGCCACGTCATCAGAGAATATTTATGGGTCATGATCCCACCACCATGTAAGATACATAACACAGAGACTACTGTTTCTCAGAGACCATTTTCTTCCGTGCATAGAACCGTGGTTCCTTCCCGGAAGTGTCTTGTGTTGCAGATGATCTCTGTCATGCATGCCGCTGTGAGTGGGTACTCGTTCTCACAAACTTGATGTGTGAGGGGATTGATATTCTCTAATAGAGGCCCAGTTTTACTCTGTGGGAAATGGAACCAGGGTGTCCATGTTACAATGAACCTATGTCAGGTGAGGTGGTGCGATGACAGGGTGGCATGTGCTCAGTTTTGGAGTCAGAGAGCTCAGTCTACACACAGGCTCTGCTCCTTACTGACTAGATAGCCTTACACAAACCACCTAGCCTTTCTGAACCTCACATTCCTCTACAGTAAAATGTACACAGTTGGAGTACATATGTTTATGGTTGTAATGGTAAAAGTATTATCACTTGAAAGCTACAGAATCCATGTTTGAGGGCCACGGAGGTATTGGGTTGTCGGGTGGTGTGACCTCCAAGTGTATTACTTGTCCAAGGGAAAGAACGACTGTGGATGGGCAAGCATTAGTTGCATTCAGCTAGTCCAGCTAGTCCTGATTTTGTAAGCCTTTTCCTTTTTTAATTGCTTATAGATTCTGTTTTCATTGCAGGGTAAAGAAAAGTTTTTTCCAACTCGGTGTTTCCAAACTGTGTCATAGTTCTGTCGTTCCCTGTCAACTCCACACTTTGCCAAACAATTAACAACAATAACATAATTACAAAAGACTACCAAAAGAGTATTTTCAGTGGAAATCACTTAATTATTGTGACAGTAGCTAAGGACAAATAATAATATAGCTTTGAGTATGGTATCATTTCTTTTCTTGAATAGTTCAGATATAAAGTTTATAGTTTCTTTCATATGATAACATCACTAGGGAGGAAAAAATAGGGTTTTGTAGAAGGTATTGTAGAGTCCTAGAGGGAAATCATGAGATCCTTTTTATGCCTTCTTTTCAAAGCCTAACACCTAGAATACATCAGTCATAGGCATTCCTGTGCTTTTGCATCCCTTTTCAGAGCTATCCAGGAACCCAAAGACCAAATGACTTGACCTGAGGTAGGTGTACCCCCAGATACTTTCTCTAACAGAAACAGGTGAGAAAAGGAGAGCTGGAGAGCCCCCAAGCTTTCTTCCTGGCTTTATAGTTTTTGAAAATGTCTGCAGAGCCCCACCCTCCAGTCTTGGGCCCCTTCTCCTCATGTGGCCACAGATGGAGGAGAGGGTATCAGTTGCCCCTTCTTTCTTTAGAGTGTTGGTCTGTCTCATTGCATTGTTACCATTTTCTTTTGCATTTTAAACAGTGATGTCTGTCATGGGCTTCTAGAGAATGTGCCCTGTATTGCTATTTCTGAATTTTTACCTGCCTAATGAACTTTAAACATTTTGACTCTATCTTGTTTGTAGTTATTGTACCATAGTGCCACCAGATAACACAGCCACATATTTACTCTGAACAACTGGAAGAGCCATTTCGTGGGTTTTTACACTGGTCAGATTTACTGAAGAAGTGCACAGCTACTATCATTCTCCAGATTTGTTTCAATTTATGAGTTCCTATTAGAGTTCATAAGACAACTCCAGGAAGTGTTAAGTGACTTGTAATTTATAGCCATGGTATGTTAATTCTGTGAAATTGTAGTCTAGTTAGGCTATATGAATTATGACTACACTCTTAAGTTGTTTACGCCAAACAACATGATAGATATATATGTCTTCCTTTGAATCATAATAAAAGGAAATGCCTGTCAACCTAATTTATCACCAGGCATGTTCATATTTAAAGCCTTTTATAGTGAAATAAAGCTTGACCTAAAGATTATGGTTACTGCAGACTTGACAGCAGCTGTGTCCGAGGTGTAAAATACTGCAGGGCCTCGGCTGCTATAATAAAATCTGGGTAGCCCATAAGAAAAGTTGTTACATGAGGTGAATGTTCTTAGATGTAAACATGATTAAAGTAATCCTTCCAATCAGAGATCTGAGAGGTCATCTGGTTCAAGTTGCCAGAAGTCCTTGTCAGGTTAAGATCTTTCCTGTGTTGCATGGAGGAACTGGAATCTTGGACAGTGTGCCTTCCCCCATTACCTCTCAGCTGCAGAGTAGAACTGCATTTTGACATTAATCACAGATATGTACACTGTCTCATTCCACAACATCTCTAAGGCAGTGGCAGGAAGAAAAGGAAACTCTTTAAAGAGTGTCATATAGAGAACGATGGTTTAAAAATTCACGCTGACATAATTTTCATGTATACATGCAACCATTTGTCCCGTATTTGAGTGTCCACTGTGTGCCTGGGGGTAGGGTTGAGCAGAGTGCTGCAAGTAGTAGACAGTCTCTGTCCTCTGGTAATCTAGACTAGTACAAGATTTCTTGACCTCAGCACTACTGTCATTTTTAGCAGCTTCTTGGCCTCTTCCCACTGGACAACCAGAAATGTCTCCAGGCATTCTCAGATATCCCTAGGGGGCAAGTGGCCCGCAGCTGAGAACCACTGTGCTTGTGGGCGCTACTGGTGTGGGAGACAGACAAGCATACAGGGAAGTAAGTACTAAATACACACGGTAGGATGAACTGAGCATGAGTCACAAAGTTGTGCTGTGCAAGAAAATGGGGAGAGGTGGCCTTCAGAGCACTCTCAAATTCACTGTCTTTCTCTTGGGCTGACACTGAACCACATTACAGTGTCTGTCTCTTGCCTCACTCAGCAAGTTTGTTTATGTTCTATCAGAACTACTACTTTTTCAAGCATTTGAAACATTTTTGCTTTACTAAAGGCAGTATGTAAAATTCTTTTCTTCTTTTTCTTTTTTAAAGTTAAATATTGCTAGTGCTGAATAGCCACAAAATATCAAAGGATGGTTTTGTAACTATCTAGCGGTAATTACATAGTACGGTCCTGCCATCATGTTGCTACATATGTGCAGTACTGATCAGGAGCTGATGAAGTGAAGATTCTGTACCAGAGAGAAGACTCAGGTGGTTTGCTTACAAGTTTAGCACATCAGCTACTGAAAGTTATCCTTCTACTTTCTATCAGAGATGGAATTGGTTGTATGAACTGTCAAAAAAGGTTTATAAAATTTCTGGATGTATATAGAAAGTCACATTTTTAACTATTTCTTAGCAGAAAAATATACCATAATTCATTGGTAATTCATAAACAGTTTTTTCTTCTTTTATTTTAAACTGTGACTTAAGTTCAAAATTATTTATAGAAGTAATCTTTATTATCACAATTCAGACTTGTGGGTGTAATGTGCAAAGTAAAGGTCTGTGCCCCTCTCAAAGAAAAACAAAAATAAAAACCAACTAATCTTTACTGGTATTTAATGTTACTTTTTTGTCATCCATTTATCGCCACAGTTATTTTTCCATGTTATTGCTTCTCCTATGTAGAAATTGCCATCATTTTTTAAAAAAACATTTATTTCCTTTAGAGGTGGGGGAGAGAAAGTGTGGGGGGAGGGACAGAGGGAGAGAGAATCTCAAGTAGACTCCCCGCTGAGCGTGGAGCCTGACATGGGGCTCAGTGCCCCAAAATTCCATCATTTTAAGCTTTTCCCTTCACTAACCCATAATGTTTGAAGGATGTTGTCAATGCAGTTTCTGTGCATTCCTGAACAAGTGTATGCATTAATCAAAGACCATGAAATGATTGTGGGCATTCTCAAGTTCATTTAGAAATCAGCTATTGGCTAGGTTGTGTTTCATAGCATTCACTGTATTATTTACTTAGGTCAGTGGTGGGGGAACATGGAGTCATGGTGGGGTACAGGACGAGCACAAGTGGTGCTATGCGTATGGTATGGAAAAAAATGAAATAAATCGACAGAAAAAAGCTAAAAAAAGAACTGAAGATTATTAGGCATATATCTAAATGTCTTGTACCCAGTGAAAACTTGAATGAACCTACACCAACATCCTGAATTAGAAATCTTTACAGTATAGCACAAGTTCCCCTTTCTGTAGCCGTGTTTTATCTAGTTAGCAGTAGGGTAATAAAAAGTTGTATCTAATGCATTTGAAGACCAAATGTAGATAACTTTTCCAGTTTTCTGGTGTTCAGAAATACAAACTGAACTTTGGCACCAAATCCATTAATATTCAGATAAGTTAAGGATAATTGAGATTTTCAACTTAATGTGATAATCACATAATTAGGTCATATGAAGGTGACACTTTATGGTTTCTTTTCTAAACAAAATATGCATGGTGGTCACTTCAATCAGTTTGATTTTATTAAAGGAAAAAAGTACTATAAATGTTTTTAGCATTGATTTTTTACATAGTAAATCTTTTGTAGTCAACATGGTAGATACAGTAAATAGGGTGCTTATTTCTTTGTTCCAGTAAGGGGGAACAAAGGACATCTGCTTTACCGACTACCTTAGTCTTGACATAGATTTGTTTGTTTCTACTTCAGCAAATCCTTTGGGCATCAGGATTGCAATATGTAAAAGCAATATGTAGTATGAAAGCTTAAATTATCTATTTCTTCTTAAAATCTCATGTAGTATTTTCAGTTACTAAAAAAGAAGATCTCAGCATCAAGAATCCTTGATTAAATCCTGAGATTTTCCTTAATTCACTGTACATATGTAAGAATTGCAGAACTAAAGTGTGAAATTCTAGACCTTTAAATATTTTATAGAATATTTATTCTCAGTAGCTTTTTTTGGACATTATTTTGATAATTAATTAGTAATGAATTATAGAACCAGGCTGCCTGGGTTTGAATCTTCGTTCCATGAGGGACCTTGGCTAAGCTACTTAACCTTTCTGTACATTGGTTGCTCTTTTTTTTTTTTTTTAATGTGGGGATGATAATTATAGCAGCCTCCTATAGTTAAATTATTAAATATAATGTGCTTAGAACAATGCCCAGCATTTAGTAAGTGCACCATGAAAGTGACAAAGAAACAAGTAAATAAATAAGCGCAGACAGATGCTTTCTGATGTTAATAATTTATTGTTGAAATATATCAGAGGATGCATTTTTTTGTCATTCAATTTATTAATTCATTCAAAAAGTATTTATCGACCACTTTGGTTGAGAGTTGCAGTGATGAACAGGATAAGCACAATCTTTGTCCTCTCACAAATAAGAGAGACTGGCATTTATAAAATAATTACACAACCAAGTACTTAATTGCAACGTTATTTGTGCCACATATTCATGGCATCAGATTGTTTGTAGTAGGGGGGAGCTGACCTAGTCTCTATGCATTTAAAGTGAAATATGAAGGATGTTAGCTAGATAAAGATGGTTGGTATTGCAAGAGGATGAGGATGTTTCCAGGAAATGTAACAATACGTAGGAAATAACATGATGTCTTATAGGAATAACAGTGGAGAAGAATAACAACTTCTGAGTTGATAGTGAGGATTTCATCGCTTTTAAATTAATGAGATCTGCTCTTTTCCCTGTAATGTGCCCTCTTGTCTGTCCTCCCACACATTCTTCCAGAGCAGCATCCCTTTTTTCACCTCTCAGTCTTCCTTGCTTCCCTAAGCAGCTGTCTGTACATTCTTCTAGTTGACAGTACTTCCATCATCCTCCTTTCCCTAAGATACTCCTATTCCTTTTTTAAATCTTACTTTTTCTTGCCATCACTTTTTCAACTATTCCTAGGTCAGCTCTTTCTCAGTCCAGAGGAGTATTTGAATGTTTGGAAAATGATGTAAAAAAAGCTTTATTGCAAACTGTTGGAGCTAATAATTTAGATTTTTGAACACTAGGAATATAACTGTTGATATTTTATTGACTGAGGGAATCTTGTTTAGTTTTTGCTTGTGACTCAAGAAATGTTCTAATTCAGATTTTCTTCACATCATTGAAGACTAGGTTATTTAACTTCTGCCTGAATTATTCTCCTAAATAATCTTTTTATATCTATCTACATTTTATATCTTTTGATCTGTTTCTTAGTGCCAAATGTTAGAAAAATTGAAACTTTTAAGAGATTTCTTTATATGGCTTCTTTCTCCATTACTATACTTTGGGAGTTATATCATTTTAATGAGAGAATATTTATTAGTAGTAAAATAGAAGGGTGGTTTTCACCGTGCAAGCATAGGAATCTGTGAGCTTAAATTAAGGCAACTTATAGGGAAAATCACATATCCAGTTCATGTTCTTTAATACAGATACATGTTACAGCTGAACTCTGGTAAAGGGAGGATAATTGATGACTAAGTAGCATTTATTTCCAGAACACAAGTGTATTAGGTTCCTTCAGAACCAAAAGGATGTATGTATGTAGAGATTTATTATAAGGAATTGGCTTATCAGTTATGGAGGCTGAGCAGTCCCAAAACCTGTAGTCAGCAAGTTGGAGACCCAGCAATAGCTGATGTTCAGTTCTAGTCGAGTCAGGAAAAAACTGACGTTCCACCTCAACAGTTAGACAGGAGGAGTCCCTTCTTACTCCTGAGAGGGTCAGCCTTTTTGTTCTATTCAGGCCTTCAACTGATTGGATAGGGCATGCCCAACTTACAGATGGCGGTCTGCTTTATTTAGTCTGTTGATTCAAATGTTATTCTCATCCAGAAATATCTTCAACGGACACACCCAGAATAGTTTGACCAAATGTCTGGGGACTCCATAGTCAGGTTTTCACATAAAATTAACTATCACAATAAGTTTGGTTTCACATTTGAAAAATCAATCAGTTCAGTTCACCATGTTAACAGAATAAAAGATAAAAACCATATGATCATTTTAATAAGTGCAGAAAAAGCAACAGCCATTTCAGATAAAACCTCTCAGAGGGAAATTTGTCAGTAAAGTAAGGATAAGAAACCTACAATAAATATATCATACTAAATGGTGAAATATTATGCAGTTCCTCCCAAAAAGTTACATCAAAGCAAGAACTTTCACTCTCATCATTTCTACTCATAATTTTATGAAGATTATAGCCACCGTAATAAGTGAAGAAAAAGAAATAATGGGCATAAAAAAAGGAAGAAAACCGTTCCTATTTATAGAGGATATGATTGTTTATGAAGAGTATATCTACGTGTAGCTCTAGTTCTCAATGTAGATCTAGATCTTTGATAGAAAGAAGAAAGAACCCTAAATAGACTCACACTTACATGGCATGTAATTTTTCTCAGTAGCACCAAAGCAACCGCCTGGGGAGAAGAGTCTTCAGTATTTGGGAACAAATGAACCTTGAACCCCATCATGTAGAACTACTAAGATGGATCCTAGACATGAAAGAGTAACCTAAAATATAGAGCTTTTAGAAGAAAATATAGGAGAATATCTTTTTTTCTCCAAATTTTTATTTACATTCTAGTTAGTTAACATATAGTGTAATATTGGTTTCAGGAGGAGAATTTAGTGATTCATCACTTACATTTAATACCCAGTGCTCATCATAACAAGTGCCCTCCTTAATACCCATCACCCATCTAGCCCATCCTCCACCCACCTCCCTCCATTAACCCTCAGTTTGTCTTTATTGTTTGAAGAGTTTCTTATGGTTTGCTTCCTCTCTTTCTTTTTTTTTCCCTTTCCATATTTTCATCTGTTTTGTTTCCTAAATTCCACAAGTGAATGAAATCATATGGGTATTTGTCTTTCTCTGACTAACTTATTTCGCTTAGCATAATACCCTCTAGTTCCATCCACGTCATTGCAAATGGTGAAAATTCATTCTTTTTGGTGACTAATGCTCCATTGTGTGTGTGTGTGTGTGTGTGTGTGTGTGTGTACACCACCACATCTTCTTTGTCCATTCATTAGTCAATGGAAAGTGGACATTTGGGCTCTTTACATAGTTTCATTATTGTTGATAATGCTGCTGTAAACATCAGGATGCATATATGTTTTCGAATCTGTATTTTTGTATCCTTTGGGTAAAGGATAGTAGTGCACTAGAAGTGCAATTGCTGGGTCATAGCGTGACTCTATTTTCAACTTTTTGAGGAACCTCCATACTGTTTTCCAGAGTGGCTGTGCCAGTTTGCATTCCCACCAACAGTGTAAGAGGGTGCCCCTTTCTCCACATCCTTGCTAATACCTGTTTTTTCTTGTATTATTAATTTTAGCCATTCTAACAGGTGGGAGGTGGTATCTCATCATGGTTTTGATTTGTATTTCCCTGATGATGAGTGATGTTGAGCATCTTTTTCATGTGTCTGTTCACCATCTAGATGTCGTCTTTGGAAAAATGTCTATTCATGTCTTCTGCCCATTTCTTAACTGGATTTTTTGGTTTTTTGGGTATTGAGTTTGGTAAGTTCTTTATAGATTTTGGATACTAACCCTTTATCAGATAGGTCATTTGTAAATATCTTCTCCCATTCCGTAGACTGCCTTTTAGTTTTTTTGATTGTTTCCTTTGCTGTGCAGAAGCCTTTTATCTTGATTAAGTGCCAATAGCTCATTTTTGCTTTTGTTTCCCTTGCCTTCGGAGATGTGTCTAGTAAGAAGTCGCTAAGGCTGAGGTCAAAGAGGTTACTTTCTGTGCTCTCCTCTAGGATTTTGATGGTTTCCTGTCTCACATTTAGGCCCTTTCATCCATTTGGAATTTATTTTTGTGTATGGTGTAAGAAAATGGTTCAGTTTCATTCTTTTGCATGTGACTGTCCAGTTTTCCCAACACCATTTATTGAAGACCCTGTCTTTTTTTCCATTGGGTATTCTTTCCTGCTTTGTAAAGACTAGTTTACCATATAGTTGTGGGTCCATTTCTGGGTTGTCTATTCTTTTCCATTGATTTATATGTCTGTTTTTGTGCCAGTACCATACTGCCTTGATGACTACAGCTTTTGAATATAGCTTGAAGTCCAGAATTGTGATGCCTCCAGCTTTGCTTTTCTTTTTCAGAATTGCTTTGGCTATTTGGGGTCTTTTGTAGTTCCATACACATTTTAGGATTGGTTGTTCTAGCTCTGTGAGAAATGCTGTTGGTATTTTGATAGGGATTCCGTTAAAGATACAGACTGCTTTAGGTAGTGTAGACATTTTAACAATGTTTGTTCTTACAATCCATGGGCATGGGATATTTCCCCATTTCTTTCTGTCCTCTTGTTTCTTTCATTAAGTGTTCTATAGTTTTCAGAGTACAGTTCTTTTACCTCTTTGGTTAGGTTTATTCCTAGGTATCTTGTTTTTGGTGCAATTGTAAATGGGATCAATTCCTTGATTTCTTTTTCTGCTGCCTTAATTGTTGGTGTATAGAAATACAACAGATTTCTGTACGTTGATTTTTATATCCTGCAACTTTGCTGAATTCATGTATTCTAGGAATTTTTTGGTGGAGTCTTTTGGGTTTTCTACATAGAGGATCATGTTGTCTGCAAATAGCAAAAGTTTGACTTCTTCCTTGCTGATTTGGATGCCTTTTATTTCTTTTTTGTTATCTGATTGCTGAGACTAAGACTTCCAGAACTGTGTTAAATGGTAATGGTGAGAGTGGACATTTCTGTCTTTTTTCTGACCATAGAGGAAAAGCTCTCAGTTTTTCCCCATTGAGGATGATACTAGCTCTGGGTCTTTCATATATAGCTGTTATGATGTTGACATATGTTCCATCTATACCTATTTTGTTGAAGATTTTAATCAAGAATGGATGGTGTATTTTGTCTAATGTTTTTTCTGCATCTATTGAGAGGATCATATGGCTCTTATCCTTTCTTTCATTAATGTGGCATATCATGTTGATTAATTAGCAAATATTGAATCACCCCTGAAGCCCAGGAATAAATCTCACTTGATTGTAGTGAATAATTCTATTAATGTACTGTTGGATTTGATTTGCTAGTATCTTTTTGAGAATTTTTGCATTGATGTTCATCAGGGATTTTGGCCTGTAATTCTCCTTTTTTAGTGGTCTTTTGTCTGGTTTTGGAATCACGGTAATGCTGGTGTCGTAAAATGAGTTTATGGGTCATGTGCCCATTCCTGAACCAATCACTGTTGCCATTGGATGCAATCTTTGATTGACCATTCTAGTGTCACCTAAAAATCATGGCCTATCCCCAGCAGAGAATCAAGGTGTTCTTTTTAGTCAAAAACATAAATGAAAAAATACCATGAATAACTTGCCATTGGGCAAAGGAAACCATGGGTACCATTGCTATATTTAATCACTCTTGGTGAGAAAGTTCTTCATGCTGCCTCCACTGTAGCAATTTCATGTTCTGCTCATTCAGGCCTTCTTAGAGGAAGAACTTCTGGCCTGTGATTGACAAGAATCTTGGATGTTGCTGCTACCAAATAATAATTAAGTTAAACTGTTTCATAAAATAAATGAAAGGAATAAAGGAATATTAAAAAAATGATAACACATTTACTTTGAACTGCTGGAAATAATCGAAAATAAAGTCAGGGTTCTGTATTAAAATTAGGATTCTGATAACCTTTGTAATTCAATGCCAATAACTTAATATTATCTTTTGATACATGTTATTCATTTTCAGGCATGTAGTGATTTTATATCTCTGTGGTTACAGGTTGCCATATTTCTGACATTTTATTTAAAATTAGTATTTATATCTGAGTATTAAAGTGAGGTGGTATTTTCGATTATGCTTTTAAAGCAATGTATTTTATATAGGTGTTTAAATAGGGTTTATATAGGGTGTTTAAAATGTTTATATTGGTTCTGGGACGTTGGAATATGTAACTTGTATTGGCTTAGTCAGTAGTTAATTGCTATTTTGATGTTTCTTTTTTGATGATATAGAGACTGAAATGAATGTATATATTTATATACTTTTCTTACTGAATTTTTTTTTGTGTGTGTTGTGACTGGCATTTAAAACCTCAAGTGGTTTTAACAGCCATATGAAAATCAAGTCTCCAGATTAAAAACATCATTAGGAGAAGGATGGGAAAAATGAAGGAGGGGAATACAGAGGGGGAGACGAACCATGAGAAACTATGGACTCCCGGAAACAAACTGAGGGTTTTCGAGGGGAGGGGGCTGGGGGGATGGGCTAGCCCAGTGATGGGTATTAAGGAGGGCACGTATTACATGGAGCACTGGGTTTTATACGCAAACAATGAATCATGGAACACTAAACAAACAAACAAAAACACAAAAAAACCCACATGGAGTTAATGCATCTATTTGCCTTTAGGTCTGATATTCTAAACATGTTAATTGACCTTAATTGTTTTGAACATATGTAAAAATGGAAATTTGAAATGGTCTTCTGTTTTGGCAAATTCTTATGTATAATGTTCTGTTACTAATTGTCTTATTAATTTAACTTTTATATCTGTGTTTGGTTCACAGTATATGTCTGTGTTACCTGATAACCCATTCCATCACATTCTGACTATAAAATCCTTTTTTTGTAACTCAAATGCAAGTGGTTATGCTTTGTCTTCAACTATAGATGCATTTCCAGTAACAGTCTGGAGAACTGAATTTAAAAATCCTTTTTAGGCTTATAGATGATTTTAACATTTCCTCTTAGTATAGATTAAGTGCATATTCTGTCCTAAGATTTTCTTAATGGGTAAACATTCTCAAAAGTTGTGTCCTTTCAACTCTTATTGGTGCAGAAAAAAAATGGGCTACCTCCTGGATATATAGCTTCAGATATCTATTAGATATCTATCTATCTATCTATCTATCTATCTATCTATCTATCTATCTATCTATATTAGTCCTTCTAATCATATTGTCTTATCTCTGGTTCTTCTGTCACACTTGGCTTCCTTCTCAGGCAATTGTTCCCCATGGTGCAGGAAAGAAGGCTGTTGGCTTTTCTAGGCTAATAAGGTGGACCAGGTCCCATGATTGAATCCTGTTGACTTAGTTTGGGTCATATGTGCCCATCCATAAACCAATCATTATTGACATTAGGATGGAAAGCTTGATTGGCCAGTCTAGCATCGCCTAAAAAACATGACCTAATCTTGGGGGAGAATCAAGGTGTGTTCTTTTGTAGTCAAAGTATCCTAATGAAGAGAAGTCTTAGGAATGGCAAATGCAATAAAACTTAATGATTTAATTCTGCCATACCAGTTACAGTAAATTTAAAAAAAAGTAAAAAAATAAAAAACAACCCTGTTAAGTTCCACAAAACTTAACCAATGGTGAAAGTTGAAAACTTGTTTTCAGATGTTTGCCCTTTTCATATAGCTGCTTACTTATGACATTCAATCATTGAGGTTGTACCTCTTTGCTTCTGTTAGAATCAAAGTGTTTGTAGAATGAATGCAGCTATAACTTGTTATTGTGCACATAATTGCAGCAGCACAGCATTAAACTGAATTGGAAATTGATGTAATTTAGTATTTGATTAAAGAACTGGGACTTATGTTGGTTTTCTTTTCAATATACATTTCACAGAGAGGGGAGATAAAAGTCTGGTGGGATAGGCTTCATGATTTTCTGCATTGTGAAAGGAAGAGTTGGCTTTTACAGTCTTGGGCCAGGGGTTATATGTATCAGGTGTGGTAATTTTGCAGCAAAATGGATTTCCCAAACAATTAGAATAGTGGGAAACCGTTTTCAATTTATTGCCTATTTTCTTGGACAAAGTAAACAGGCAAAGGGTGAGCAGACCTGGTTTGCATTGTTCAGTGCTATAAAAATGCCCCTCGACCCCTACCTGGCCCTCTCAGCATACGTCAGCAATAGCTCTTGGGACACAAAGTGAACCAGAATCAAAATATGGTAAACTCCTGCACTAACCCTGCCGTTCCTGGTGCTGTACTTTTCTCTGCCCTTTAATTGGATCACTCTGAATCTGTGAGGAAAGACTTTTGCATTTCAATTTAATAGGTAATTACCACAACATTCCTGTTTTTTTATTTGTTGACAGTTGATGGATGGTTATAGTTAGGCACATCTGAGGAAATAAGTGAGTTTCTTATTACACATATAGGTGAATAATCTTTAGTGTGATTACTGTATAAGTTGTACAAATGTGGGGCTTTTTTTGGCACCAGAAATGCAGTGGAATGGAGTTGTTTTAAAGTGGTCTTTCAAGGCCTGGCAGAACATGAGGCTGATATAGGCTGTATTTATGATCACTTTTTGGACTCAGTCCAGTTTGGATTTAAATATATTAAGAGTACATGTGAATATGAGGAAATGTACATCATTAAAATTGCATTTCTTATGTAGCCCGCTCTTACATTTAGACTGATTAATGAGTTTCTGCAGAGTAAAAATAGAGCACATTCCACCAAACCATTTTCTAAATTTTATCAGTGGACCCATTGCCCCTGGGGTAGTGAAAGAATTCTCTTGTCCACAGCTTGTTAATGATTCATTACAGCAATGACGATTTTACATTTTATTTGAATTAATCAATTTCTTAGACAATGGACATGGAGTTAGAAATCTGACTTGTAGTTTGTAGCTACATGTCATTTCCTGGACAAAAAAAAAAAGTGCTTTTAACCATTTATGACATGTTTCTCATTAATTAAGGCAGAGTTCTCATATTTACTAATGAAGTACTTTGAGGTCTTCTAATCACAGGTTCTGCATACTGATCAGGTAATTCAACTTTAAAGTAAATTATGTAAATAGAAATGAGGCAAATCATTAAATAATTCAAATATAGTGAGGTCAAGATTAGACTTTAATTTTAATTGTTGTCTCATTTCTTGTGTTACTGTCAATACTCTAGTGTTTTGGCAATCATTCAGCTAATATTTCTGGAGCATGTACTATGTGTTGGTGGTGGATATACAGTGCTGAAACAGATCTGAATCCGGCTCTCACAGAACATAGGTTATAGTGTGGGAAAGAGATGTTAACTAAATAATCACACAAACACATGATTGCAAATTGTTGTGAGTGATCTGAAGGAAAAGACCAAGGTGCTAGGAAATGAAATTCTTTTGGTTTGAGAGTAATATAGAGAGATCAAGAGTGAGGAAGACGCTTTATGTCACTTAAAAGAGGGATCCATCTAAAAAGAAAAACAAAACAAAACAAAGCAAGAAAGGGATCCATCTAGTTATGGGTATTTCTACTCCAGGTGTTGGGCTTTAGTCCAGCAACCTCCTCCTGCTGTGCCCACTTCTAGTTGTACCCACTGTGTCTGTCCCCTGCTGCTCCCCCAGGCAGACAGGGAAACATATTAGTCAGTTTCTCGCATATGTATGTTTATTACAGGTAAGCATATTATATATATAGAGATAGATATAATCATATGTATGTAAAACCTGTTTTCTCCACCTAATGGTAAAACTTTTCCATGTCATTAAATATCTTCCCATAAGTTATAGAAAGATTTCTTTTAAGGAATATTCTATTGTTTCAGAAAGTGTTTTTTTCCATTTTTTAGATTTTTGATAAACACTGCTAAGGTGAACATTCTTAAACATAAGCTGGTACATTAGTTACTCATTATTTCCTTATGATAAATTCCCAGTTGTTATGTTACTGGTCACAGATTATTCATATTTTTAAAATTATTATCTATTTAAAAGTTTTGTTGTGTGTTGCCAGATTGTCAGCATGATTTATTCCTAACATGTTGCAGATTGGTTTAATGGAGCTTTATTTTTCTACTCAGGAGTCTAAAGTCAGGCAACTAACAGTAACAGTCATGGAGGTTAGTTCTGCATGTTGCATCCCTGTTGGCCCTAATCTAATTTAAATCCTGTTTTTCCCATTTCAATTCCATAGAATAATAATGAATGTCTTCTTCTGAGAAATTTTTCTCCATATATTTTCCTATTGATGGTGTTCTAAATTTGGCCAGGGAGAAATTGAAGAAACACTTAAAATCCATTGTGTGTTTTTCTGTCCTCTCTTTGTTTTCCTTCTGGTTCATGTTGAATATATTTACTGTTTTTTCTGCTTTAAATAATTTCACAGAATTAATAGCAGAGAAAATATAATAGTTGTGCCAGACATATTCTCACACTTGAGTGGAAACACAGGAATTGCCAGATAAAATGAATCTGAAATGCTGAATTATTTACTTATAGTGTTACTATGTGGTTTTCTAAGGAAGTGTCACTGAAAAAAATGTGTTATTGGTGAATTTTAAAATTAAAAAAATCTTATTTCCAACAAAATTATTTGTTTTCCTTTTAATATTTAGAGTTAAATTTTTGACCATATTGTTAACATTAGGAAGCCTGAAATAAAATATTCTTCTTCCGAAAAGCATGAATTTTTTGATCTAGTTAGCTTTCATCAAGTTGTTTCCAGTTTTGGAAGTAGTATCAGGGATTTTTTAGGTGGCAAGAAACATGTGATCAGAGAGCATTAAGTATGGGATAGTGTTTACAACATGGATGTTAAATAAATAAAGGTTTTATTTTTCCTGAGACTCACATTCAAAATTCAGTATGACATATAGAATTTAAAAATATGGTAATCTAGAATTTATTTGAAAGCTGTTAGCAGGTTATTTTTGTTTTTACCAAGCAAGAGTACCCTGAATATATACTATTCAGAGCTTCTATTGTGGGGACTATATTATGCATGTACAGCCATTTCATTAATTTTTTCCTCATTTACTCCTCTCTCCTCCCCTTTATAAAAAACAGTATTTCTTCATTAATATTTTCCTACATTGATATTAGTGTTTGAACTGTGTAAAAGATATGGAAGAAGTTTAGGGGATGCTGCCTTCATCTCCAGTTCTGCAGGAGTGGAGATGGGGTGAACATCTTCTGTATCAGTGAGGCAGTTGGTTTTGAACATGGCCAGCATTCTCTTGTGAGCCCTGGAAACTGTCTCGTTCTGTGTTCCGTCCCTTGCATTACTCAGCATGTTCCTTATGTACTCAGTGGTTGCTCAGTGAATGGGAAATTGAAAATCCCAGGGAGGCTGGTAGGTAGGATGAATCTTACATCCTTTGAACCTTATAGAATTCACTATCCTTGTGACATCCAGTGAGTCACTTAGCATTTTTGTTTCCTGCTTTCTTATCCATGAATTATGATGATTGGAGAAGATGATTTACTTTTTAAGGTTCATCCCAGGTATAAGATTGTCTTTGAATTATGTCCATTTAGTCATGTAGAAAGAAATATCTGAAAGACTCTCAAAAGTGGAAGTCAAACTATCTAAGCATTATAAGAGAAGGATTATTTGCTGTATATTTCCATGCCATTTCTCATGGCTCTGATTTGTGATTTTATACACTGTTATGAGCAAATATTTATATTCATAAAACACTTAGATCCCTTAGAATCTACAGAGCCTTCCCTATTCTTATATTCTTGATCTTGCCCAAATATATCATCCATATAAAATGTAAAATGCAATGCATGAATTCAGAGCAAAATAACTTCATCTATCCCGTAATACTAAAGAGTTCAATTTCATGCTGTGTTTTACATGGCACAGCAGGAGTGGATTGTTTAATATCTGTAACTCTGAACTTCCATAGCCTTCTTATTAGATACTCAGGTAAGTGTTGAGAAGCAGAAATTCTAAAAATAACTTCTACAGAATCTTTTGGAGACCTCTTGAGCAAACTATTTGAATCCATTCCCCTTCTTTTTCATAGTTTTTCTTTGTCAGTTTGAACAGTGTTCCCATGGGTCAGAAAGATAAAGTTTCTAGTCCCATTCCTTAAATTGCTTTATAATTGCCTTACTTTATAAGGGAGACATATCTTGGCTTGGTGAAGCCTGAAAATATTCAGAAGAAATTAATCTGAACCTATTAGAAGTAGAGGGAGTGGAGGAAATTTATTTTGGAAAATTGTTAGCTAAACTGGATAAACTCTGTCAACACAGCATGATATTATGCATAAAAAGCAAAAATAATGAGACCCAGACATTTGTTCTCATTACAATTTCAGTTTGGTTTTGGGTCATAGGAAAAGAAGTTTGAGGTGGAAAAATATGTCCTACAATTAAATTAAAACCTATTTAAGATGTCTTCAAAATGGTTTGATTTTGGAATTTCCTCAGTAAAATGAGTTAAGAGTGTGGAAATTGTTCTAGGTTTGAATCAGTCAGAGCCTGTATTACTTGTTAGCTGTGTACTTTGACCAAATAATTTAAAGTCTTTGAGCCTCTGTTTCCTCATATGTTAAAAAAACAGGTAATTTATTGAAAAAGTATTTTAAAATATTTTTAATATTTGGTCCTCCAGGTACCTAGAATGCATTTCTCAGTAAGACAATAAATACAGTGTGTATTTTCATGTTTAAAATAGAATGGAATGGAGGCAAAAGTATCTGAAACAATTCACAATAATGATTCATTAAAATTAGAATAAGAACTTTGGTCCTGGTATCATTTTTTTTTACTATGACTATGAAATATCTTTTCGGTCTTTAGGGAACTTTTAAAGTCATTCTCTTCTTTACATCTATGTGAACAAAACATTTGGAAATTTTCTATGGGTGTGTATTCTGGGACCCCGGAGCCTTCAAGTATATTGTGCACCTCGACAAAATCATGGTTCTGTGAGTTCTGCAGACCAGTCTGGGGGTGGGGGCCAAGGGATGAATAGGCCTCCTGCAGACCTTGCTTCATGAATGGATATAAGGACAAAGGAAATGACCTTTGCACTTTTCATGTACTGACTTTGTTGATTAATATTGATCTTAGAATTGTGTTTCTATTTTCCCTCTGTTCAGTTGGTGTAAATATAATTATATAGTTTACCTTTCATGTACTCTGGTGAAAGACTGTTATTTGTCTTTGGCTGATATTACTATATAAAATGTAACCCAGGAAATAAAAGCAATATTCAAATATTATTTTTCATCTTGATTAGATCTAAATATTTTAAAACTCTGTTTCCTCTATTAAAGTAATTCTTATAAACTGTTCAGGTAATCATAATAATTTTCTCCCAAAATTACCTGGCTAAGAGGGTACGTGTACAAACAAGTAATAATTGAATAAGGACATAGGTGAAATAAATCAGTGTTATAATTGATATTATATTTGACCAATGGGTGAAGAGTCCATTTGGGTATAGAGTGATGGGTGTATAGTGTATGCCATAGATAGGAACTTGCAGGAATGGAGCATTTTTTTGTTATACTATTAGATCAGTTTCTTGCAAAATTTTTTTAGCTTTTGGTTAAGCTCTTTGAAGAATTATATGGGTCTAACATCTTGGAAAATCAATTCTGGAAAATATAAGTATTTGAGGACAGACTAAAACTTAAAAAATGTCTTTGCTTGGGGCCCTCCTGGTGGCTCAATTGGTTAAGCATCTGCCTTCTGCACAGATCATGATCTTTGGGTCCTGGGATCGATCCTAGTGTCAGGCCCCCTGCTCAGTGGGGAGTCTGCTTCTCCCTCTCTCTCTGCCCTCTCCCACTGCTCATGCTCTCTCTCTCTCTCTCAAATAAGTAAAATCTTTAAAAAATTTTTTCTTTGCTTTATCACAGCATTTTGAATTTACTTCAGTTTTTGTTTTTGTGTTTTTTTTGGTAGGGGTAAAGAGTCAGGGAGACCACAATTATAATCACATGGAAAGAGCTTAGTTGATCAAGTATATTTACATAGTTTTTGATTTTTAAACTCCTGTGAGAGAGGCTGGAAAGCATTTTTGTATGAAGAAGCCAACTCGGTTTTACCCAACTAATAAGCAGAAGAGCTGTAGTCAGTGCAGGGTTCAACAGGCATATAAAGCAATGTGGCTACTGCTTACTAATCATATTAAACATAGTCATATTCTTTACTCTGGTAGAATAACCACTATGAGTTTTTAATGTCTGATTTCTTTAGCTCAGCATAATGTATATTAGATTCATTTACATTCATTACATTGATTCTAAATTTCCCTTTTTCTAATGTACACTTAGTTTTGAGCCACGAAGAAATGCTGGTCTGTTTAGAGTACTCCAAAGAGGCTGAATTTTTGTTCATATTTGTAACTGGTAATGACAATTTTTTTTTTTAAAGATTTTATATATTTATTCGACAGAGAGAGAGACAGCCAGCGAGAGAGGGAACACAGCAGGGGGAGTGGGAGAGGAAGAAGCAGGCTCCCAGCAGAGCAGAGAGCCTGATGTGGGGCTCGATCCCAGAACGCCGGGATCACGCCCTGAGCTGAAGGCAGACGCTTAACCGCTGTGCCACCCAGGCGCCCCTGGTAATGACAATTTTTATGATAAAAGAATGAGTGTGCTATAGAGGTAGAATATTCTACTCATCTTTTGGAATTTTTTGTGAGGAATTTCAATATGAATAGATCCATTTATATTTTTACAGTTAGCACGTTACTTATTTAAAAAGTTTTTATTTAAATGCCAGTTAACATACAGTGAATACTAGTGTCAGGTGTACAATATAGTGATTCATCACTTACATACAACACCTGGTGCTTCTTAATTCCCATCACCTATTTCACCCATCCCCCCACCCACCTCCCCTATGGTAATCATCAGTTTGTTCCCTATAATTAAGGGTCTGTTCCTTGGTTTTCCTCTCTGTCTCTCTTTTATTTTTCCTTTGTTTCTTTTGTTTCTTAAATTACACATATGAGTGAAATCATATGGTATTTGTCTTTCTCTGATTGACTTATTTCACTTAGCATGATACTCTCTAGCTCTATCCATGTCTTTGCAAATGGCATGATTTCATTCTTTTTTATGGCTGAGTGATATTCCATTGTATACATATACCACTTCTTCTTTTGTACATTCACCAGTCGATGGGCAGTTGGGCTGTTTCTGTAATTGGCTATTGTAGATAATGCTTCTATAAACTCAAAATGGATTAAAGACCTAAATGTGAGACCTGAACCCATAAAATCCTAGAAGAGAGCACAGGCAGTAATTTCTCTGACATCAGCCATAACATCTTTCTAGATATGTCTCCTGAGGCAGGGGAAACAAAAACAAAGATAAATTATGGGGACTTCGTCATAATAAAAAGCTTCTCCACAGCAAAGGAAACAATCGGCGAAACTAAAAGGCAACGTACAGAATGGGAGAAGTTATTTGTAAATGACATATACAATAAAAGGTTAGTATCCAAAATATATAAAGAGCTTATAGAACTCAACACCCCAAAAATGAATAACCCAATTAAAAATGGGCAGAAGACATGAATAGACATTTTTCCAAGAAGACATACAGATGGCCAACAAACACATGAAAAGATGCTCAACATCACTGATCATCAGGGAAATGAAAATCAAAATTATAATGAGAGAAGAGTCCAAGATGGCAGAGGAGTAGGAGACCTTAGTTTTGTCTGGTCCCAGGAATTGAACCAGATAGCTATCAAATTATTCTGTACACCCGCAAACTCAACCAGAGATCTAAGAAAAGAATTGCAGCAATTCTACAAATTGAAAAGCGACCACTTTCTGCAAGAATGACAAGATGAAAAAAAAAAAAAAAAGAATGACAAGATGGAAAAACTCACCTCAAAAAAGAGAACAAGAGGCAGTACTGACTGCCAGGGACATAATCAGTATGGATATAAGTAAGGTGTCAGAAATAGGGTTATAAAGATACCAGCTAGGCTTGAAAAAAGCATAAAAGCCTAGAAGGCACTAAGAATCCCTTTCTGGAGAAATGAAAGAACTAAAATCTAATCAAGTCAAAAAAAAAAAAAAAGGCTATTAATGAGATGCAATAAAAATGGAGGCTCTAATTGCTAGGATAAATGAGGCAGAAGAGAATTAGTGATATAGAAGACCAAATGATGGAGAATAAAGAAGCTGAGAAAAAGAGAGATAAATAACTACAGGATCACGAGGGGAGAATTTGAGAGATAAGTGATACCATAAACTGGAACAATATTAGAATAATTGGTATCCCAGAAGAAGAGGAAAAAGAGAAAGAGTGGGGCAGGTTTATTGGAGCAAATTATAGCTGAGAATTTCCCTAATCTGGGGAAAGAAATAGGCATTCAAGCTCAGGAGGCACAGAGACCCCCCCCGCCCCCAAAAATCAGTGAAAATAGGTCAACACCTTGACATATTAGTGAAGCTTGAAAATCTCAGAGACAAAGAGAAAATCCTGAAAGCTCTTGGGACAAGAGGTCCTTAACCTTGAAGTGTAGAAACATTAGACTGGCAGCAGACCTATCCGCAGACCTACCCGCAGACCTATCCACAAACCTGGTAGGCCAGAAAGGACTGGCATGATATATTCAGGGTGCTAAATGAGAAAAATATGCAGCCAAGAATACTTTATCCAGCAAAGTTGTCATTCAAAATAGAAGGAGAGATAAAAAGCTTCCAGGACAAAGAGAAACTAAAAGAATTTGTGATCACTAAACCAGCCCTGCAAAAAATATTAAAGGGGGTTCTTTAAGTGAAGAGAGAGCCCAAAAGTAACATATACCAGGAAGGAACTGAGACAATATAAGGAAGCAGTGACTTTACAGGTAATACAATGGCAGTAAATTCCTATCTTTCAGTAGTTATTCTGAATATAAATGAGCTGAATGCTCCAATCAAAAGACACAGGGTATCAGATTGGATAAAAAAGCAAGACCCATCTATATGCTATCTGCAAGAGACTCCTTTTAGACCCAAAGACACCTTCAGATTTAAAGTGAGGGGGTGGAAAACCTTTTATCATTCTAATGGACATCAAAAGAAAGCTGGGGTAGCAATCCTCATATCATCAAATTAGATTTTAAACCAAAGAGTGTAATAAGAGATGAGGAAGGACACTGTATCATACTTCAAGGGTCTATCCAACAAGAAGATCTAACAATTGTAAATATTTATGCCCCTAACATGGGAGCAGCCAATTATATAAACCAACTAATAACAAAATTAAAGAAATACATTAATAATAATAAAATAATAGTAGGGGACTCAGAATAATGGACAGATCATCTAAGCAGAAGGTCGACAAGGAAACACGGGCTTTGAATGACACACTGGACCACATGGATTTCACAGGTATATTCAGAGCATTCCATCCCAAAGCAACAGAAAACACTTTCTTCTCAAGTGCATATGGAACATTCTCCAGACTAGATTGCATACTGGGTCACAAATCAGGTCTCAAATGGTTCCAAAAGATTGGAATCATGCCTTTCATATTTTCAGACCACAATGCTTTGAAACTGTAACTCAATCATAAGAGGAAATTTGGAAAGAACTCAAATATATGAAGGCTAAAGTACATCCTACTAAGGAATGAATGGATCAACCAGAAAAATTAAAGAAGAATTTTTAAAAATTCATGGAAATAAATGAAAATGAAAACACAACTACTCAAAATCTTTGGGATGCAGCAAAGACCATCATAAGAGGGAAGAATATAGCACTGCAAGCCTTTCTCAAGAAACAAGAAAAGTCTCAAATACACAACCTAACCTTACACCTAAAGGAGCTGAAAAAGAACAGCAAATAATGCCAAACCAGCAGGAAAAGAGAATTAATAAAGATTAGAGCAGAAATCAATGAAATAGAAACCAAAAGAACAGTAGAACAGATCAACGAAACTAGGAGCTTGTTCTTTGAAAGAATTAAAAGATTGAGGGGCACCTGGGTGACTCAGTCATTAAGCGTCTGCCTTTGGCTCAGGGCGTGATCCCAGAGTCCTGGGATCGAGTCCCACATCAGGCTCCTCCGCTGGGAGCTTGCTTCCTCCTCTCCCACTCCCCCTGCCTGTGTTCCCTCTCTCACTGGCTGTCTCTCTCTGTCAAATAAATGAATAAAATCTTTAAAAAAAAAAAGAATTAATAAGATTGATAAACCCCTGGCCAGACTTATAAAAAAAAAAAAAGAGAAAGGACCCAAATAAATAAGATCATGAATGAAAGAGAAGAGAGCACACCCAACACTGAAGAAATACAAACAATTATAAGAACATATTATGAGCAACTATATGCCAACAAATTAGACAATCTGGAAGAAATAGATGCAGTCCTAGAGACGTATAAACCACCAAAACTGAACCAGGCAGAAATAGAAAACCCGAACAGTCCCATAACCAGCAAGGAAATTGAAGCAGTAATCAAAAATCTCCCAACAAACAGGAGTCTGGGGCCAGATGGCTTCCCAGGGGAATTCTACCAAACATTTAAATAAGAATTAATACCTGTTCTTCTGAAGCTATTTCAAAGAAACAGAAATGGAAGGAAAGCTTCCAAACTTTTTCTATGAGGCCAGCATTACTTTGATCCCCAAACCAGACAAAGACCCTACCAAAAAGGAGAATCACAGACCAATATCCCTGATGAACATGGATGCAAAAATTCTCACCAAAATACTAGCCAATAGGATCCAAGAGTACATTAAAAGGATTATTCACCACGACCAAGGGGGATTTATTCCTGGGCTTCAGGGGCTGTTCAATATCCGCAGATCAATGTGATATACTACATTAATAAAAGAAAGGACAAGAACTATATGATACTCTCAGTAGATGGCAGAAAAAGCATTTGACAAAGTACAGCATCCTTTCTTGATTAAAACTCTTCACAGTGTAGGGATAGAGGGAACATACCTCAGTATCATAAAAGGCCACAACAAATACCTTTCTCAATGGGGAAAAGCTGAGAGCTTTTCCCCTAAGGTCAGGAACATTGCAGGGATGTCCACTATCGCCGCTGTCGTTCAACATAGTACTAGAAGTCCTAGCCTGAGCAATCAGACAACAAAAAGAAATAAAAGGCATCTGAATCTTCAAGGAAGTAAATTCTCACTCTTCACAGATGACATGACACTCTATGTGGAAAACCCAAAAGTCTCCACCCAAAATTGGTGGAACTCAAATAGGAATTCAGCAAAGTGAGAGGATATAAAATCAATGCATAGAAATCAGTTCCATTTCTATGCACTAACAATGAGACAGAAGAAAGAAAAATTAAGGATTTGATACCATTTACAATTGCACCCAAAACCATAAGATACCTGGGAATAAATCTAAGCGAAAAGGCAAAGGAACTGTACTCAGAAAACAATAGAATGCTCGTGAAAGGCATTGTGGAAGTCACAAAGAAATGGAAAAACGTTCCATGCTTATAGATTTGAAGAACACATATTGTTAAAATGTCTGTGCTTCCTAGAGCAATCTATACATTCAATGCAATTCCTATCAAAATACCATCATGTTTTTTTTTCACAGAGCTGGAACAAATATTCCTAAAATTTGTATGGAACCAGAAAAGACCCCGAATAGCCAGAGGAATGTCGACAAGGAAAACCAAAGCTGGTGGCATCCAATTCCAAACTTCAAACTGTATTACAAAACTGTAATCATCAAGGCAGTATGGTACTAGCACAAAAACAGACACATATACCAATGGAATGGAATAGAGAACCCAGAAATGGACCCCAACTCTATGGTCCACTAATCTTCAACAAAGCTGGAAAGAATATCCAATGGAAAAAAGATAGTCTCTTCAACAAATGGTGTTCAGAAAATTGTACAGCCACACATAGAAGAATGAAACTGAACCATTTTCTTACACCATATATAAAAATAGACTCAAAATGGATGAAAGACCTAACTGTGGGACAGGAATCCATCAAAATTGTAGAGGAAACACAGGTAGCAACCTCTTCGTCCTCAGCCACAGCAACTTCTTGCTAGACATGTCTCCAAAGGTAGAAATGTACTATTGAGACTTCATCAAGATAAAAACTCTTGCACAGCAAAGGAGACAGTCAACAAAACCAAAAGACAACGGAACGAATGGTAGAAGATATTTACAAATGTATTATCAGATATAGTGCTAGTATCCACAAAAATAAAGAACTTACCAAACTCAACATCCAAAGAACAAATAATCCAATCAATAAATGGACAGAAGACACGAACAGATATTTCTCCAAAGAAGACATCCAAATGACCATCAGACACATGAAAAAATGCTCAACATCACTCAGCATCAGGGAAATACAAATCAAAACCACGATGAGACACCACCTCACACCTGTCAGAATGGCTAAAATTAACAAGTCAGGAAACAACAGTGTTGGCGAGGATGTGGAGAAAGGGGAACCTTCCTACACTGTTGGTGGGAATGCAAATTGGTTCAGCCACACTGGAAAAGAGTAGGAAGGTTCCTCAAAAAGTTGAAAATAGAGCTGCCCTATGTCCCAGCAATTGCACTACTAGGTTTTTACCCCCAAAATAAAAAGGTACTGATCTGAAGGTGCGTCTGCATCTGCACCCCATTGTTTCTGGCAGCAACGTCCACAATATCCAAGCTATAGAAAGAGCCCAGATGTCCGTGAAGAGATGAATGGATAAAGAACAGATGGTATTTTTATACACACACACACACTCTCTCTCTCTCTCTCTCTCTCTCTC
>NW_024424119.1:1207975-1305857 GCF_017311325.1 Ursus maritimus
CTCTCTCTCTCTCTCTCTCTCTCTCTCACACACACACACACACACACAATGGAATACAACTCAGCAATCAAAAAATGAAATCTTGCCATTTGCAATGACATGGATGGAATTAGAGGGTATTATACTAAGTGACATAAAACATCAGAGAAAGACAATTATCATATAATCTCACTGATATGTGGAATTTAAGAAACAAAACAGAGGAGTGTAGGGAAGGGAGGAAAAAATAAAACAAGACAAAACCAGAGAGGGAGACAAACCGTAAGAGACTCTTAATCATAGGAAGCAAACTGGGTTGATATAGGGGAAGGGGTGGTTGTGGATGGGGTAACTGGGTGATGGACATTAAGGAGGGCATGTGATTTAATGAGCACTGTGTATTATATAAGACTGATGAATCACTGAATTCTACCTCTGAAACGAATAATACATTGTATGTTAATTGAATTTAAATAAAAAAACTATAATGGAATATCACCTCACATTTGTCAGAATGTCTGAAATGGACAATATAAGATAAAACAGGTATTGGCGAGGTTGTGGAGAAAGGTGAACCCTTTTGCATTGTTGATGGGTAAGCAAACTGATGCAGCCACTGTGGAAAACAGTTTGAAGGTTCCTCAAAAAGTTAAAAATAGAATTACCCTAGGACCCAGCAATTGCACTACTTGGTATTTACCGAAAGAATATAAAAATACTAATTCAAAGGGATGCATGCATGCATCCATGATTTTAATAGCACATTAAATACTTTTATGCATTGTTTGTGTCTGGTGAACAGGTAAAGAACAAAAGCTCCTTCAGCAATTTTTGTAGTATCTTCTTAGTTTCCATACTTATACAAGTAGAATGATATCCTGTCAGTAAATGCCGGCTTCACTAACTGCTTAATCCATCTGTTTTCTAATTGTCTTTATTTAATGTTTCTTAATAACTCTTTAGTTGAGGCCACATTTCTGTTAAAGTAGCTGATTAAATTTCGTAAAAAATATGTGGCTTCTCCATTGGAACATAATGTCGAAAATACTGATCAGAAATCTTAACCCGTGAGTCTATTTTGTGAAATATTTTTCCTCATTCATAGTCAGAATGAGAAATAACTTAGTTGTAAATGTAGTAGAAAACATCTTGGGAATCTTGTAATTCTATAGATTTAATGAATTAACTGTTGCATTTTCCAAAGAGCTGGACCTTTTTTTCCTGTAAATTTGATATGATGCAGCAGAAACTTTTTCTTTTTCTTTTTTTTTTAATGATTTTTTATTATATTATGTTAGTCACCATACAGTACATTCCCGGTTTCCGATGTAAGGCTCGATGATTCATTAGTTGCGTATAACACCCAGTGCACCATGCAATATGTGCCCTCCTTACTACCCATCACCAGTCTATCCCATTCCCCCACCCACTCCCCTCTGAAGTCCTCAGTTTGTTTCTCATAGTCCATAGTCTCTCATGCTTCATTCCCCCTTCTGATTACCCCCCTTTTTTATCCCTTTCTTCCGCTACCCATCTTCCTAGTTCTTATGTTCCATAGATGAGAGAAATCATATGATAGTTGTCTTTCTCTGCTTGACTCATTTCACTTAGCATTATCTCCTCCAGTGCTGTCCATTTTGCAGCAAATGTTGAGAATTCATTCTTTCTGATAGCTGAGTAATATTCCATTGTATATATGGACCACAACTTCTTAATCCAGTCATCTGTTGCAGGGCATCTCGGCTCCTTCCACGATTTAGCTATTGTGGACATTGCTGCTATGAACATTGGGGTGCATATGGCCCTTCTCTTAACTACGTCTGTATCTTTGGGGTAAACACCCAGTAGTGCAATGGCTGGATCATAGGGTAGCTCAATTTTTAACTTTTTAAGGGACCTCCACACTGTTTTCCAGAGTGGCTGTACCAACTTGCATTCCCACCAACAATGTAGGAGGGATCCCCTTTCTCCACATCTTCTCCAACAATTGTTGTCTCTTGCCTTGTCTATTTTTGCCATTCTAACTGGCGTAAGGTGGTATCTCAAGTGTGGTTTTGATTTGAATTTCCCTGATGGCTAATGATTTTGAGCAGAAACTTTTTCTATTTATATTGAGTGGGTGGATGTTTATGTAGATGTGAAATGAAGATGGAAAGTTAAGTGTACTCGTGGATTACTAGTAACATAGTTTGTGTTAATGCTATCAAATTTTCCAGTAGGTTATTATTTACATGTGTAGAGAAATAAGAGTGTTTAGGGTTTGGTCATAACTAAGCTGAAAATGGATAAAATGCTCTAAGAATGGGAAGGAATGAAAGAGAAGCAACTCTGGTAGATTGTAGATCAGCTGATCGCAAACCACAGTTAAGAAGGGCTCATTACAGCCTGTCAATTTAATACCCACACTCTGTAGTTAAGATTTCTCTTGCTGCTCTACCCCTAGAATTGTCTAAACATTTTTTTCAATGAAGTAAGTATCAGAACTTACTGAGCACTAAATTATCTGTTACTATAAAAAGTAGTTTGATAATTTAGAATTAAATTACATTTCAGGTCTAGTTACTGACTTGGGTCTTAATTAGTTATCATCAGTTACATTTTTAGTTAAATAAGAGGTTGCTCTGCCTCATACTTAGTGATGTCTTTACTACTTAATGGATAATCTTATCTAATTATATTAATAACACATTCTTCTTAATTCTTACTGTCATAGCTAAAAAACGTGGGTTAGAAAACAATGAAATGGAAAATATCTCTCTTCCCTTTGTTTTTTATTTATGAAATACACTTTCAAAGGACAGCTTGTAAGGTACAAACTTTTGGGTTCTCAAAGCCAATGACAGTGATTCCATTGAACATCTGGCATTTTTACATTTTATGTACATTCCCATATTTTCATAGCTTATATATTTGGAGATGTAAGACATTGTTGCTATCTGTTGGATAGGAAATGGGGGTTACTAGATTTCTTATCTCATCTGGCAATTTGGTTGTGCCTTAGAAATAATTAACTGATAACTTTCAATAATAATTTTTTGGGAGAGCTAGATTTTACTGTAAATGTAGGATGTTAAAAACTACCTTTTCTAATTATTGATTTCAATTTCTGAAGGAAATAGGAATTAATATGTTTGCCTGTATTTTTTAAATGAGTCATTTTTTTGCCTTTTGATTTTTTATTACTCAAAAAGCTTCATTTTTTAATGCTTCATTTTTTTAAAAGCTTCATTTTTTTGCTTTCTGTCTCTCCTTGTGCCTTTAACACTTCATAATGATTTTCTACTCTTCAATAAGGAGAGTGCGCTTGATCCTGTCATAGACACATTTAGCACACATGGAACCCCCATAAGCCCTGCCGACATGTTTTTTTTTGTTGTTGTTGTTTTAGACAACTTCATAAAAACTTTAGATCTCTCAGCACTAACTCCTCAAAGTTGGTCTGGGCACACGCCACATGAGGATTTTGGTGCTTTCCAAACCTTCTTGGTATAAAGGTAAACAATTCTATTACCAGGGGTTTGGGACAGTCTAGTACTGTAGGACCGCCTACGACGGTATGTCAAATGCTGCAGCATTCTGAATGCCTATAGATGCCATCCCTGGAAAAGGAAAAAGGATATGGATACCAGTCCTTTTGGATTAAAGGCCAACCTTACTGCAGTTTGACCTTAAGTCATTACTTCTGCATTAACCCTGTTTCCATATAGGATCACATTCTGATATACTTGGGGTGAGCACATCACCATACCTTCTGAAGGGATCATAATTCAACGTGAACATGCTTATAATAACCATAACAGCCACATCAAGTTACTACCAGACTTGTCTTATTTTAAGGCATTCTTTTCTTAGTTCCTTCCTAATTATCATTTAATTGTTAATAAACAGAATGAAAAGCAGAATCATTTCACACATTTTTTCATACCTTCAAAAGCCTTCCATATCAGACATTTGCACATGAAAGTAGTTTTTCATAATTAATTAGCCATTCTGTGCATCACGAAGGAAATATGTTAAAAGTAATACCTCAGTTTGGGTGTTTCAAGTATTAACTTGTTATTTTATCAATCATTTATTATGGTTGTGTGAAAATTCCAATTCTACAATTGAGACAACTAATTTAGTATTTTCTGTCTTAGAAAATTGCTAATTTTAAGACATTCTCATCTTTAAATTAGATTGATGGTTTTCTGTGTCAATAATAACATGAATTTGACTTCCTGTGAGATAGGAACAAATAATCATGATTCTATATAATAAGTCTTAGGGTAATGAAATATGGAAGTATTCAATGCATGCAGACTCCTGACAATTCTCTTTAAATTTGGACTTAGCATTTTTAACCAATATGTATATGTTCTTAAAAGGAGCAACAAGAATAGCCATTCTTATTAGTATTTTGACTTGATATCACAAATAGTTTGCTTGAAAAGTATTATCTATTACTGATTATTGCTCTTTGTATTAATATGTAGTCTGCAAGTTTCTTTATTTCTAAATGGGACTGTTAATGTCATTCTTTCCTACTAATAAAGTTATGTAGTGCATTCTCTTAAATGATCTTATGTAATTTCAGAGAGGTTTAGATGAGTGTTACTATTTGTCAGCACTAAAAAGAATAGATTTCTCTTTTAAAAAAATAGATTTCTCTGTGCTGCTGAATTTTACCATTTTTGACTCTGATGTTGTTCCTTGCATTATTTTGGGTATTTTTGACTCTTTATTTCTGAATATTTTAATTTGGAAATAGCAGTTAATCCTCTGTAGTGAGTCAAGCAGTCGACGGAGTGGTAGATCTTGCTGCATGTTCACAAAATCTAGGACTTCTGGGAGAAGGGAATGGGAAAGTAAGATAGGTAAGACAAAATTCTCCCTCGCCAAAGAAACAAATTGTGTTTATTTTGTTCACTCCCTTATTTTTCTTCCTGAAGCAAATATTAGTAACGAAATAGGAAAGTTTGTGCTGATGAATCTGAACTTCTGTTTCTTCCTTTGGGGGAAAGATTGCATCTTAAACCAAAATATCCTAAAATTTCTCACATTTCCATTTTCCATATTTATAAGCCAAGATAATTATAGCAAAATGTCATAGAACGCTATCTATACTTAACTAATAATAGAAAGCAGAGCGGTAGATAAATAGTATTGCATTCAGAGGAATAGTTGGTACAATTTACAGTGTTTAGGATGATTTTTTTTTTTTTTTGGTAAAAGCAGAACAGTGAGCAGAAAGGCATTGCGGTAGCAGCAGAAGTACTGAGTTAAGTAAGCGTCTGGTGCATTTGGGCTTTGGTGATTATGCTCCTTGGGTTGAAGAGGAGTATTCATGTTGACTTGTAATGGGAGAGAAACATGGAAATCTCACTGACAGAGTCAAATGTTGGATCCCTTAAATGTTGGACTCAGGAGTCTAGATTTTATTCTAAAAGCAGAGTAGCATAGATTACAGTTTATTGAACTCAGAAATGAAAGCTTATAAGGTATTTGAGGGGGATTAAAGTGACAGCTATAAAGACGAATTGGTGCTAGGAGTGACTGCAGGCAGAGAAATGAGTTTGCTTTGTTATGCTAGGTTTCAGTGTCTGAAAGTGAAGATGGAAGGATCCTGGTATAAGGACTTAATGCAGGAGACATTTTAAAGGAAGAACTAATTGTAGATGATGACAGGATTTTTTAGGAGTAGATGAGAAGGGAGGGTTTGGGAAATGCTGACTATGAATGTAGAAGAATGGAAGAATCATGGTATCATTGATAACAGAATGTTTGTTTGCAGTTGAAGGAGTTATTTTAGGCATGTTGAGTGTAAGGTGTTTTCTGAACTTTCAAAGCATTATACCTGTCAAGATTTGAGCTCTAGAGATAGATAGTACAGTTTGGAGATTATTAAGGCTTTGAAATTAATTTGGATGGAGATGATAATTTTATCACCAAAATATTGAGAGACTTACTGTTTCAAGGCTGTTGTTGAGTGAGCCAGTCTATCGTTAGGTGTGTTAGGGATTATTTTGAATGATATCTGCCCTGTTACATGGAATGTTGACCTAGACACAATTTAACCTTTGAACTCTTTATAGGAAACTTGTTTTATAAGATGGAACTGCTGACTATGTATTCATGATAATGAAAGTCCTAGTAGATCTAAAATAACCTTTCTTTGAACTTCTCCCCTTAATACTGTTCCTTCTTCTTAGTTATATATTTAAAGTGATGATGGTGGGTGTCTTATGGATAGGACATAGAAGTCAGTCATTTGCTCTAATTGTTGGTTATTTATGAGAGTGTATTTATAAATAAACATACATGTGATTAAAATACATCTTGAAGAAAATTTATCTCAATCTATTGGTTAATTTTTTCTAAACAAACATACATTGGCTATTTTTATTCATTGCAACCTAGGTTTTCAGTTTTATAGGCCTTCTAGCATTCAGCACATTGATACTTACCGATGATGAGAGGGTAATCCTTCTGTTGCAGGCATGCTTTCAAAAATGTGCTCTCCTCTTAGTTGTTTTTAATACAAGTTTTCAATGAACCATGCACTGGATTTTATCATTTGTAAATGTGAATGTATAGGCTATCACCTCTGTTCAGAAAAAATTGAATTTATCACTCACTGCATTTTTGAAAATGTAAAACATTATCCTCAAGTGTGTAGTGAGTATTCATGTATGGTACATTCAAAGTATGACTTAGTGTGACTTTATGTACCTAGTAAAAGTTTAAAGCATTCCAATCCTGTTGTGTTTCAGTGCACCTGCAGGAAAGACATGGTCAAAATCTCAATGGATATCTTTGTGAGGAAATTTCAGCCAGACAGATATCAGCTTTGGAAGCAAGGAAAAGATATATACACCATTGATCACACAAAGCCTACTCCAGAATCCACACCTGAAGTAAAAGCATGGCTGCAGAGGAGGAGGAAAGTAAGAAAAGCATCTAGGAGGTAATGATTTCTTCTCCCCGCCACCCACTTATTGTACCTCCTCAATAAAAATGGGTCATTGAACATGATGTTCTCAAAAACTGTTCATTTGCTTTCTCCTGTTTATTCATCATAAATTTACTTAATATGTTACTGAAAATTTGAGGCAAAGTTTTATAATTCTTAAGAAGTATAATAAATAAAATATAGGAAAGGGTGTATAATGTGCTTGAGAATATTCCTGACATGCTATAAAGTCCCGGAACCTCCCAGACCCCTTACTATGTACATTAAGGTTGTATTAGTGACCTCTATTCATCTCCATATTTTTATCAACTTCAATAACTTGATGTTGAACTTTTTCATTTTGCTACTGATTTTCTTTCTGACTTCAGTTGTTTTCTTCATTTCTTCATTCTTCATTTGAGATACTTTACTCATGGGGATACCTACATTTTGCTGCATTTTATACACTTGGTTTTATTCTCTTACAAGATGTAAAGCAGAGCATGTGGTATTTGTTTAACATGGTTGTCCATGTGCACTTATTCTATATTCCATTTTTATGGCCAGAGCCATTTCAAAAGTTTTTAGGTCATCTGTGGGCATCTTGCTATTTTAAAACCCATTGAATGGAGCATGTATTATGTTGCTCAGGTCCTTAGGCAAAGGTTTTAGGCTCTTATATTTTCTAGGTTTATATTACACTTTTATTCTCCAATATTACTCATTGTTTTCGTTTCAGATTGTAAAAGTAATATTTGGCATTGGAGAATATTTGTAAAATAAGGAAAAGAATAGTGAAGGAATCCCAAATCACTCATAACGTCACAATCCAGAGATACCAGTGTTAACATTTGGTAGATATCCTTTACGTGTGTGTTTATTATATTATATAATATACTTTTCCAAAATTGGGGCGATGCTCTGTTAACCCTTTGATGACCAGTTTTGTGAGTGTTTTTCATGTAATTAAGTGATTTGATAACAACATAATAACTGAATGCCTGCATGTATTTAATCCCCTGTGTTTGGATCAGTAGGTCATTTCTAGTTTTGGGGGGTTTTTTGGTTTTGTTTTTTGTGGGTTTTTTTGCCATTAACTAAATAACAGTGTAATTTTAAATCTTTGCCCACACTTCTGATGATTATTTTCTTACTCTGAAATTTATATTCTGCAATTTCAGAATGGTAGTGAGTGGAGGAAACTTAAGAACATGGAGTCAGACTTCTGCATTTTATAAGAGATATACCTGAGGCACGGGGTTAGTAACAATTAGAATTCAGGTGTTCTTACTTTACCCTATAGTGTACAGCAGTGATTTTCAAACTGTTAGTTTTCAAATCAATTCAGTAGGCTAGGAACAACATTTTATATGAGGAAGCAAAATAGAATAAAAAGTATTACAGTTCTTTTCTGTGGTAAGGGTAAGTATTAATTCCCAATGTGTGAACATGTATGTATGAGTGTGTTGTGTCGCTATCTAAAATGTATAACTTATAATGGGTTGGTTGTATTAGAAAAAGCTTGGGAAATACTGATTTAGAGAGTCAGTGCCAAAAAGGCTACCTGTGGGAGGAGGCAGAAGTCAATCTGAATTCAGAAGAAATACCAATAGAACATCTTGACAATTGTTTTTGAATGGACGGAAAACAAAATACTTTAATTAGGTGCATGATCTGGTCTCCTAGTTACTAACTATAGTGGCCCTTTTGGGTTGACAGAGAACATAGATTTATGACATTGAACAGATTTGAAATGCCTTTTAGTAGGTTAAAATAATCAATGGACTTTGCTCACCCAGTTAGAAAGCCTCCTGTTAAGGGGCTTGTTGATTATGCTCAGCCTTGTGGCTTGAATGTGGCATTTCCTGCTCTCCCTTAAGTAATACCTATCCAGGAAATGTAATGAAGTGAGTGATTCATTGAAATCTCAAAGAGAAATCAGCTGTCTTATTTTACATGTGCTATGCTATTTATAATGTGAAGATTTCCCACCTGGCCAATGCATGGGTTTTCAGTAAAAGTGATAATGGTGACGATGATACCAGTACTGCCAGCAGCAGCCAAAGCTAATTTACATAGGTTATCCTTGGCTACCACCTTCATCTCAAAACCCTGCCCTCCCTTACTTCCTGTAACTCATAGTGGGGTGTGTGTGTGTGTGTGTGTGTGTTTGGACATGGAAATACATGTTGTTTGATTTGGGTTGTAATTCTTCTTAAATGGTAGTGTTGGAAATGTGTTTATACAAAAGGCATCTACAACAAAGCCATCAAGTGACTGTCTGGAAAATATTGAGAAAAAATAAAATGGTGTCCACTCTGAAAACAAGAAGTAGATATAAGATGTTAAATACATATAGTTAGCCTGTCTCCCCTGTTAATTCCTTTAGCTAATGATGATTTGGCATTTAATTTTAATGATTTACATGCATACTTCAGAATTAAATGAAACTCAGGGAAGTGTATGGCCACTAGTTCACCTTAGAATGTAAATAATGTACAGATTTTAACAACAGCTTATAGAGATCTTCTCTTTTCCTTTATTACCTAAAAAATATTTATGACTTTATTATCCTCTATGACATCATTTTTCACTTTATTTTTATTTTCAGACTTCTTTTAATATTATAAAATTTTAGCAATGACATTTTCCCCAATAATGTTTAATAATCAATTGTTTACAATTCTTTTAATTTTAATTTTTTGGTAAATTTTTATTAAAACTGCTAAGATTTCAATTTCAAATTTAATCTATTGTGAAGATTATTTTTGCATAATTAGAAAGCTATCAGTTTTTTCACTTCTTTCAGTAAGTAAAAATAACATTTGTATTGGTATGCGTTTCATCCTGTCCTTTGCAAACATTCTGCTCTGACCACAGCTTCTCTTGTTAATAGTTTCCAGTGCACTGGTTCTCACTCTAAGAGGCTTAAGAATGAGGGGGATGAAGACGTGTCACCTGTAGTTGATGGGGCAGAGGGCCTCACCCCTGACCCAGACGCAGAAGATCTCAAGGTCAATGAAAAACCAGAAAAAGCAGTGAAGATGGGGAACACAGAAGCACCTTCAGAAGAAGAGGCTTCTCCTAGCAGGAAGCAGCTGGATCAGAATTCATCAGATAATATCAAACTCCCAGGTGAGAAACTGATTATGTTTCACATGTAAGTATTGAGATGGTTGATGATCTCATGCCTTAAATCTGTGTTCTAGGACAGGTATCTTACCTTTCCGCATAGCTTAACTAGTAAGGCATCTAAAGCTGTGAAGTAACAGTGAGGAGGCCAAGTGAATGTTGTAAAAGTCAGGAGCATCACTGCTATGTGTGATGGAATTAGGAGATAGCCAGAAGTGCCTATTTGGTTTAATAAAAAAAAAAAAGGTTCTAAAATGAAAAAAAATTTTTGCGGGGGTGCAACTCAATTTACAATATACAATACATTTTTGGAAAGCTTCTCTTAAATTCACATGGAATGGTAAAAACCAATTATAGATAATTCTTTGCAGATTCTTAGCTTCCAACTTAATTTTAAGAAGAAAATAAAGATTAAGGTTTAAAAAAAAATAAGAATCATTTAGTTTTGTGAAATGGTATGTATAGTCCCCTGGCTGTTTCTCTCTACTAAAGTCATCACCTGTAAGTTTCAACTAGTTTGCTTTCTTCCTTTTTATAATATATGTCTCTGAAACTGCTGTAATGTTTTACCGCTTTAATATTTGTTGGAGTTTTTGTCCTTTTACTAATTGAACTTATTGGTAATTTCTCATACTGCTCATCCAGTCTGTCTTTCAACTGTGGGACTCCCCCAAATCTGGCCACCTACCCCTGCTTCCTCCTTGTTCAAGGTACTGTTATCTCTTGACTGGACTGTTGCAGAAATTGCTTCTTTTCTGCTTTTCCAGTGTCCTCCCTAGTCACCCATGCTAGTCGCTTCTCCATATGGCAGTCATAGTGATCCTTTTAAAAGATGTAGGTGAGGTCTTCTCCCTACCTTCTTCTTACTCTTATTTCACTTAGAGTAAAAGAAAAAGTCCTTATCATAGTTGTAATTTGATTCTCTCCTGTGTCTCCATTTTCATTACTTTTTGATCTTGAAATATCTGTGTTTAAGTAGAGTTTAAACTTAATTGAGTTTAGAGGAATAGAGTTTCTTACTTTATTGGAGAGCCAGACAAACATATAATTACAGTCCAGTGTGGTAAGTACCACAATAGAGATGTCCCGGGGTATTGCTGATATACGAAGGAAAGACTCCAAACAGACCAGAAGCTGTCCTGGCAAGGTTTCCTGGAGGAGGTGATATCTGAATTAATTTGTGATGAATGGATAGAAAATTGCAAGGTAGAGAAGGTAGAGAAAGGAATAGCAAGCAATGCAGAGAACACAGTTATGCCATACATATGGATTTTTTAAAAATATTTTATTTATTTGAGAGAAATATAGAGAGAGTGAGAGAGAGAGCATGAGCGCGGCTGGGGCCAGAAGGAGTGGGAGAAGCAGGCCCCCCGCTGTGGGGCTCTGTCCCAGGACCCCAGGATCACAACCTGAGCTGAAGGCAGATGCTTAACTGACTGAGCCACCCAGGCACCCCTGGATTTTTTTAAATAGTCCCTTACCATAGTCTTTAATCACACTGGATTTAATTTACTTGATGGATTACTAGGTGGTTTAGGCCAAGGGCACCCAGTTTTATTAGTTCTGTTGCTACATGGTTCCTTGTACTTTGACTTCCAGGGTTTGAGACCTGGCAGAACACTTAGGTACAAAACTTGGCTGGGTTCAAAGCTCTAGTATATGATAGGTGAAATGATGCCCGTGAATGTTTTAAGGGAGGGAGAAGGGTGAATAGAGATGGCAGTGGAAGAGACGTGCTCGTGATAACCTTTTCCCTTTATTTTCCATCAGTGTGTGATACAGGTTTAGGGTAGGACATATTTTTTATTTGGCTCTGCAGAGATTTACATGTGTTCTTTCCATACATTCTCTGAGCTGGAATGTTGCATTAGTAGCAGCTCTTAGCATCATGTATTGGAATATAATTCCCATTTTTAGAAAGATTTCAAATTGTTATTGCTTTGGATAATTATTATTGCATTGGCTTTTGACAGTGGTCAAAGTGTAACCTCTTCTTAATCTCTAATTTTGTCGGTAAGTATATTTTTTTGCCAAACTCCAGGATCTCACCTTGATAACTGTGAAGGCTCCATGATGCTGTGGTGACCTTTCCCACTCATGTCTGTGGGAGTTTAGAGGAAAAGTTGAAAGATAGAAATTTAGTTGAGAATTATTATTGAATAATAATGCAATGTAAGATTTACTAACAGTCTTCTGTTTCACTCCTCAGGAAACAGTTGCTTAAGCACACCCATAACAGAGGAAATAAAAACTAACGACGAACAAGCCTATGGTGTAATTCTACCTTCGAATCCCAGTGAAGCTGATGATTCCGTATCTGGTGGCCATGTGACATCCAAGGAATCAGACCCACCCAAGCTCCCGTGGCCAAAGTCACCTGAGTCGTGTTCCTCGGTGGCAGAGAGTAATAGTGTGTTGACAGAGGGAGAAGAGAGTGATGTGGAGAGCCGCAGGAGTGGCTTCGAACCTGGGGAAGTCCCACCAGTCTCCAGTGGAGAGAGAAATGGCCTCGAAGTCCCTGGTGTATGTGGCAATGTCTGTTTTTACTGTATTTATTGCATGGTGAGAGTGCTTTCTGGAAACAATATGCTGTGCATCAAAATCTTGCTTTAGTGTAGAAATAACATTTCACATTAACAGGTCTTAATTATATTTCCTTCGATGACCGGGAGGTAAACTTTTGTGAACTCTGGTTCACATGGTGATAATTCAGGGAGCATGGAATTTTCGGCTACATGCTGTAGCTTAATTTTCTTTTTCTTTAACTTTTTCTAAAATTGAACTTTGAGGTAATTATAGATTCATATGCAGTTGTAAGAAATAATACAGAAAGATCTTGTGTCCCCATTTTCCCCCAGTAGTACCTTCTTGGAAAACTATTGTAGGATATCACATTGATATTGACATTGATTACAGAATGGTTCTATTACCTGTAATATTAACCATACTTGAAATGATTCACCTGCAGAGCTCTGACCTCCTCCTGCCATCAGTTAAACCTCTGGGTCCCAGGCATCCTACAACCTCTATTTTAACTCATCTGCCATGCTTTCCCTTGTCTCTTCTTGGGCTCTGATTCTAGGACCAGGTTGACCTTTCTGGCCCTACCCACTGCCAGAAACTGGCCTTTTGCCTCTCAGAAAACTCAAGACCTCTCTTGATTGCCACCTACGCCATTCTAACTCTTTGCGTAGGGCCTCCCTGCTTCTCATATGTTCTTGTGCATTAATATTATATGCTTTCAGTATAAACTGTTGCTTTAATCCTAAGATTGTGAATGGACCAGACAAGCTCCGATGGTGTGTAGTGATTGTTGGAATTCATTACCCTGTGTTGACCTATACAACTTGGTGAGGGAACTCAAGGACACAAGTAAGGAGAGCATCAATTGTTGGAGCTGGTAAATTGAGCTGACCACTGAACATTCAGACCCACTTCTTGATTGTTCTTGCTCATTTCAACTCACCAGAGGCATTTTCACATCTTTGAGTAACAAGGGAGATTAGATAAGGAAATCAGCTTGGAATAGTCAGTTCATAGTAGTTTTAAAGTACCAAATAAAATGTAGATAATTTGCTTATTTGACCCAATAACTTTTACCATTTTATGCATGATTTGTATATCCTACTGAACTATTAAATATTTATCAAAAACATGAGCGAAATAGAAAAATATGGCCTAATTTATTTGAAATGGTTGCTAAGGGAAATTTGAAAATAGCATTCACATAATAATAAGCAAAATTTACAACTTAATTTCACATGGGGATTAAGCGCACCTGAGCAGATGCTGTGATTCTTTGTGGATCGTGAGTGAGTCAGATGCCTGTTGAAATTACCTTTACTCATATTCTTTAGAGTGGAACTGAAAGTAACTTTTCCATTTCCTTGTTTTCAGTGAAGGTGATTCTACCCTGGGTGCCTTTAACCTTTATCCTTACCATTTTACTGAACAAAGACTGCCTGCATAGGAAAGCAAACACTGCTGTTGAGGCCTGAGTCACTTGGTTTGCCCCTTCTCAGAATCAGCTGTGTGATATTCTTTTCTCATACCATGGTGTCAGGCAGCCCTTCTAAGCAATGCAGACCCATTTTGTTCTTACATGATTTTGACCAGTGTTTCTTAGTATTAAGTGTAATGCTGTGTGTATGCTTGCAGCAGTCAGCTTTAATCAGTCTTCTCAAGAAATATAAGTTATTTTTTGAACGGTGTCTGTCTGTCTCTCTGTCTATAACTGGGCTCCATGCTCTTCCTGGAATACACTGATTGTGTTCACACCTTACATGCTGTTCCTGTTGCCCTAAATACTCCTCTGAGCCCAGAGAGCTCCCCCAGTGCACTCAAGACTCCACTCAAATGTCTGCTTGCCAGAAAGGCTTTCTCTGATGACCCCATGCAAAATAGTTCCCTCCCATCTCTTTCCATTCCTTTGTTCTGCCCTTTTTTCTTTATTGCATATTTCTTTAAAAAAAAAACCACCCGACTTATTTATTTATTTGAGAAAGAGAGAGAGAGAGTGCGTGCGTGAGTGGGAGGGGCAGAGGGAGAGGGAAAGAGAATTTCAAGCAGACTCCACACTGAGCATGGAGCCCGATGCATGGCTCCATCTCACGACCCTGAGATCACGACTTGAGCCGAAACCAAGAGTTGGAGGCTCAACCGACTGCACCACTCAGTGCCCCTATTGCATATTTCTTAATAGTACCTGGTCAACATATACTTTTTGCTTGTTTATTGTCTGTGCCTTCCTCCTCCATAATGCACATTCCGTGAAAGCTGAGACCTGGTGTAGTTTTTCCTGCTATAGCGCAGTTCTTGCAACAACGTGGCACATAGTGAGGACTTGATAAATATTTCATATTAATTTTTAGCTAGTATAAACCACAGATATATCTCATCCTCTATTACTTTTTTTTTTGAGGGGGAGGGGTGGAGGGAGAGGGAAGAGAGAGAATCCTAAGCAGGCTCCATGCCTCCTATGGAGCCTGACACGGGCTCAATCTCACAACCCTGAGATCATGCCTGAGCTGAAATCAAGAGTCAGGCACTTATCTGACTGAGTCACCCAGGGTGCCCTCATTCTGTAATACTTTGACATCCTTTCCTTACTCCCGGCTTTGATTAGAATGTTGTCACGTATTTTCTCATAATCTTGTTTTGGTGTCAGAAGTCAGTGTAGTTTCTCTACTTCCAGCCACTGCTTCTTCAGTTTACAGGGACATTTCTGAGACTCCTTTCTTTCCTAGTCAGTTGTTGATGTAAACCCATTAGTTTCAAACTCTTTCTCTGAACATTTCCCCCTTCACATCCTGGTTTTTGTTTTTTGTTTGTTTGTGTGTTTGTTTTCTGAGTGCATGGGCAAGAAAGCTTGTATATAGATTCTATCAGAAGATGTCAGGGTGCATATGACCTTTTCATATACCTTTGGAAGGAAAATATAGTTTGGAGAGACCAGGACAAAAAATTTTATATAAAATTTAAGTGGTTTCTAGATGACAATAATGTACTATATTAAAAAAAATCTTTAAGTTTCTTATTTGATCCTCAGAGAAGTGGTGATTCATTTATGAATGGAAGGAAGTATACAGGCTCACTTTGGCATTATTGCTTTCTGGATAAGGATAGAAAGCAAAATAACCTGCCAGATTTTCACATGTGGCAAGCATAGAGGTGACCAAGTGCCACAGTTCTATATCATTATGAACATATAATCCTAAATTTAGATTAGTTTGAAAGAACTTTTGAAAATTTGCTAACTGCTGAGTTAATTGTAAGTTTGATAAGCCTACCCTGCACACAGATAGTGTTTTAATATGCAGTGGAAGGAGAGTTAATTGATCTCTTGGTAAAATAACTAATAGACTGGATTCCTATTTCTTTTGACTTACAGGTTTAATTTTTTTTTTTTAAGGACTAATTCCCCAGGAGGTATATAAGAATTCTTTATAACTAAATTGTCATAAATCATTCTGAACCATGGTTTTTCTTTATAACAAGTCTTTAACTGTGAGTGTTTCTTCTCCATTTTTGTTCCGTGACCAGAGAATAGAGGGAGAAACCAAAACTGCTAAAAGTTGGCGCCATCCACTGAGTAAGCCTCCAGCAAGATCCCCACTGACTCTGGTGAAGCAGCAGGCAACAAGTGATGAGGGTGAGCTTGTGATGTCTTGCTGTGTTTATTCTGTGTATACTGTGTGCTAGTCAGCATTCATTCTGTCTGTTCGTTGTAACAAACTTGTCTCAAAATTGCTTGGTAGAGAGGAACTTTGACCAAGTTGCAAAGACATACATGCCATAAGGACATCGTAAGAAACAGTTTACAGGCAAAAGGAATTTGGATTTTAAGGGTAAATCCTTGTTTCATATAAGCTAGCTATGTACCTAATCAAAGTTTTCCCATTTTCTATGATGGGATAAAATTGGTCTTTTTTTTTTTCAAGATTTTATTTATTTATTTGACAGAGAGAGAGACAGGCAGCAAGAGAGGGAACCAAGCAGGGGGAGTGGGAAAGGAAGAAGCAGGCTCCCAGCAGAGGAGCCTGATGTGGGGCTTGATCCCGGAACGCCAGGATCACACCCTGAGCCAAAGGCAGACGCTTAACAACTGAGCCACCCAGGCGCCCCTAAAATTGGTCTTTTCTGACATTCACCTTAAGATACTCTAGAGGAAGTTGAGAAACACTTCTTTAAAGGTGTCAAATCATGGAGTTACCATGCTGTAGGTTTCTTTGCATTGTCTTTATTTTTAACTTGAATCCTTTAAAATTACCAACAGCATCTTGAGTAAGAAACTCTGTGCAGTACCTCCATACCCTGCTATGCCTGGAATGTGCTGAAACACCCTTTCTCCGTAACTAGATTTGACTGGTGTGGCTTGATGTGAAGTCGTTTCACTTACAACCAGTTACTTTCCTGGATGTAATAGCTATCTTTTGTTTTACCTGGCTACCCTTTTTACCTCTCTTTTCTCTTTTTCCAAAAATGTCTTTTTGTTGCCTTCAATTAAAAATCAGACCACTGACTAGCTATTTCTTCCTTGCGAGTGTCTCATAGCATCAGGAGGGCCTTATTTTTTCCTTTTTTAAGAAGATCAATTTAAATAGGTTTTCTATAAAAAGCCCTTTTTCAAAGTATTGTCCTTTACTGGTGCAGATTGTTAGGGTCATGTGCCTGTGAAGATGCTGTCAGTGGAGTCATGTGAACTTTAGGTTCAGGCTTCTTCTTTGGTTTGAATACAGTCATCGGAGTTAGACATCTGTAGCAAATTTTTTTTTTTTTTCTCACTGTCTCCTTTATACCCCATGGTTAGTTAGGAAAAAAGATCATCAGTGTAGGGATCAGATAATGATTGTAGCAATTTCTAGAACACCAGCCAAAGGTGGAATTCTGTCTCTAGTAATACAAGTAGTGAAACATACTCATGTTTATTTCCATATATCATCATGTTCATTTCTTCTTTCCCCTACTTTATTGTACCCAGCACAAACCATTTTCCCCTTAGTGTCAAAATAAAGGACAATTCTGACTAACGTAATTACTTCTTACTGTCCATTACTTTTGAATTTTAATTATCCTTCTCCATCATCACCTGTGTTGAGTGTAGCTTTTTGGAAGGGAATGGATTATACTAACACATAAGGAAAACTACTTTCCCCTGTGTCCTTATTTTCCCAGGTAGTTTATTTCGATGTTGGCCATCATAAATTGGCCTAGAGTTTCTCCATGGAGAGCAGTTCTGATTTCAATCAGTATGGCTTACAAAAATTTTAAGGAATTGGTTTAACAAAGTCATCTCAAAGGTTTAAGGTTAAATATCTTGCTGAAATATTGGGGTGATTGTAGCTTTTGCAGTCCTATGCTCTGTATTTTAATATGTGAAGGGCATAGTAAAAGGGTCCTCTGAGGATTTTTGAGAATTGAAAATAAAAAAATTAGAGAATTTTAGTGATGACTAAATATTTTTACAAGTTTCCCTACTAACAGTGGGGAATATTCTGTGTCCTGGAGTAAATTATATTTGACCCTTGAACAATACAGGTTTGAATTGTGTGGGTCCACTTAGAAGTGAATTTTTTTCAATAAATACAGTACTGTAAATGTATTTTCTCTTCCCTATAATTTTCTTAATAAAATTTTCTTTTCAGAACACCTGGGTGGCTCAGTCAGTTAGGTGTCTGCCTTAGGCTGAGGTCATGATCCCGGGGTTCTGGGATTGAGTCCTGCATTGGGCTCCTTGCTCAGCAGGGAGCCTGCTTCTCCCTCTGCCTGCCGTTCCTCCTGCTTGTGTTCTCTCTCTGACAAATAAATAAATAAAGTCCTTAAAAAATATATTAAAAAAATAAAATTTTCTTTTCTCTAGCTTACTTTATAGTAAGAATACAGTATGTAATACATATGTTGATAGACTGTTTATGTTATTGGTAAGGCTTCTGGTCAATGGTAGGCTATTAGTAGTTAAGTTTTGGTGGAGTTCAAAGTTATATGTGGATTTTCAACTGCATGAGGGTTTGGCCACTATAACCCCCAAGCTGTTCAAGGGTCAACTGTATTTATATCATGGAGCTCTTGAATGTTACCTCTGCCTTTTGCCTCTGTGTCTGGTACAGCTGGAAGTGAATGAACATCATCATTATTAGAAAATGATGAACAGTGGGGTTAGTGCTCATTAGTGCTCAAGTCCAGCTTCTTTTGGGAATTTTTCTACCCTAACTACTGGGCTTCTTTTGCATTCCTCATATACAAGTAGGTATATGTCAGTCAGGAACATAACTAGATTAGAGCATCTGAGAAGCTGTGTCTCTAAACAGCAGTCAGTGTCTTCTGCTGGTAAATGAGCATTTCTCTATTGAAGCTGGAATTTGACTCCGTAACAGGAAAACAGCAAAGGGAGAAAATATTGATCCAGCACCTCTGGGAATTTATGTACAGCTAGGAGAGAAGAGTCACCACTAAGTTGTTCTCAAAGGACTTTCGAGACTATAGAGACCGTTCTGGTTAGTGGCAGATCCAGTAATTCCAGAATCTGTAAGGATTTCCTGACTCCCAGCCTATTCTTCCCTGGAAGATTTTCCATGCAAAACACTGGTTGTTGGTGGTAGAGCAGAGGGGGGATATGTGAGAAAAGAGTGATGTTAGAACATAGTGTCTTTACATAAGAACTAGTATCTAATTCTTCTTTGTTTTTGTTTTTAGTGAAAAAAAATCTGAAATGTATACTGAACATTTTATTATTATTTATAATTGAAAAGCAATCACTAACCTGCGTCTGATTTTCTTTTAATTGAAATGCTTTTCAGTTACATTTTTCCTTAAGTTAGGCAGCTGCGCAAGGTGATCCTGAAACATGGGTTAATATTCTATATTTTTTTCTGTTTATTAAGTAATTATACAAATGTTGAATTAAAACATAAACTTGAAAGAGAAGTTTGGGTGGGTCCTTTTATTTTTGAAGCATTCCTTATATGTACCTATCCTCTTCTTGTGATATGTCAACATAATGGCATATTCCTGTTCTCCAATTTCAGCGCTTTGTGGTTGAGTACCTGTAGGGAAGGAAAGTGTGTGTGTAGCATGGGTGATCCAGGCAGGCTCCAAGAACAGCACTCTTGCCTCGCCTCAGAAGGTACTGGGAGTGAGGGGATGGACCCACTAGGCTTGGCAAGCTCAGAAATCTGCCACAGTATTTCTTTTTCCTTGGTTGGTGAAGTTGGGGGCCCGAAGGCTCTCACGCATTTCCCTTAATATTCCAGCACTGATACGGGATAAGGGACTTTAAGGCCATCATGATCCAGTACCAGCTTCGCTCTCCAGCTTCATTCCTCTCAACTACCTTCCGTGAATCCTCCTTTTCATCCATTCAAACAATTTTTTTTCCTTCTGAATGTAATCTGCTTTTTACTTCCATGCACTTCCCCCAATTATTGCTTTGCTTGTGCTACTCTTTTCTTTCTTGGATCATACTCAGCTCACCACTTACTCCTCCTTTCCTACCTCTGCTGCCCTGTTATATGCATACTTACTTAGCTTTAGAATGCCTCTTGTCACTTTATATTGTGCTTCATTATTTGTTTGTCTGTCTCCATACTCTCACTCCTTTCCTCTTGCCTTCCCTGCCTAATCCAAGGTTAACCCCTGTGGCTTAAATCACCTGTGGATCCAAAAGCAGGAAAGCCCTGGTGATCAGTATCTTTGAAATCATCCATTAGCCAAATACTTTCATATGATATATGCTTTCATGTTAAAGGAAAATATAAGTTCTTATCCAGGAAATATTCTCTGTATGTGTATATGTATAGGAAAACATCTAGTTTTCATTAGCTGGAGAAATATATATATCAGCTAACCCAGTTTAGTATTCCGACTGTGTAAGAATCTTCTTTACCACTGTGCCAAATCCTAGGACATTCTGAAAGTTAAAATGGTGCTGCTACGTTGCAGACACGGCCAATGCCTTGGAGACCTGAGGGCCCCCAGAGTAACGATATTCCAGTGGGATGGTTGCTTGGCTAGCACCACAGTGTGTATTTGTATTTGTTGCCTTTCTTCCTAGTTTGAGGTTATGTTTAACTCCTCATGCTTTTGCTGACTCGGGTTTTCAGCAGCAGCACTTTAATCGTGCTGACACAGACTCCAGACCTCCTCCTATACTGATATCCTGAACATGAATTTTGTCAGACCCCCTGCCTGACCCCTCATGGTTCATTCTTTGTACTCTGAAGCCATCATCCTGCATATATGTATGCATTACTTTTAAATTTACATTTGTTTCCAATGTAAATATTCCAGCTTTTCCTACTATGGACTTTGAAGGTGTTTACTGCTTTTGTACTTACTGTGCACCTAACTCCCTTGGTGAATTGATAAGGTTAATGTTTCTCAAGCAAGTGTGCCCTAAGGACAGCCCCATAAACACACAGGAGGCATCATGAACATGGTAGTGGCTGGTGCAGTAATACTCTACACAGTGATCCCCACCGTTGTTGGAGGCAGTTGGATTTGACATACTAATGCTGTCAAGTGGGGTTTTGCTGGAGACTTTGAAAAGTAAGTTGAAAGTTTATAAGAAAATATTCAAGATTATTATCAGGTGATCTTAATTTTGTTTTGTGTATTGGTAATTTTTCATATTCAAACATTTAAAAAAATGGGCAAAAATGTATTTTAAAGAGACGTGGAATGTCAATGTGTGATGGATTAGATTACCCAATAATCCTCCAATTACAAAAGAACTAGAAATCATTGATAAAATAGAGCAATCAACCTTTATACACGCATGGAGAGGCAAAACCACATGAAGTATTTCTGCCTGTCTACGGTCATGGTCACCTGGCTCCAGTTCTCTGTTAGCAGTGAGACCTTCCGTGCTTCGACAGCTGTGTTTGCAAAGTAGGGACGGGATAGCATCTGCCACATGGAGTTGTTTTGAGGGTTAAAAGACTCTGTGTAAAGCACTCAGAACACTTGTTGGCATGTAACGGATGTTTGTTGTTGTTGTGATATGATTATGAGCAGCAGGTGGAAGGTGACAGCTGAGCTCTCAAGAAATGAGGAAAATCCAGAGGGGATTCAGAGAGAAGTGACATCAGATTGGTAGGGGAGAGCTAATGCTGTGGCTAGGGTAAATATGCCGGGACTAGAGCGGAAGCTTGGAACTCAGAGTGAAGACCTCATACCCTCAGACACACAAAGCTGGACTCTTAGAAACCCTTAACAAAGGAAAAACAGCCAAAATGGACCATAGGCATAGGCAGAGGGACAAGAGGGCTTGCCACCTGGATCTGGGCTTGAATGGGAAAGGGGATATAGGTTAATAAGAGAAAGTTACCCTAACAATTCCTAACCATAGGACTGCCATCAAATAAATATATCTCAAGTCAGAAATTTAAAGTAAAAGTGGGTCCTGACTGTTAATGTTTCTAGGGCATCTAGCAGAAGCAATTAACAAAATCTTTTGAATCCACTCTGAAGTGGAATCTGGTTTATTACTGGAAAATAGACTCTGACTAAAATCCAGGCCTAGTTGTCCCTTATCAGGTGTTTTTGGGGTTTTTTTTGTTTTGTTGTTGTTGTTGTTTTAAAGATTTTACTTATTTGTTTGAGACACAGAGAGAGCATGGGCGGGGCGGAGAGGCAGAAGGAGAGGGAGAGGGACATGCAGACTCCCGCCGAGCAGGAAGCCCAACATGGGGCTTGATCCTAGGACCCTGAGATCGTGACCTGGAGCCGAAAGCAAGAGTCAGATGCTTAACCCACTGAGCCACCCAGGTCCCGCCCCCCTGCCCCCTTATCAGTTTTTTGACTGAGATTGGCCTCAGTTTCTTCTTGGGTGAAATATAGGAATTGACCAGAAATGATCGGGATTTCTAATTTACAGGCTCAGGAATGGATCTTTGGCATTTTAAATACCCTGAAATGACATGTGGTGATATGTTGAGCTCATATGATTTCTAGAGTAATTATACAGAAAGATTGAAAGACACAGATACCCATCTGTACCATGTTTACCCAACTGCAAAGGTGACCCCACCTACAAATTTGAAAATTGACAAGATTCAGATTAAAGCTCTGATATGGCTCTAATTTTCTCTATTCTGAACTGTCTGGATAACTCTTTATAAATCATCAGTTCAGGAAGTGCAGTATGGTAATGAGCTGCTAAGCATCTCTTTGAAATTAAAGACAGCTTAGACCCTGATCCCTATCTCTGTAATGTATGCCTTGAGGGTTAGATTAGGAGTGTGTTTCAGACAATGTTACAGCAATTTATTTTTTTAGACAGTCTGTCTCTATTAATATTATAATTCATTTAGTAATGGATTAAATATTTAAATGTAGACATGAAAGAGATGGAAATTGCTGTTTTAATTAGAGATTATTCTTGGTGTTTGACCATTATTTAACCCATTTAACCTAGGTTTTCAGTTATTTTAAAGAACAAAATGTATACATTTAAGTACAGTTAAGTAAGGAAAATCTCAGGAACACAAGTCTGACAAAATTTGATTACTTTCCCAAATGATTTTCTCTGTTTCACACTCCTTTTGTTAAAATGCTCATGTTTATAATGCAGTTGCGTGCTGAATTGGTCAGAAGCACATTTTCCCACGACTAGAACTACCCACTGATTTCACTTCATTGGAGATTTTTGTTTTCTTCTGGGATTGCCTGATATTTCCTGTGGTATTTTCTGAAATTTAGCCTGGGTCATTCAGTCATTGTAAGTACTACTAGTATACAAGCTAGTTCCTGGGCCCTTTGCAATTATCCCTCTAACAAAAGGACTTTATTTATTTATTTATTTATTTATTTATTTATTTATTTATATGTTCAGTTAGCCACTGTATAGTACACCATTAGTTTTTGATGTAGTGTTCAGTGGTTCCTTAGTTACGTATAACACCCTGTGCTCATCACAGCACGTGCCCTCCTTAATACCCACTCCCCCTTCAGATTTCCCTCCCTTCCCCTATGGTCCTCTGTTACACATATGAGTGAAATCATATAATTGTCTTTCTCTCCTAGACTTACTTCACTTAGCATAATCCCCTCCAGTTCTTTCCATGTCAATGCAAATGGTGGGTATTCATCTTTTCTGATGACTGGGTAATACTCCATTGTATATATGTACCACATCGTCTTTATGCATTCATCTGTTGAAGGGCATCTCGGCTCCTTCCACAGTTTGGCTATTGTGGACATTGCTGCTAGGAACATTGGGGTGCATGTGCCCCTTCTTTTCATTACATCTGTATCTTTGGGGTAAATACCTACTAGTGCAATTGCTAGGTCATAGGGTAGCTCTATTTTTAACATCTTGAGGAATCTCCATATGGTTTTCCAGAGTGGCTGTACCAGCTTGCATTCCCACCAACAGTATAAGAGGGTTCCCTTTTCTCCACATCCCTGCCAACATTTGTTGTCTTCTGTTTTGTTAATTTTTGCCATTCTGATTGGTGTAAGGTAGTATTTCTTTGTGGTTTTGATTTGTATTTACCTGTTGGCTAGTGATGTTGAGCATTTTTTCATGTGTCTGTTAGCCATTTGTATGTCTTCTTTGGAGAAGTGTCTGTTCATGTCTTCTGCCCATTTTTTGACTTGATTATTTGTTTTTTGGGTGTTGAGTTTGAGAAGTTCTTTATAGATCTTGGATACCAGCCCTTTATCTGTAGTGTCATTTGCAAATATCTTCTCCCATTCCATGGGTTGCCTCTTAGTTTTGTTGACTATTTACTTTGCTGTGCAGAAGGTTTTTATCTTGATGAAGTCCCACAAGTTCATTTTTGCTTTTGTTTCACTTGCCTTTGGAAATCTGTCTTGAAAGAAGTTACTAAGGTGATGTTGAAGAGGTTCTCCTCTAGGATTTTGATGGATTCTTATCTCACATTGAGGTCTTTCATCCATTTTGAGTTTATCTTTGTGTCTGGTGTAAGGGAATGGTCCAGTTTCATTCTTCTCTATGTAGCTGTCCAATTTTCCCAGCACCACTTATTAAGGAGACTGTCTTTTTTCCTTTGGATATTTTTTCATGATTTGTCAAATATTAGTTGACCATAGAGTTGAGGGTCCATTTCTAGAGTCTCTATTCTATTCCATTGGTCTATGTGTCTTTGTGACAATACTATGCTGTCTTGGTGATCACAGCTTTGTAATATAGCTTGAAGTCAGGCAATGTGATGCCCCAGCTTTGTTTTTCTTTTTCATCATTCCCTTGGCGATTCAGGGTCTTTTCTTGTTCCATACAAATTTTAGGATTGTTTGTTCCAGCTCTCTAAAAAATGCCAGTGGTATTTTAATAGGGATGGCTTTGACATTATTTAGAATTGGCTGTTTCACTTTACCTTTGGTAGATAGTTGTTTTAGGGGAGAATTGTGCCCTTCAGTCCCTGGCATGCTGTAACTCCCTCCTTTCTGACAGAATTGGTATAGATGTGGCAGTATTCATTTTATTTCTTTTATTTTAAGGATTAAGTGGATATGCTGACCAAATATAATAATGATGTCTTTTATTTATTCAAACTTTACAAATATTATTTAAGTATTAAATTAGATAACAATTTTAAATATTGAAAGCACCCATTTGTTTGTTTTGCCAGATGGTAATGAGTACATGACTGTTTATGGTGGCAACCAGAAAACTTGTTCTAGTCTTTCCTTGGCTGTTAATGGCTATGTGGCCTTGGAGAACAAAGTCATGTAATCTCTCTAGAGCTCATCTTGTTTCCTCATCTCATTAATAGTTCTAAAGTTTCTTTCAGACCCTAAAGTTTCATTCAAACTTGAGTCCTGTGAAAATATAATAGGAGAAGATACTGTGTAGTCCCTTGCCCCATGTTAGCCTTTCATTGAAAAGCAAAATAGTGAAGTATAGGAACATCCCTCATCAACAGTGTTTCCCCTCTGTAAAAAGTTCCCTGCAATTAAAAAAACAAAACAAAAAAACGAATGCTATTTTATAACAATTGTATGTCATGCTCCAGGCATTATTAATTTTTACATAATGATCTCTTTGTTCCATCAATTCTTATTAGCTTGAGGTAATATTACACTTTCATAATAAGCACAGTTGTATTTTTATCTGTTTAAGCAATAAAACAGCAACTTCAGCAGATTACTAAGTAGATTGGCTTGGAATGTTGGTTGATAGGTCACAGCCAATGTTTTCCTGCATTATGTGGACATAAAACATTAAATGTTGTTGGCACTCAGATTTAATGGATATTTTACCTAGCACTCAGCTGTGTAATAATTGTCAGGCATTCTCCGTTTAGCTTGATTTCTTTGTCAGTAAATTCCATCAGAAGCCCCAATGGCATCAACTTTTACTGCAATATGGGGAATAAAAATCAAAACACCTTGCTTTTGTTACGCTAGTGGCTTCATAGGGGTTAGAGGGAAAAATGCTAGCTTTTAACTTACATAGTTACTTTCTGTATTTTTTAGAATCAGTCTTGGAACTTTTTTTTTTTTCAGAGCAAACTCTTAATAAAGCCTATATATATAATACATATGTATATGTACCAGAAACATTCTTTTTTTTTTTTTCCTAAACAATGGTTGGCATGAAGTCTTATGATCAAGCATCTGAGTGTACTAAAATCATTGGGTTTATAAAATGATAGTCAAGACTTTGATTCTCTTGAATTCATGTGTTTATTGTTACTCTTAAAGTCTGGTAGAAACATCTGAGAGATAGCTTTTGATAGTACAATTATATGGTTCATTCCATACTTTAGAAAAATAAATTACTGTATTAGGTTGAAATGTATGAAATTTCTAATATTTGATTTTTTTTCTCTACAGAAACTGCAGTTTCATACAACTTAATGTATTACTCTACATTTCCTTACACTTATACACAACGCCTTTCCCTGGAGACAAAGATGTCTTAACCCAATAGGCCATTTAATTATCCCATATTTTGTACCATATTTTCTGCATTTTTATTTCCACCTTTTGTTTGGTTGTGGAACTATGAAGATCAAGTATAAGTGTGCAAAGTTTACATAGGTTTTAAAATTTAATTTTATGATTACTTGATGGCCTTCATTTTCTTTGTTTTGCTTCTGACTATTGGAAACTTAGTTCCGAGCTAGCAATGTTCTCTGCATGTTCATATTTGGGGACCATTGTCCTGGATCTTAGGAAGGGACTTTTCATTGCTGAGGTTTGGGAGTGGTTGCTTAAGTGACATGTGTAAGGCTCCCAGAGAGTGAGTGATTAGGAATCTGATATGATTAGGAATGATAATAGTGATTATCATCATTTCAGTTCTGTATAGTGTTGTGGTTTTTTTTTTTTTTCTTTTCTCTTTTCTGCGTCTTAGTTTCCCAGTTTTAGGAAGATAATGAGGTGACTGCTTTTTTAATATGTATCAAACAGATCTCTAAATTCTATGCTGATATTCTGTTGTTTTATTGCTTATGTTTTGTTTTGGGGAAGCATTTTCAAGATTGAACCATGCAGCGATTTTTACAGTGCTAATAAAAAGGAATAGAAACTTAAGGAAAAAAGGTTTGCTATAATGTGTGAACATGTTTGAATATTACTCAAATATTTCCATAGTTGTTAATGTCTTTTCTTGAGGAAATATACTTTATAATACTTGTAAGTACGTTTGCCAAAGATCTGGGGTAACAATCTTTTTGGGAGAGAAGAGTGAGTACAAAGAACCCCAAGAGGGACTGAGTATGGCATGTTTGAAGAGCATCAAGTAGTATAGCTGACAGGACTACCTGATGGCTTTGGATGTGGAATGGCAGAATAAACATTTGCCGCCGTGTCCTCTTACTTCTGTGCCTTCTCTCAAGTAGTCAGTGCCCTTGTTTCCCTAGAAGTTGGCATCATGGGCGCGCCACATGAAATTCTTATCTGTCTCCTTTGCAGCTGTTTTGTTTAAAATGCCGAGCAATTCCCCTCTCAGTGCTTGGGTCAAAATGTCTCAGGATCCTGCTGTCCTTTACATAGATGACCATGGCTGACTTTTAGCTAAAGGGAGCTTTTTTTTGCATGTAAATTTTAACATGCCGGTGGTTCTTTGCTTAGAGATCTTGTTCAGTCAGTTTTTGACTTCGTATTATAAATGCTATAGATAATGAAATAGTTGAGGAAACTGAAGGTTTCTCCCATGGGAACTTTTGAACTCTTTGAAGGCAAAGGACTATTTATTTTTATTTCTAATTTTCAGCATTTGTCATATTGCCTAGCACACTGTGAGTTTCATACGCTCACTTTTTCACCTGTCTTTGATTTGATGCTCAGAATAAGCATCTTTTGCTACCATGTTGTCAGCTAGTTATCCAAAGATAGGCCAGCTTTCCTTTAGGAGTTTTCTTCTCCCCATCCCTACCACAATGTGAGAATTGACCATGCTGCTTTCTTCCTATTGTATACATCATTAGTAATTGTTATTTACTATTCTTGAAGGTATGTGGTATTATCATCATTATTCCTGTTGAGGAAACTGAGCTCAGAGACTTTATTTCACTTGTTCAGGGCCACAAGGCTGGTAGTTGGTAGATAACAGGCTTTAAATCTGGTCTAGTTTCCAAGTTTGTACTCTTTTTACTTTATCACATTAGGAACCCCTGATAACAGCCCCAGTACTGATAAAAAAAGGTGAAGTGAACATATATAAATGTCTAAGAACTGGCCATCTCTGTCGAGTAGTCCCTCTTTCTGTCCATGTGTATTGTAAGAATGTGTACATATGTGAAATATGAGCTAACATTCTTTAACGAATTTAAGTAACATTGGTAATGCTAAAGTTCTCCATGAAACCCATCTCTGCAGAGCTACTGTAAGTATCAGGACATTTTTGTGTAATAGGAATTTTGAAGGAATGTACTTTGGAATCAATCTTTCTTTTCTTTCTTTCTTTCTTTCTTTCTTTCTTTCTTTCTTTCTTTCTTTCTTTCTTCTTTCTGAGATTTATTTATTTGAAAGAATCGGTGGGGAGGGGCAGAGGGAGAGGCAGAGAGAGAATCTCAAGCAGACTCTGCACAGAGCACAGAGCCTGATACAGGGCATGATCCCACAACCCCAAGACCATGACCAGAGCTGAAACCAAGAGTCAGATGTTCAACTGACTGCTCCACCCAGATACCCCTATTTTTGTTGTTTCAAACAGTATATTGAATGGGTTGTAATGCATCCTTTTGAAATGTTTTTGACATCTCTGTTATTGTAATGTTATGTATAAAGAATAAGACTATGTCTAACCATTTAGTTTAAGAAGTGCTTTAGAACTGGGGCGCCTGGGTGGCTCATTTAGTTAAGCATCTGACTCTTGGTTTCAGCTCAGGTCATGATCTCAGGGTCTTAAGATCCAGCCCTGTGCCAGGCTCTGTGCCCAGCGGGGAGTCTGCTTGAGTTTCTCTTCCTCTCCTCCTGCCCCTCCCCTGTTTTCTCTCTCGCTCTAAAATAAATAAATAAATCTTTAAGAAAAGAGAAGTGCTCTAGAACTAAAACAATTCTGTGTTATCCATTATTACAGTAGCATTTTAGGGGATTTCATTTTCCCTTAGTACATAATTTAATTTTTCCTCAATGTCAATACTTCCCAGTAAAACCATACCTTAAAGTCCTATAATTTTTTCTTTTTTGTACTTTTGAACACACCTTTACAAACTTTTAAAACTCAGCAATTCATAAAATCATTAAAATTCAGTTTTACACAGATTATTAAGTAGTCTGTATAGGAACAATAAAGTTCCCACGTTTGAATGTGTTTATTTGAGTAGTTCATTTATGCTCTTGTTCCTCTCTCCTCATGCTCCTCCCCCACAATTTCTTCCAGGACATTTGAAACCGTATATAATGCCTCCCAGGACTGAGATTTTGCTCAAGTACCTGAAAAATAACAGATGCTGCTGTGCTCTTCATAGCAGAGAATAATGCTTGACCAGCCAAAACACATCGCTAGAACATAGCCCCAGCAGCAAAATGCTTGTGGTGATTGGTAAAGGGAAAATCATACTGTAGTAGAGTAGATGGCTTTTCCCATCTGTTGGATTCCATCAGTTAAGTCCTGGCAACGGCCCTTCAACAATGGCCCAAATGTTTTTTGTTGAGAAATCTACTTTTACTTAGTAAGCAAAATTTGTTTGAAAAGACTGTACTGAGGAGTAAATAAATCTGACATATGTCTACTTTTAAACTGTTTTCCCAGTTCGTAGGAGCTACCTAATATTATTTTGACTGCAGGGTTTTTTTTTTTAACTTTAAAGATTGCATGTTTTTATAATTACAAAAACTTACAAATCCCCTTTCCTTTATTCCAGACTTTTAAATATATTTTATAGAATTGAAATCATATAGCTTTGTGTATTTTAAATTTATTAATGCAATATTCATATTCATTTAGTATTATGTTATATATGTATTTATATTTATGATATTTCAGTGATGTTCTTCATCCTTTCTAGGGGTACCTGGGTGACTCAGTTGGTTAAGAGTCTGACTCTTGATCTCAGCTCAGGTCTTGATCTCAGGGCTATGAGTTCAAGCCCTGCATTGGGCCCCACGCTAGGCATGGAGCCTACTTAAAAACAAAAAAACCCCACAGAACATCCTTTCTAATGATGGCATAATATGGCCATGCCACAATTTATTTATATATTTCTGAATGAGCACTTTTGGGGGGGGTACTTTTGTAAAGGACATTAATCTTTCTTTATCATAAATAGTATTTAGTGATGTTTTTGAATGAATGGGAGAATAAAGGTTTTTTTTTTCCTCTGAAAATGTAGATCTTTTGATAGAAATGTTTATATAGTAAGAGGTAATTGGGTACCTGTGTAGATTAGTTCTACCTGTTCCAATTTGTCTTGCCATGTTAAAAGTTTAATATTTAAATAGGGCGTATATTTTAGGTAATTTTCTAGATGAAAATTTTCTGGATGATGTTTGCAAAGATTATGCTGCAGACCCCGCAGGTTAATGCTGGAGACCTAGAAGGGAAGGAACCATCATCTGTTGAAGCCCTAGCTCTTACATAGTAATGGGTAGCAGCATTGTAGCTGGTATCTCATATAACCTGTTGGAAAACCTTGTAATTTATGAAACCTTATGCTCATTTTGCAGGTGAACAAAGGTTTAGAATTACAACCAAACTTTAAGACCACACAGATTGCATGAATGAAACATTATTTTATGTTATTCTAATAGGTTGGATTGAAGCTCCATTCTTGTATCTATGTTTCCCTCAGAATAGTTGCAAAACCATTGGTCTAGACCACAAAGTCAGGAGTTTGTTACACTTCTTACCTAATTTATTATATTGTTTAGCTGTATGATATTTGCCATAGACTTAATCTTATGTTCACTTCAACTAATATTTTTAAATATTATATTTTTGTTTCATTCTTTACTTATATAAACCTGTTTTTTAGTTATGAAAAGCAATGTTTGTATGAAAAGCAATGTAAATAATTTTATACAGGAAGTAACCAAAAATAAATACTTAATCATTAAAATTAGAAGTGTGTATCTGTAATAATCCATAAGATCACTTGTCAGTGGCCCCTACTACACCTTGGGAAGTTTTATTAATTTGAAAGAAAAGTTGCTCTCTGAATAATGGAGCATACCCCAAATGAGTAGAAATGTTCAAGAGTCTGTGAATATCTTAAGATTCTCAAGTGAATTGCAGGAAGCCTGACTTGTTTTTTCAGAACCAGAAAGTATTTAGGATATCCTGAGCTCCCAACTTTGTAATACTCAGTAGGATTGAGTCTCTTCCATGCAATCCCTTTCTGACTGCTGTGGAGTCATTGGGTCAGCATCAGATGTGCTACTGGCCCTCAGACTTTATATTACTTACTGACAAGACACATTTCTAGTCATCCCTTTGTGACTGGAGTCAATCTTTGAAAAACAATATTGTTTACGGTCCTGAAGAGAGGACCAGTACTCCAAGTGCCAGTACTTCTGACAACAAATGTTTGGGTTATTTTTCCCAATGCAACCATTTCCTTAACTCCCCAGACACCAATTGGGTGTCCTACAATTTAGTTCATTTCTTACACTAACAACTCAGAGTTAGCACAGCCCCCACAAATTAAGGGCTCAGTGCCACAAGATGCCTCCACTTTAGACACCAATTGCAAGCCTTTACTCCTGATCAATGTGCTATAAAGTCTGGGGGTTCCTACAACTCCCTTCTCAGGTTTGATCATTTGCTGGAATGGCTCACAGAACTCAGGGAAACACTTTACATTTACTGGTTTACGACTCAGGAACAGCCAAAAAGAAGGACTGTACAGGGCAAGGTATGGGGTGGGGGAGTATGTGCAGAACATTCATGCCCTCTCCAGGTATGTTGCCCTCCCAACACCTTGATGTGTTCACCAATCCTGAAGATCTCTGAACCCTGTTGTTGTTGTTGTTGTTTAAATTCAAGTATAGCTAATGTACAGTGTTATATTAGTTTCAGTGTACAATATAGTGATTCAGTAATTCTGTACATTACTCAGTGCTCATCATAAGTGTACTCTTAATCCCCTTCACCTATTTCACCCATTCCCCCACCTTCCTCCCCTCTGATAACCATCAGTTTGTTCTCTATAGGTAAGAGTCTGTTTCTTGGTTTGTCTTTATTTCCCTTTTTCATTTGTTTTGTTTCTTAAACTTCACATATAAGTGAAATCATATGGTATTTGTCTTTTTCTGGCTGACTTATTTCACTTACCATTATATTCTCTAGATTAATCCATGTCATTGCAAGTGGCAAGATTTCATTCTTTTTTATGGCAGAGTAGTATTCCATTGTATATATCTATATACCACAACTTCTATATCCGTTCATCTATCCATGGACACTTGGCTTTCTTCCATAATTAGGCTATTGTAAATAATGCTGCAGTAAACATAGGGGTGCATATAGCTTTTCAAATTAGTGTTTTCATATCCTCTGGGTAAATACCCAGTAGTAGAAATACTGAATCATGTGGTAATTCTGTTTTTAATTTTTTGAGAAATCTCTATACTGTTTTCCTGGAGTGGCTGCCCCAGTTTGCATTCCCACCAACAGTGCATGAAGCTTCCTTTTTCCACATCCTCACCAACACTTGTTCCTTGTGTTTTTGATTTTAGCCATTCTGGCAGGTGTGAGGTGATAGCTTATTGTACTTTTTATTTGGATTTCTCTGGTGATGAGTGATGTTGAGAATCTTTTCATGCGTCTGTTGACCATCTGGATGGAGAAATGTCTGTTTATGTGTTCTGCCCATTTTTTAGTTGGAGTATTTGTGTTATGGGTGTTGAGTTTTATAAGTTCTTTGTATATTTTGGATACTCTTTATTGGATGTGTCATTTGCAAATATTTCTTTCATTCAGTAAGTTGTCTTTTAGTTTTGTTGATTGTTTCTTTTGCTGTGTAGAAGCTTTTTATTTTGATGTAGTTCCAATAATTTATTTTTGCTTTTGTTTCCCTTGCTTCAGGACACCTATCTAGAAAAATGTTGCTAGGGCTGATGTTAGAGAAATTACTGCCTGTGCTCTTTTCTAGGATTTTTATGATTTCAGTTCTCATATTTAGGAACTTAGCCCATTTTGCATGCATGGCTTTTATGGGGGCTCAATTTTCCACATGGTTGAATAAATCATCATCAATTGGCAATTTAACTCAATCTCCAGCCCCTCTCCCCTCCACTGAGGTCAGAGGTAGGGTTGAAGTGCCAACTATCTAATCATGCCTTGGGCTTTCAGGATTCATCCTGGACCTATCTAGGGGCCCCCAGCTACCAGCCAGTCATCTTATTAGCATGCAAAAGACGTTTTGTCAATTTTAAGATTCCAGGAGTCTTAGAAGCTCTTGTGTCAGGAACTAGGGACTGAGACCAAATATTTCATCCAATGGTGCTCTTCTCACCCATATCATTCAAGAAATTCCTAGGGTTTTAGACACTCTCTGCCAGGAACTGGATGAAAGACCAAATATGTTTCTTTTTATATCACAATATCACAGCAAGTATCATTTGAATAGCAAACGCAGAGGATTATTTTGGAGATGCACTTAAGATACATTGATGAAGGATGGGGTGAGTTGTAAGCAGGCTGCCTACGAGGGGCTGCTTATTGTGATTTTATCTAAGTGGCAGAAGTGTGGTTGCCTCTTAGTGCTGTCACATATGTAAACCAAATACTGTTGGTTTACCTCTTAATTCTTCTTGAGCCCCTTCTTGGGTTCTGTGTGCATATCTGTTTCTACCACCTTTCTCCAAGAGCTTTTATTTCTGCCAGAAATATTCAGAATTAGAGGCAAAGTTTGGTTTCTTAGGTTTAAGTCAGAAAAATTTTATTTTTACTTTTTTTTTTAATTTTTAAAAAATATTTTAAGTAATCCCTATACCCAACATGGGGCTCAAACTCATGACCCCAAGATCAAGACTTGCACACTCTACTGACTGAGCCAGCCAGGTGCCCCTAATTTTTAGTTTTGTAAGGTTTTATTTTAATTCCAGTTAGTTAACATACTGTTGTTATATTAGTTTCAGGTGTACATTATAGTGATCCCACAATTCCATACATCACTGGGTGCTCATCACAACAAGTGCACTCCTTAATTCCTATCACTCATTTCACCCATCCTCCCTGGGAACCATCATTTTCTTCTCCATAGTTAATCTGTTCCTTGGTTTGCCTCTTTCTCTTTCTTTTTCCTTTTGCTCCTTTGTTTCTTAAATTCCACATATGAGTGAAATCATATGGTATTTGTCTTTCCCTGACTTATTTTGCTTAGTGTAATTTGCTCTGGCTCCATCCACATTGTTGCAAATGGCAAGATTTCATTGTTTTTAATGGCTGAGTAATAGTCCATTGTGTGTATGTACCACACCTTCTTTATCGGTTCATCAGTTGATGGACATTTGGGCTCTTCCCATAATATGGCTATTGTTGATTATGCTGCTATAAACATCAGGACGCTTGTGTCCCTTCAAATCAGTATTTTTGTATCCTTTGGGTAAATACCTAGTAGTGTGATTGCTGGATCATAGGGTAGTTCTATTTTTAACTTTTTGAGGAACCCCCTTATTGTTTTCCAAAGTTGGACCAATTTGCATTCTCACCAAGAGTACATGAGGGTTCCCTTTTCTCCACATCCTCACTGTTTCTTGTGTTTTTGATTTTAGCCATTCTGACAAGTGTGAGATAACTCATTGTAGTTTTGACTGCATTTCCCTGATGATAAGTGATGATGAACATCCTTTCATGTGTCTGTCAGCCATCTGGATGTCTTCTTTAGAGAAATGTCTGTTCATACCTTCTGCCCCCTTTTTTATTTTAAGTTGGATTATTGGTGTTTTGGGTCTTGAGTTTTATATGTTCTTTATTTATTTTGGGTACTAATCCTTTATCAGATACATAATTTGCAGAAATCTTTTCCCATTATATAGGTTACCTTTTAGTTTTGTTGATTATTTCCTTTGCTGTGCAGAAGCTTTTTATTTTGATGTTGTACTAATTGTTAATTTTTGCTTTTGTTTCCCTTTCCTTAGGGGACCTATCTAGAAACAGGTTGCCATGGCTGATGTCAGAGATATTACTACCTGTGCTCTAGTCTATGATTTTTATGATTTCAGGTCTCACATTTAGGAATTTAATCCATTTTTTATTTATTTTCATGTATGATGTTAGAGAGTGGTCCAGTTTCATTTTTTTGCCTGTTGCTGTCCAGTTGCCTAGCACCATTTGTTGAAGAGACTGTCTTTTTCCCATTGGATATTCTTTCCTGCTTTGTCCAACATTAATGGACTATATAATTGTGGGTTTATTTCTGGGTTTTCTGTTCTGTTGATCTCTGTATCTATTTTTTTGTGCCAGTACCATACTGTTTTGATTACTACAACTTTGTAATATAACTTGAAGTCTAGAATTGTGATGTCTCCAGCTTTGCTTTGCTTTTTCTCTTTTTTTTTCTTTTCCTTTTCCCTTTCCTTTTTCTTTTCTCTTTTTCTTTCTTTCTTTTATTGTTTTTTTTTTTTTTCAAGATTGCTTTGGCTATTTGAAATCTTTTGTGGTTTCATACACTTTTTAGGATTGTTTGCTGTAGGTCTGTGAAAAATGCTGTTGGTATTTTGATAGGGATTGCATTAAGTGTGTAGATTGCTTTGGGTAGTATAGACAATTTAACAATATTTCTTCTTCCAATCCATAAGCATGAAATATCTTTCTATTTCTTTGTGTCATCTTCAGTTTCTTTCCTCAGTGTTTTATAGTTTTCAAAGTACAGGTGTTTCACCTCTTTGGTTAGGTTTATTCCTAGGTATCTAATTATTTTTGGTATAATTGTAAATGGCATTATTTTCTTAATTTTTCTTTCTGCTGCTTCATTATTGGTATGTAGAAATCAACAGATTTCTGTACATTGATTTTGTATCCTCTGACTCTACAGAATCTTTTTATCAGTTTTAAAAGTTTTTTGGTGAAGTCTTTGGGCTTTCTATATAGAGTACCATATCATCTGCCAGTAGTGAACGTTTGACATCTTCCTTGCCAATTTGGATGCCTTTTATTTACTTATTTGTTGTTGTTGTTGTTGTTGTTGTCTGATTGCTGTGGCTAGGACTTCAAGTACTCTGTTGAATAAAAGTGGTGAGACTGGACATCCTTGTCTTGTTCCTGACTTTAGGGAAAAGGCTCTCCATTTTTCCCCATTGAGAATGATGTCAGTTGTGGGTTTTTTATAGATGGCCTTTATTACATTGAGGTATGTTCCCTCTAAACCTACTTTGTTGAGTATTTTTATCATGCATGGATGTTGTACTTTGTCAAATGCTTTTTCCATGTCTGTTGAAATGATCATATGTTTCTTATTCTTTCTCTTATTGATGTGATGTATCATTGGTTGATTCATGAATATTGAATCACCCTTGCAACTCAGGAATAAATTCCACTTGATTGTGGTGAATGGTTTTTTAAATGTATTGTTGGATCCTGTTTGCTAGTGTTTTGTTGGAGACTTTTGCATCCCTGTTCATCAGAGATATTGGCCTCTAGTTGTTGTTTTTTTTTCTGGTGTCTTTATTTGGTTTGGGTTATCAGGGTAATGCTGGCATCATAGAATGAATTTGGAAATTTTTCTTCCTCTTCTATTTTTGGAATGCTTTGATAAGAATAGATATTAACTGTTCTTTTTTTTTTTTTATGTTCAGTTAGCCAATATATAGTACATCATTAGTTTTTGATGTAGTGTTCAGTGTTTCATTAATTGAGTATAACACCCAGTGCTCATCACAACATGTGCTCTCCTTACCTATCTTAACAGTCCTTTAAATGTTTGGTAGAATTTGGCTGTGAAGCCACTGGTCCTAGACTTTTGTTTTTGAGAGTTTTTTGACTACTGGTTCAATTTCTTTGCACTCAAAGTTCAGTCTGTTCAAGTTTTCTATTTCTTCCTGTTTCAGTGTTGGTAGTTTATATGGTGCTAGGAATTTATCCATTTCTTCTAGGTTGTCCAATTTGTTGGCATATAGTTTTTTATAATATTATCTTATAATTATTTGTATTTCTATGGTGTTGGTTGTTATTTTTCCTCTCTCATTTGTGATTTTCTTTATTTGGGTCCTCTCTCTTTTTTTCTTGATAAGTCTGGCTAGAGGTTTATCAATTTTATTGATTTTTTTTTTTTTAATGAACCAGCTCCTGGTTTCACTGATCTGTTCTATTGTATTTTTAATTTCTATATCATTCATTTCCACTCTAATCTTTATTATTTCCTTTCTTCTACTGGTTTTAGCTTTTTTTTGTTATTCTTTTTCTAGGTCCTTTAGGAGTAAGTTTAGGTGGTTTATTTGAGATTTTTCTTGCTTTTTCAGGTAGGCCTGTATTGCTATAAACATCCCCCTTAGAACTGCTTTTGCCGCATCCCAAATGTTTTGGACTGTTACATTTTCATTGTAATTTGTTTCCATGTGCTGTTTCATTTTTCCTTTTATTACCTGTGTAACTTAACCTCTATGTATTTGTGGTCTTTCCAGACTTTTTATTGTGATTGATTTCTATTTTTATAGCATTGTGATCAGAAAAGATGTGTGGTATGACTTCAGTCTTTTTGAATTTTTGGGGGTTTGTTTTGTAGCCTAAAATGTGATCTATTCTGGAGAATGTTCCATGTGCACTTGAAAAGGATATGTATTCTGCTGTTTTAGGATGGAATGTTCTGAATATGTCTGTTAAATCCATCTGGTCCAGTGTGTCATCCAACGCTATTGTTCCTTGTTGATTTTCTGTTTAGAATGATCTGTCCATTGTTGTAAATGGGGTGTTAAGGTCCCCTACTATTGTATTATTATCAGTTATTTCCTTTGTGTTTGTTATTAACTGTTTTATGTATTTGGGTGCTCCCATGTTGGGTGCATAAATTTTTACAATTGTTTTATCTTCTTGTTGGATTGTCCCCTTTATTATGTTATAATGTCCTTCTTTGTCCTTGTTACAGTCTTTATTTTAAAGTGTATTTTGTCCAGTCTAAGTTATTGCAATTCCTGCCAGAAAGAACTTTTTTTTTTTTAAGATTTATTGATTTATTTGGCAGAGAGAGTGAGGGAGCATAAGCAGGGGGAACAGCAGAGGGAAAGGGAAAAGCAGGCTCCCCATGAGCAGGGAGCCCAATGTGGTACTCGATTCCAGGACCCTGGAATCATGACCTGAGCCGAAGGCAGACACTTAACCATCTGAGCCACCCGGGTGTCCCCAAAAGAATATTTTTAATACTATTAAAAATAACTGTTTTAGTGTATCGTGTGCATGATCTAGGAGCTTGGTATTTTGCCTATAGGCAAGTTCTTTTATAACGTAATACAGCTTATTGTTTTTTTTAGTGTTGTGGCAACTGAAAAATTTCAGAACAGCTGTTTAAGGTGCTGGTTATGGCAGTAACAATTTCAACAGGTTACCTCAGTATATTTATCCAAGGTAAAATGTATTTTCCCCATTCCCCCATCATAGTAGTGGTTGTTAGGGAGCTGGCCATCCTTCATAGGAGGCCACCTAAGCCATTGCTTACATTTCCTTACTCAGGACAAAGTTCCCGAAAACATGGTGTCTAGAGCTGTGTTATAACCTGCTTCTATGAATTCTGTATAACAGCTTATGTAAATTTAAGGGATTCCTGTGTGTTTGGGTTCATGCTTTTCTTAACTGTATTTTACTCACTACAGCGTAATGGGAATATTTTTGTGAGTTTAGATTGCCTTCATGAAGTAAGAGACTCACCTAGAAAAAAGAAAATGAAGTTCTATTGGCATACAATTTGTTTTCTAATATAGCTAACAAACCTTGCAGACCTTAATGAAGGAACTGAGAGGGAAGTATGCCTTCTTCCAGTATTGACTTGTTTTCTTTTCGTTTAAGGATCACAAGTTGATTAAGGAAAGCAATTTACAAAATTCGTGCCTGGCTGTGAGAACAGAGTCTGCACTAGTTTTATTAGGGCTGTATTTGTTCAACAGTAACTCTGTGATACTAACATTTTTGATGAATATTATATAGCTATGTTTATGTTAATGATTCTCAACCTTTTTGCTCTCAGGACCCCCATGCCCTTAAATATTTTGAGGACTCCAAAGAGGTTTCATTTAATCTTGTCATGTCCTTTCCATTCCTTTTCTTTTTCCCTTTCCTTCCCATGGGTTCACCTTATCAATACTTATTTGCTGGAAATTAAAACAGGAAAAATTTTAAGCATATTAATTCATTTAAAAGTAGCAATAATAAATTCATAAATAGTTACATTTGTTTTCATAAAAAATAGCAATATCCCCAAACCATAAAAAACAAAGGGAAGAATGGCAATTTTTTCACTTTTTTTTTTGCAAAGGTGTTTAATATTAGATTTAATGAAAATAATTGGATTCTTACATCTGTTTCTGCATTCAATCTGCTGCATTATGTTCTGGTTGAAGTACATGAAGAAGGTCCAGCTTCACATAGATATGTGCTTGAAAGGGGTATAATATTTTAATAGCCTTTTCAAATAATTATGGATGTTCTTCTTTGACACTACACCAAAAGTTGGCATCTGTTAGTTTTTTAAAGATTAGTTGCAATATGGAATCTGAAATCACATCAGTGAACTCTTCATACTCTATTAAGCTAAAGATTCACTGGTCCGTCTTGCACTGCAAGTGACTTTTACACATGCATGATTTTGGAACACCATGCATTGGTAAACATATCTGAGTTGTATAGATCTCTTTATATAATATTTAAAAATTATATTTGATATTATCGTCTCCAGTTCCAACAGAAACAACTTTAAGTATTGGGAAGCTGTCAAGATTACAATAGTGGATACAGGGGCACCTGGGTGGTGCAGTCGTTAAGCATCTGCCTTCGGCTCAGGGCGTGATCCCAGCATTCTGGGATCGAGCCCCACATCAGGCTCCTCCGCTGGGAGCCTGCTTCTTCCTCTCCCACTCCCCCTGCTTGTGTTCCCTCTCTCACTGGCTGTCTCTCTCTGTCAAATAAATAAATAAAATCTTAAAACAAACAAACAAACAAAAAACCAAAACAATAGTGGATACATAGTTCCCAGAATTCTAATTTTGACTGATAAGCTTGAATTTACCACTGTCAACAAATACTCCGAATAGTTTTTTTTTTTTTAATTAAAATGACAGGTTTCCTCTGTTCACTTTCATGAAAATTCCTGCCAGACCCAAGTCTGACTTACTATATTTTTCTTTTAATCATTCTTTCAAGTAAAAATGGTGTTCCATGAAAGAGACAGCTTATTCAACTTGCAGTTCAACTAATTGCACATGCACTTATCCCCAAGACAACTATCGAACTTTATTGTGCAGCAGAAGTACTTTATGCATATATCCCATGTTTATCACAAATTTAATAAAATTGTTGCCAGGGTTACATAGGCAAATAACGCCTTCATGTTATTATGAAAGTATTTTTGACTATACAGACTTTATGAAACTGTGCTGTAAGTCTCTGAAAGTCCACAGACCTTACTTTGAGATCTGTTGGTACACTATTAGCCCTTCTTTTGTTTTTGTTGGGAATACAATAACTGCTGGTAATGTTTTCACAGATTTCCCAAACTTTGGTGCACTTACACCAAGGGATTTTTCATTTGCCCCGCTGTGTCCTGAATCTGTAGCAACCTGGCATTCAGGATGAGACTCAGAGCTGTGCACAATCTTCTGATAACAATCAGATATGCTGGTATAAAAAAAGATATAATTTTAGTAATAAAAACATTGGTATTCATTAAATGCCTCCTGTGTTCATGTATTTTTATGTTTGATAATATCTGCCCTTGCCCTTTCCTTTTACGATTATATTGTGAGAACTAATTTGATATTTTATTCATTCATTCATTCATTCATTCATTCATTTATTTAAAGTGGGGGAGAGAAGGTGTGAAGGGGAAGAGAGAATCTTAAGCTGACTCCATGTCTAGTGTGGAGCCTGATGCAGGGCTGGATCTCACAACCCTGAGATCATGACCTGAGCTGAAAGCGAGTTGGACGCTTAACTGACTGAGCCACTCAGGCACTCTGAACTAATTTGATGTTCAAAAATGTAAGAATCTATTTTTATTGCATGGCATATTTTAAAATGATCATGTTGTTTAAAATGATAATTATGTAATAATGAAAGTACAGTGATGCATTTAGAGGTTCATTAGTCAACTAGTTGAAGAAAGGGAGGAAGAGAGGAAATTCCTAGGCATAATGATGCCAAATGTCAAAACGTTTAAAAGCTACAATGGAAAAAACATTTTTCCTCTAATGTATATTGAAAGTGGAAGTATCTTTATTTTAAAGTAAGTAGATGAAGGTTTACTTAATGGAACTAGGAACAGGAATAGATGCTGAAAGGGAGAGTTTTCATTTGAAATAATGAGATGATGAAAGTTTTTAGATATCCCAGAGGGACTTCCCCCTCCCCCCAACATTCTTGGTTCCCTCCGGAATTGAGATTTATAGTTAAATGAATGTTATAAATCTAAGAAAAACAATAGCCAGATTAGTCTATCCTTGAACATGCCATGGGTCAATTTGGTAGGCAAGAGTTCTTGGAGATGGGGGCAATGAAGAAATTTCAGGAAGAAAGTATTTACTTTCAAGAATGTGCCAGTGTTTTTGATTTTTAAAGCTAAATTAAAATGTGAATAATCACCATATACTTGTAATTAAGTGCACTCTCTTCCTCCTCATGAAGTATTGCAACATTTAGTTGATAAACAGATCAAATGAAAATAAGATGATTGGATGGATTTTACACAATACTATATATAGTTATAGGTCACTTTGGACTTTACAAAGAACTCCAGCACTTTAGGTTTGAAAAAGAAGTTTTACATTTACTATTTCGTTTTTATATTAAAAAGAAAAAAAAAAACAACCTCTAAAGTAGGTGAGAAAGGAATTCTTACTATGTGAGAATCAGTTTTACCCAAAGCCATAGACCTTGTGAATCAAAGGGTTTGACTTTAAAGCTAGGTCTCTGAACTAACAGTTCCCTGTACTTGGTGCTGCACAGTGTTGCTTCCATGCTACTTTAATTGATGGGATTACATAGTTACAGCATTCACTATGTATACTGGCCCAGAGATTATCGAAAGGAAATAATACTCATTAGGCAAGAGTACAACCTCATCTTTGGGGAAGGACAGCTGTAGAGCAGGATTCTCTCCCAGGTCTGTTGAGAAGGTTTGAGAAAAACTCAATTTGAATCAGGCTATCTTAGGTCAAGTCTTGCCATGGCATGCCCTCCCCCTCCTGCTCTCTGGCTCCCTTGTTAGGATTTGCCCTCCTTTATTTATTTTTTGTTGTTAGGCTTTTAGGAATTAAATAGTATTTCCTCTATCCCTAAATATATTTTGAGACCTCCTCACATTAACTTATGACCAACCAAAGAGATAGGAGCATCATCTATCTTGTGTGTTTCGACCGTTTATAATAAAGCAAGTGATACAGTAAATCTATTGTGTTAGCAAGAAGCAATAGCTATTCAAACCCAAAGGATTTATTTTTGTTTAGATTCCATTTTTAGTATGTATGTGGGAGGTATTAGCCTGTGAGTTAAGGACTTAATGGTATTTCAAATTCCTGGTCAACTTTTCTACTCCCATTTGTTAAATCTAAGTCTTCATATGAAGTCTTCTGTTCTGCATTGTAGGGAGACTGAGGTGGAAGCAGTGTATGTTTAGTGGCAGATTACTTCACTGCAGACATAGGTTAAGGTTCTTACCTTTTGGTTTCAAACACTGCCTGGCTAAGTACTAAGCATTTTCCATTGTTGATGATGATGATGATGATACCAACAACAACAACACGGAAGTAGGAACATTCCCTTTCATTTCAGTTGGCATTTGATGTCTTTTGAGTTCTTTTCAGCCTCATTTAGCTCTTCTTATTTTTCCATCTCAGCAAATCTATTTTGACTTCTTTTAAAACAGGTAAGTCAACAAGGCAAGGGCTGGCGCACACTGGTTCACGGAAGCACCTGTGCCTTGGGATTTGAGGACATTGCTTCACAGTATTTACTTGTTAAACTATGACAGCTAGTGGTGAGGAGTTTTAGAATGTGTCACAGCTGTTAAGTACTGGATGTAGCTGTGATTGCTGTCACCCGTTCTGAGATACTGTCCTCTACTATAGGCATTAGGAATTTTTTCTCTTACCCTGCATTTTTCTGGCCTTCTATAAAATTTTGTGAAATGGTGTTTTTGTGAAGTTTTGTGGAAATCTCTGCCTCTTTCATGTTAACAGATACACATGTTTAAGAGATTTGACGCTCTGGCGGTATTGTATTGAACAAATAAGATTTGAATAGGAATTGTTTTTCGTATTTATGTAATGGCAGTGTATTGCTTGGCACGTGAGAGGTGCTCTGTAAATATTATTTGTCGTGAATTCTCGAACCCAAAAGTTAATTAAATGAAGTTCAATTAATGCATTTTTATGAAGCCATATACAATGCTAGGTGAGGAAACTAAAAATATTGGTAAGGCAGTGACTGGGCCAGTGAATCCCTCTGCTAGCCGGAAGGTAATTTCACAGATATAAGCTATTTTACTATGGCAGACATTAATGGTAGCAGTAGAAATACCAAAGTAGTGAAATTGAAGGAGGGAGCAGTTTAGTTATTCCTGGCAGGGATGGGGAGGGTATCAAAAGGAGGCTCGTTGTCCAGGCATCAGATCTGACCTAGCCCTTGAAGATGAAGAGGATGAAAAGGACATTTTTTTGTTTGTTTGTTCTGCTTCTCTCAGAATGTATTTGAAAGATAAAATAGGTTTCCTGTCTGACATTAATATCAATGATACTTTGGAATGTTTGCTTCTCTTATAACCAGGGTTGTTTTTCCCTGGGTCCCATGCTCACTGTGTTTTCATGCCTTGTTTTGCAAGAATTACCTGAGGTTCCATCGATTGAGGAGGAAGTGGAAGAAACAGAGTCTTGGGCGAAGCCTTTGGTCCACCTTTGGCAGACAAAGTCCCCAAACTTTGTGGCTGAACAGGAGTATAATGAAGCCATGGCCAGAATGGAGCCACACTGTGCCATCTGTGCTCTCCTCATGCCCTACTACAAGGTAATAAGGGTGGAGAGGTCACTGTCAAGGTTTCTTTTCACTGCTGCACTTTCTATATGACTGTAAAAACACAGGTGAATCACGGTAAGGTAAGTATGCACATGAAAAGGGAGACATCAACATGTAGCTACGTGGCTTTTATAGAATAGCAAACAGAATTTCTGACTGCTACTTGAAAGACATTTCTCTGGTAGCGCTTTATCATTTTAAAATAAATGATTGGTTTATTTGTCAGTCTTGGTTCATTTCAGTCAAGGGGCAGTTTCAACCTTTTTCATCAAGAAACACAGAACTTAAAGCTTAACAATAGTAGAACTTTTACAAAGAGAGAACTTAGACTTAGTCTCTGTTTTGTGTTTGAAAATATCACTCTCAGTAATATGTCAGCTCTGGGCCCACATTTAAAATGTCTCTCTTTATCTTCCCACGTGGAACATGCATAAGATACAGCAGGACTCAATGCAAACTGGATTGTTCAGTTCACTTTCGTCAGCTAGCTGTGCATAGTACTGTTTTCAATGTTACTCCATATGTCCTAATGATGACATTTTAGCTCACTGAGGGCCACATTCTCTAACACTAACCTACGCAAAGTGATCTTTAGGAATCTGGTAAGGGTGGAACTTCGTGCCCTATTTTAAGATACAATATGTTGTGAAATGTATTGATGTGAGCATTGCGTTGTGAGTTATATTCTCAATAATGGATTCAGAAGTATTTTAAGATTGCTTCTCTTTTAGAGTTCATGTAAAGTAAATCCTTTTTTGTTCAGACATCTCACGGCATGAAATTGTGTGATTTGCCGTATTTTCAGATCTTTGAAAATAGAGGAAGTAAACAACTCACTGGTGTTTGATGTGGCCCTTGTGAGTGACAAACTATTTTCTGTTTCGTCATTGAATGTTTGTGTTTTCTTGGAAAAACTTAACTTTTTATTGACTCTTATTTCTGTATCATAATCTGCCTATGTATTTCCCCAATAATTAAAAAATCTCACTAAAATTACAAGATATAGGGAAACTTATTAATATAAGATCTCTGGAGATAAGATAGTTCATTAATTAGAGTTTCAATTAAGCACTAAATGTTTTTCGTATATTTTGGTGAGAGATGACAATTTTGTTTTGCACATTATATTTTCTTATTTAGTGACATTTGCCAGATCTTTCTGTCTTAATGTTTTAAAACTTTGTGGTGAGGCAAAACCTTAAAAAATTCTCTAAAAACTTGTTGCACGGATTAAAAAACTGAGGTCCCCTTCAAGTGTGACCACGTAAAATTTTTCAGTAAATGAAACCAAGTCTGCTAACTTAGTGCAAATAAAGAAACAAAAATTCCTCAGAAAAATTGATGCTTTCCCTGAGCTACTTCTGTAAGAATATAGTTTTAGCAGGTTATCACCTTTTCATATCAGCAGATGTACAGAATGTCCTGCTGTTTCTACAGCTTAGCTTCTGGATCGGAGCCTGAAGAGGAACATTGATAAAAAACTACTAGTTCTCTCAAGGAGAACAACAGGAGGAACAGAAGCTGGAAGTTAGTGCATGGAGCAGCTGTTAGTGGATTTGAGTGACCAGAACAAAGGATGAACTTTTTGCATGTTTTTCACTCATATGGCAATATTATGTTTTTCAGCCAGATAGCAGCAATGAAGAAAACGATTCTAGATGGGAGACAAAGTTAGACGAAGTGGTTACTCCAGGAGGAAAGACTAAGCCCCTCATTCCAGAGATGTGTTTTATTTATAGTGAAGAAAATATAGAATATTCTCCACCTAACGCCTTTCTGGAAGAGGATGGAACAAGTCTTCTGATTTCCTGTGCAAAATGCCGTGTACGGGTTCATGCAAGTAAATGAATCTCTCATTCATCAGTCACTGGCTTTTCAGGGCTTCGCATAGTCTTTGTTTCTCACCCCTTTGTCCCCTGCCGAAGCTATTGCATTGAACTATTGGCATTCTTAATGGTTAGATCATTCTTTCTCACATTTCTTCTGATAAAAGTGTGAGTAAGTATAATAATCCCTTTTTCTACAGTTATGTGCAGTATCAGTGAGAGCAGCTTTGTTTCGTTTGTTTATTGTCCAGCTGTGGGGTCATTGTGGGGCTCCTTTTGCATACTTGAATTTTACTCATTAGTTTGTAAAAACTTAATTTTAACCTCTGATGTTGATTCATGATTATTTTTCTTTGTACTTTTTAAAGAGACATGAATATTTCTTTGGTGATTTGGGGAATTATTGTTAAATTTAATTATAGAGTTTAATTTTTATTTTTGGGGAGGGTAAGGAGATCTCTGTTGCCTTCCAGGGGAGAACAGTCATTACAGTTGTTTTCCCCCCAGGACTGAGATGGTTAGTCTCCATACCTGTCACAATTTGGTATTTTCACGTCATGGGATAAATGGCAAATACATTTTTTTTATTTGCCTGCCATGTAAATCCTCTAAAATGTGAAAAGGGATCTATTTTTTACTGCAAGTCTGTTTTAAAGCATTTTAATATTCCAGATCTTACCAAATCATATGTCATGTTAACATACTTTATGTATGGTCTCTGTCAGTGTAGCATGAATGGTTATAATGTAGGCATTACCTTCTGTATTTACCCCAGAGAAACACCAGTCTTACATTAGGGTTGAAATAGCCTTGCTGTTCATCATTTATTGATTGATTAGATGCTGTCATCTTCCCCAAGAGATTTGAACATAATGTATTTGAAATATAGCAACCGTCTTGTACTCGTATCAATCTGTAACACACCCGCACGTATATATACACACTCACCCTACATTATTGTAAGTATATAACCTGCCAATGCATCATTTCACGAAAAGACTAGGATTTAATTTTGATTTCCGAATTTAGCCATAGTATTTCATAAACATGTGCTTGAACTGGACATTCTATAGTCTTGGCTAACTATGATAGGCTTTTACTTGGTAAATACATTTCTGTTATTTTTCTATTTCATTTAAATGTTATAGAAATTTGATATTAAAAATTACTTCTTTAAATCTTTCAAAGCCCTTTGAAAGGCAGTCAGAGTAACACATGTTGGTTGATACTGTATAATTGCTGCTTGTATTTGCATCATCAGCTATCTCCTTACACAGTTATTTTGAGTCAGGCATGTATTGAACAGACGGATAGACCTGAAGATACCCCTTCGTCACTAACCATGATTTGTGCATCCTCTGTCCCTATCACTGAAATTAAAGCTAATAAAACATAATTTTTGAAATGTCATTTTAAATTTTGTTAATTTGCAAAATATGTAAAAGTTTATTGTATTATTTTAAACTTCCCCAAATTCTCCTTCATGAATCGCAATTTATTTTGAAATATGTTTTGTATGAGTAAAGGACTAGATCCAACAAACTATAAATTTAATTATTGCCCATTCTAGAATTATCTGATAACTATTATTAGCATTAGTAATGATTAAGACCCATACTCTCATGTTTCCTGGGACTGATATCCTTTTATAAGGCATGAGAACCAAAAGTATCTTTGAGATAGCCTTGCTTATGTTTTGTTCTAAGCAGTGAGAATCAAAAATGGTATTATGGTGGGCAGTTGTTCTGATTTTATTTATTCAGTGCTAAGATGTATAATACTACCAAAATGCAAAAGACCTAATTCGTGGATCCATAATATTATTTTACAGGTTGCTATGGTATCCCTTCTCATGAGATCTGTGACGGATGGCTATGTGCCCGTTGCAAAAGAAATGCATGGACAGCAGTAAGTGGCCTATTTTACTATCCTTTAACCCCTCTTCCCACTCTCTCCACTGTGAACACATTTAAATCTAGCAGTAACGTTGTACACATGCTTTTGTGTGTACTTCTACACTTAACTATATTTTTAGTCTTCTCTTTTCAAACCATCCTATCTGGTGGCTCTATTCATCATAGAAATATTAGATAAATTTCAAGGTATCAGTCTACTCGGGTACCTACAGAGACTGCCAGTTTATCAGAGCAAGCCTAAAATATTCCTGTTTTCCTGCCCAGGTCTATTTTATAGTTCTTTTTTTTTTTTTTTTTTTTTAAGATTTATTTATTTATTTGACAGAGAGATTGGCAGCCAGAGAGAGAGAGAACACAAGCAGGGAGAGTAGGAGAGGAGGAAGCAGGCTACCAGCAGAGGTGCCTGATGCAGGGCTCGATCCCATAACGCCAGGATCACGCCCTGAGCCGAAGGCAGACGCTTAACGACTGAGCCACCCAGGCACCCCTATTTTATAGTTTTTGAAAATAAATACTGTAGGTAACACTCAAGGTGAGGACCCTCTCTGACCCCTGAGGAAACCATGCTCGTATATAACTTTTCCACTGGTATGAGGTCTTCCCCACTTAATTCATTCATACATTCATACTTCAACAAACTTTGGGGTCTGCTCTGCCAGGCATTACTGTGAACTTGAGACAGAATCTTTCAACAACAAATGATACCCCACTTAGGGTACACAGATTCATCCTCATCTAAATTGTTTTTCCTGATGAACCCTGTTGAAACTTTAGCTTACATCCGAGCATTAAGTTCTGTTCCACTAACCCACCATGTCACCTATTTTTCCGTTTAATTGTGTGCTACCTTGATATTTGTTAAAATTTTTCTTTCAAGAAGCATCAGAGCATTTTTGAAAGTTAGGACCTGTTAGATCCTAACATTGTATCCCTCACTCTTAATCTCAGAGCAGATGATTGCAATTGTAATAGTAGCATTTCCTTTATTTCTCAATGATCTCTAATGACAATGAATTAAATTTCTTTGCAACCAGAGTTAAAATCCTGAAGAACAATATAAGGAAAATGCCTTGTATGATAAAAATTTATGTCATGATATGTATGTTTAGCTCTCAGTGTTGAAAGAAACATATGGTGACTATAAATTAAAGATGTCTGAGGATGTCTTTCTGAATGATTTTATTGCTGGCATTCACTTTAGGTAGTGAGGGAAAAATGAAGGAAAGTATGGACATTCTTTATAGCCCAAATAATCTAATCTGTTTGGTGTCATTAGTGGGCCCAGAAAACATTTTTGTATTTCCTTTGATGTGATCATTATATCAACAAAAATTATGTAAATACAGAGTATATGTAAATACAGAGTATCTTAAAATCACCCAGGAAGTCCTGCTGTAATAAGTATATTCAATTCTTGTTTACCATGCAGATCTTATATTGTATAAGCCATATTAAAGCTTTGTGGAATCAGTCTGGCCAGCGATGTCCTCTCATTCACCCTGAAGTGTAGGTTTAGAGATTAGAAATATTCTAATCCAGTTCACCAAGGCTTGAAGAATTCTTTGTTCCATCCACAGTTACTGCTTGACTCCTGTGCTCACACACTGAGCAGTCCCGTTACCCAAGGTACCATTGCCCTTTGCATGGCAAAGCCAGGGCCAGGCCGAGGCTACCCACCCTGATTCTAAGGCTGCTTGTGATAGTTTATGCTGTTTTCCCTTAGCGTGTCTTAAGAAGGAAATACTAGATTAGTAACTCTTTAGAACTGATTTAAAGCTCCTATTAATCTTAATCCCTCACACCCTCAGAAGATACAATATGTCTTTTGTATTTTATTATTGATACCATGTAAATTTCTCTCAATTTGCAATAGAAATGGAAACTCTTTTTTTTAATTTATTTTTTTTAATTTTTATTTTTTTTATTATGATGTTAGTGACCATACAGTACATCCTTAGTTTTTGATGTAGTGTTCCATGATTCCTTGTTTGCGTGTAACACCCAGTGCTCCATGCAATACGTGCCCTCCTTACTACCCATCACCAGGCTAGCCCATCCCCCCACCGCCCTTCCCTCTGAAACCCTCGGATTGTTTCCCAGAGTCCATAGTCTCTCATGGTTCAAGAAATGGAAACTCCTGAATACAATTTTACAATGATTTTTTTTTAGACCCACATAATATCTTGTTTCTAAGTGGAAATGATCCGAATTCATGGTGCACCAGTTGTTTTTTCAATTTATCCATTTGAGTGAACTTTGTCTATGAAGCTCGATTCCTATTTTTTTCTCCTGAGAAATCAGTGAATTGCAGTTTAAGCATTGCAGGGAAGTAAGTGATAATGTCAGTATTTTGGCTTTAATTCCCTTATTTAGCGTGGCTGTGAGTGTTACAATATTAATTTTTAGTAGACGAGTATGATTCTTTGAATTTTGTGACTGGAATGATTGCATTTTAAAAGTGTCCTTAGACTTGACTTCTTCAGGAATCAATCTCACATTGTCAGTTTTAGGTTCCAGAAAAGCCTTGGAACTCCTTTTAATGGAGGCTCCGAAGGAGCTAATGGAAATCTAACAGTGCAAGAGAGGTCAGATGACATTTGATTGCTGGTTTGTACGTCACTAACTCTAATTCTTAATTATTTCCTGGGATTTTCTTTTTAAACGTACTTTGTAAATATAAGAGTTATTATTCATCATGAATACAAAATATTCCAATAACATATTTTGCTTGGGATATATATTTATACACAGATGTTATTGTTCTAGCTAATTCTGTTTCCTTTTATGATGACTACTTTGTACACCTGGAGGGTAAGAAGAGGATAGCCTGAAATACCTTATGTTTATCTTTATAAGATACATGTGAGAATTGAGTGTGGTGGTTCTTTTTTTTTAAAGATTCATTTTAAAGAGTACCCATTGATGGATGAATGGGTAAAGAAAATGAGATGTATATATATATATATAGATACACATGGGAATTTCACATTCAGCTATAAAAAAGAAGGAAATCCTGCCATTTGCAGCAACATACACTAAGAACTATATCAAGTGAAATAAGTCAGACAGAAAAAGACAAATACTGTATACTCTTTTATATGTGGAATTCTGAAAGAACACACTGAACGCATAGGAACAGAAAGTTAATTGGTGATCGGGGTGGGCGTCATGGGGGAAGTAGGTAAAGGTGCTTAAGGGTACAGACTTCCATTTTTAAAATGAATACATTTTGGGAATCTAATATACAGCATAGTAACAACTATAGTTAGAAATACTCTATTGTATAGTACTGTACTTGAAAGTTGCTAAGATCTTTGAAGTTCTCGCCACAAAAAATAAATAAGTAAAAGAAACTATGTGAGGTGATGGATGCGTTACCTATTCTTCTTTTGGTAATCATTTCTCAATATATATATACATAAATCAAATCATCACGTTATACGCTTTATGTTATACATTTTAAACTTACCATGTGATATGACAATTATATTTCAGTAAGGCTAGGCAGGGAAAGGAGAGTATAATAATAACTGTATCATGGAGGTAAGCATCAATAATTTAAATTTTGGAAGCAAAGGCATGGTAGGGATTATTTCATCTAACGTTAGGAGGTAGTTGGTTTTGTCACTGTCAACTTGGGCAATGTAACTGAGGATGTATGCAAGGCTGGAATCAATGTTCACCGACCAGCTGTCTTTTTATTTACCGTTTCTAACAAGGGTCATCACTCTGGCCCCCGCTGTTGTGATAGTTTTTAAGTAACCAGAGGCCAGAACTTTGTCTCATTTACCTCTGTAGCGCCCCAAACACCTGGTGCAGTGTTGGATCATTTCTGATGGGGTGAAACATAAAGTAAGAAGGTTGTGATCTGAGAGATGTGGGCCAGACCTTTATTTGTGGCCTTTCGTGCTCTCACTGTTTCCAGATTCTTGCTGCAGTGCTCACTGTGTTTCATTTTGCTACTGTTTCTTTACTTTATCCATTTGTGTCAGTTAAAGCAAGAAAGAAGAAACCTTATTGCTGCTTCAACTGAATGTGCTGGGAAAGAGATTAGTTACAAATTTTGGATTGTACCCTAATTTAGATTCTAGGATCCTGGCTCTATAGCCAAATTCAAATGAAATGAAATAAAGAACCCCCCAAATACCTGTCTACCCTGAGATTCAGGTTGTACGTCCCATCGTTCCAACTAAATATGATTGCTTTGTGCCTATTTTCCCATTTCAGTACTGCTCAGGTAAATAGATATAACTAACTGAAAGCTATGTTGGAGTTTATGGCTTATAACCCAACTATATTGGATTATTTTATTTTCATTTGTTTGTTTTTGACCTTTTTGTGACTATTTATAAAATGGATTTTGGAGCAGTTTTTACTCTGTTACAGTATGACTTAAGAGCACATGCCAAACATTACCAAGTTCCATTTTAAGGTGTAGACTATCAATACTATGATTCTAGCGTGAGTTTCTTGTTATTTTGATTTTTAATGTGAGTGTAATCACTTTTTAATCTAAATTGCTGTAGTTTTCTCTAATCTACTTATTGATTTCTACTGTATAATGACTATAAGTTACTACTAATTAAAAATGCTTGTGTTCTCACTGTAAAAATACAGAATTTGTATTGCTTTCTTTAGGTTTTTTCCCACCATTTTCTTTTTTATCCCTACACTGGAAAATTTTTTTTCTCAGTCTGGGTATTTCTGTGAAATACCTGAATACTCCTTTAGGGATACACTTTTCTCTTAAAATTTAAGGATAATGTAGCTGTCTGGTGATTTTTTCTGTCTAGGTAATTTGGATATTTCTTCAGGGACCTTTCAGGGAATAGGGGCTGTGAAGTTTTGTTTTAGTGCCAAAAGTGGTGGTGAAAACTGCATGTAAGGATTGGTAACTTATGATGGAAAGTCACATCATACTCAGATTTATGACTTTGACAAATCATGAGTTGCCAGTCTTCTGTCCTTGGCAGCATTAAACCTGTGCTGTAGTTTTCAATTGTCAGTGTGAAAAATTTCAAATAAAGTGTGTATCATTTGTGCTATGTCTGATACTAGGGGGCTTTTTTATTACCTTAAATAATTCTTAGGCTGGTAGGGTAAACACAGTAGCTGACATACTTATTATAATCTAAACAAAATCTAAATTAAGGAAAGATTTAAAAGCAATGTAATGAGAGGGTTCTATTAGAGATTATATTTAAGGTCTCTTCTGATTCTAAAATCCCTTGATTCTGTGTTGCTTTGTATTTCCATTTTGCTTTAATTAGCTTTCCTTAAGAATTGGGGACCTTCGGGCATAATGAATTTATTATGTACTTCTTAACCTAGTCAGAGGTGTTGAGTAACAGAAAAGTATAGGAATGGAAGTGGCACTGGTAATCATTGGCCAGATCAGTGTAGTTTTTATGAGCTAAAGGAAATTTTTTTTTTTTTTTTTTTAAAGATTTTATTTATTTATTTGACAGAGAGAGAGACAGCCAGCGAGAGAGGGAACACAAGCAGGGGGAGTGGGAGAAGAAGAAGCAGGCTCATAGCGGAGGAGCCTGATGTGGGACTCGATCCCGGAACGCCGGGATCACGCCCTGAGCCGAAGGCAGGCGCTTAACCGCTGTGCCACCCAGGCGCCCTAAAGGAAATAAATTTTAACAAACAAGTGACTTCAAGGCCTTTACTATAACTTTATCTATTTGCTGTTTGGGAATGCATGAACAATATTCATTATCCTCTAAATTCTTTTTTATTTCAGTATATCCCATTACACTTAATTTAGGAGAATTTGTTTCAGTATTTTTATTTGAAAGTAATACAGTATTTAAAAAGCAGCTGTATAATATATTCTTGGGTGAATATTGCCATTGTATGAAAAAGCAGATTTTCTAATGAAAAATGGAAAAAACACTTTATAGGTTGGAATTTTCATTCTGTATAATGAAATGCACAAACTAGTTAATTTCACACATTTATTATCTATTGAATAGATTATATTGTGCTATGTAGAATAATGAAGTTGTATATGTGTAACATAACATATCTATAATACAACATTCCTCCCCCCCCCAGAATGGCTTCAGGAAATCAAAACCTAAACATGAAATATGTTTTCACATTTATTCACTATTTATTTCACTTTTATTTTATTTATTTTATTTTTATTTTAATCACTTTATTTTTCTTATTTGTTTGTTTTTAAAAATAGGGTAAGACATAGATATGAGCAGTTATACCTTGGTGATTATTTGGAATTTGCATTTCCTTTCCTCTTATAAAGAATGGAATATGCAATTGCAATGATTAAAAATAAACATTTTGGTGTTTATTTTTTTACTGCTTGACTGTAAGTAAGTGATATCTATAGATTGGGTAGTGATTGCCATTCCTGCCCTCTGAGGCTGAGTATAGCTATTTTATTTGACTTCTGAAAGAAAGTCATAGTCTGCATAAGTCATAGTCACAAAGTTAAATTCTGGAAATTCATGAAGTGGTCTTTACAAAACTCACTCCCATGGTGTTGCTAAAGGTTATAGACTGAAGAATCTAAGTCATTTGTTGGTATGCATTTATCTGAACTCCTGATCTTTGGGAGTGTTTCTTAGTCTGTCAGCTTTTAGGTCTCAGGTAAAAATGATTAACCTCTTGGAAGTAGTAGTTTGTTAGATCTTTGGGAACAATGAAGTGTCAACCTGTGTAACTTGCTGTTTACTCTGCCTGATGACTGGTGGGTGGGGGAAGGTGGTTTATTAGGTAGTCTTTGGTTCCCCACTTTGCGTTGAGACTGGGTCCTATAGATGGAGGTGCATCTGTTACGAAGCAACCATAACTAAGGTCTGTTGAATCTCAAGGTAGTGCTTTCCCTCTCTATATAATAGGAGTTCTCTTAGGCTGGAGATTATTAAAGAAAATTTGTATGTTTAAGGTGTATGTTCCCTTTACCACATAACACAACCCTTATTCCCCCTCCTTAATTCCCCAGATAAAAATAATGGTACTGATAATAGATATTAGAAATTGCCAATCATTATGCTCTTTGACGTCTTTTATTTTAGAAAAGTAGTTTTATTTTTCAACTTTTGACCTACAAATTCAGAATAACTGTTGATTTAAATATAAACTAATATATGCAGCATACAGCTTAATACTGACAAGGACTAAAGAATTCTTCATCTCTGTCAGAAATCTCCTTTTATAGATAATGAACCAGGGTTTGAGAGAGTAAGTCTTTTACCGCCTGGATGGCCCCACAATATGGTAAGAGAGCCTGGATTCATGGCGGTACGCCGGCCTTCAGATTTCCAGGCCCAGACTCATTTATCTCAGTTTCTTGTTTTTAGAGTGGGGAGAAGGCTAAGCAACTGGCCAGTTTTTAAACAAGGTTTTTGAATGATTTTTGTTTGTTTCCTTTGAAGGTTAATCCAGCAGTAACTTCTAGAGTAATTGCACTAGAATTTGTTATCTACTTAATATAGGTTAATTAGCATTACTGGGTTGAGTAGAGCAGTTTCTTTACCCTTTCGTATTTACTCTAGTTTCTGCCCGGAGGACCTTCCAGAACTGGATAATCTCTTGAATCCAATTTCCCAACTGACAACAGCATTGACATTTTTCTTTTACGAAGAGCTCTAAAGTGGCTTTGTAGATCAGAGCCATTGATTTTTAGATCACATTGGCTTATGGCCTTGAGAGGTCATGGTGGCGCTGCTGCTCCCTGTGATGTGTTTTATGCTGTGTTTTTTTTTTTTTTTCCATGAGATACTATTAAGACCAGTCAGACCTGAAAGGCTGACTTTGATCCTCATATACAGTAAAACTAGTAGAAAAAGAAAGGCTCTATTCTTGTTAAAGGCAGGGCATTCACAAGTGGGTGGTGGCTGTTTGTAGTCAAGTGGTTGCTATGTAATTACGCCTCTCCATTGAGGTGTCCCTGTAACTACTAGCTAGGACCACACTCTCCCATTTGAGGGAATACATTTGGCTTCACAATTACCTCTTGCCTCCTGAAGAGGCAGATTATTCTAAACAGCTGCAGACTTAAACCTTGGCTCACAAAGGCCAGGGTGGTAGTAATGATTTTACTTTAACCAAACAGAACAGCACATTTGAGGATATCAGTTATCCTGACAACATAGCAATGATGTGGAGGCCTTCCTGTTAGGGAACTGCTTACAGGCTAAAAAGTCACAAATCATTTTTTCCTGTACTTTCTTCTTCCTTTCAATAAACCATTCTCCTCCCTCCCTCTACTTGGTAATGGAGAGAGAGAAAGAGAAGTCTACACAGCTTATTGTAAGTGGAACCATATTCATAAATAGCTTCTTGATTGAGAACAAATGCCTCATTAATCTTAAGTGCTTCAACCAGAGAGCACAAGTAAAGTCAGGAAGAATAATGACTGACATTATGGGGAGCATAACATACTGTACTACACACCAGGATGTGCATGCCTGGAGGTCACTGGGCTACGAGGCACATCTCCTTAGCAGTGAGGAAAGAGATCCCTAGGAAGAGTGGAGGGGGAAAAAAGTGCAGTGCAGGCATTTCTCATGAATAGCAAAAATTAGTCCAGTGGCAGGATGAAGAAGTCAAGTACTTTGCTATTTGTTACAGAAGGTCATGCTGGGAGGAAAGAATAAACCAGCTGGGTTTTTATTTGAAAGCCAAATGTTGTACAATTTTAACAAAGTAAGATATATGTTCAACTTGAAATACTTTGCTCAGGTTCCTGGAAATATGATGATGTAAATGCATTGAGTTTCATGTAAATGATCTCTGACCAGTCTTAAATTATAGAGATGCTTCTTACCACTGATCATGTGCTTGGCTTGCTATCAGATAGGTGCTCTGCAAACCTCAAATTAATTTTTATATTGGTGTAAGCAATTCTATTAGGAAGATAAATCCAGGGAAAAATTGAATTTGAAACAGAGTATGTATGACTTTATATTCTTATGTTATATTCCATTTATACAAGTGGTTGTATGATGACATTTAAATAGTTACATTGTAGTAAGTGCACCCACCCCCCAAGATGTCCATGTTCTAATCCCTGGAACCTATGAGTGTGGAATTAAGGTCGCTAATCAGCTGACCTTATGATATCTGGGTTTACCCAATGCAGACACAGGGGTCCTTAACTGTGGAAAAGGGTAACAGAAGAGAAGGTCAGAATGAGGTGAAGTGAGAAGATCTTGCTGTTGCAGGCTTTGCAGTTGGAGGAGGGCCATGAGCCAGGGCATGCGGGCCACCACTTAAAGCTGGAGAGGGCAAAGAAATACTTCTACCCAAGAGCCTCCAGAAATGAATGACTCTGCTGACACCTTGATTTTAGCCCAGTGAGACCCATTTTTGGGCTTCTGACCTACTGAACTGTATAAATTTGTGTTATTCTAAGTGATTCAGTTTGAGGTTATTTGTTATTGCAATAATAAAGAATTAATACAGTATTCAGTAGAAAGCGTTTTGAAAGGGTCTTTCATGTGTTTTCACTCTTAACTGCCATTCCACTAGGTATGTTGCATTTCCCGTGTCCTCGCCCAGTCTGAGGCATGAAGCATCTTTCTCAGACTGCTTTCTTCTGTCTCACTAGCTCACACTCTCTAGTTCCTGGAATCCAGCAATCCTTTACCCCACTAGGACTCCCAGTAATGCTCCAGCTTTGTAGTGTCTCCCTCCCTCTTGCCCTTACTTCTGTTTTTAGCTGGTACGTTTCCTTTTCGGCTCTCCTTCCACTTGCTTACTTTATTATTCTCCCAAGGTACAACTCAACCCTGGTAAATGCTATTATCTATCTGCTCTGCACCTGCACCCCTGTAGCTTTATATGGCTGTGGAGAACCACCCACTATGCAGCTTGCTTTTGCTTTCAGCTTGTAACTGTTGATGTGTCCTCAGCAATGCCAGTAATTCGTGCTGCATTCCCATCATGCATTCCCTCTACACTGTCCAGGTTGACTGTTTCATACTTCTGTCACCTGAAGCTTCCCTTCTTCTCCCCCACCCTTACTCTCACTTTGTGAATTTACTTTATATCTCACCGAGGAACAGGAAGCCATCAGTGGAGATCTGCAAGTTTACACCTGCATCATATCCACAATATCCCTGCACCTACCTATGGCCACCCCCTCTCTTATTATACACAGGATCATAGTTCCAATAATTCATCCCTTTCTTTCCCATACCAGCAGGTTTGCCTCTCTAGGTGATTCTGATTATCATCCAAACAAGCTGCTATTTCTTGATCCTTCTTCCTCACCAGCTCCACCCTATTTCTCCATGACTCTATGTATAGTAACACTCCTTAAAAGACTTGTCTTTGTTCGTTCATGTATTTATTCTCTCCAGTTCTTCTCCCCCACTTCTCCCCCCCCCCCACTTCTCTCTTAAACTTACTCTAGTCATAGGCTTTGCCCATGTTTTTGTAGACATTTCTGTTCCTCTGTCAGTTGACCACTATCTCTTGTTTGAAGCATTGTTTTCTCTTGGCTCCCAGGACCCTACATACTCCTGCTTTTCCTCTTTCTTTACTAGCCACTTCTGTTCACTCCCCAGAACTTAAACCTGGGCCTGTTCTCTCCACTAGCCCATTTGGTAATCTCATCCATGTCAAAGCTTTGATGCTTTTAAACAGCAACTAGTCATTGATGGCCCGTATGTATCAGTGTCTAGCTCAGCTTGTCCCCTAGGGGGCGAAGCACTATGGCCAACTTCCTGAGCAGTGTCTCCTTTCACATGCCTGATAGATAGCTCAAGTTCACCCTGTCCCAGACTGAATTCCAGATCTTCTCCTACAGGTGTCCTATTTCTAGGCCCTCTAGCTGCTGAAGCCAAAAACCCTAGGGTTAGATTTGGTGCTTTTCTTCTTCTCATACCCACATTTAACAGTAAATTCTATCTTGGCTACTTTTTAAATGAATCTGGAATTCTGTCCACTTCGTAATTGCCTCTGCTCATATTACCCAGACTAATCTACTCATTACCTCTTTCCTGGATTCTGGCAATAACCTACTGTCTCTTTTTGTTTCTACCTTTTTTAAAAAGTTTTTTATTTCAATTCCAGTATAGTTAAGATATAGTTTTCTATTTGTTTCAGGTGTATGATATAGTGATTCAACAATTCTACACATTACTCAGTGCTCATAATGATAAGTGCACTCCTTAATCCCCATCACCTAGTCACCCACCCCCCATCCACCTCCCCTTTGGTAACCATCAAGTTGTTCTCTATAGTTAAGAGTCTGTTTTTTTGGCTTGTCTCTCTTATTTATTCCTTTGTTCATTTGTTTTGTTTCTTAAATTCTACATATGAGTGAAATCATATGGTATTTATCTTTCTCCAACTGACTTATTTCGCTTAGCATTTTTTACTTCTGCTCTTGAACCTTTATCATCTGTTGTCAACACAGCCATTGGAATCATCCAGTTAAAATGTAGGTCAGATTATGTTCTTGCTGTGTTCAAACCTTACAGTGCCTTGCTGTCTCAGTCAGAATAAAGTTGTTGCCCTTTTTCATGGCCTATGAAACCTTATCAGTTATTCCTCCTCTTAAATTTCTGATCACCTTTCCTATTAGAAAAGGCCAGAATCTGCTGGCATCACCTTCCCTAGATTATTCTATGGCCCACTCCCATAGCACTTGACTTCCTCTACCATCTAAATAATCTACAGGTTTAGTTTATCTGCTGTCCCAGCAGAAGGTAACTTCATTGAGGGCTGGCTCTTTGTCACTCACTGCAGTTGCCCAGTGCCTGGAACATGAGGATTAATGAATATTTGTTGAGTGAATGTGTGTTTTCACTTACATTACAAAATCGATGTGGGCATTTAAATTGGAGAATTCACTTACTAGTATGAAATTCACTGGAGCCTGTGGAATTTCCATTCAAAAGAAGACTGCAGGAAACCTGTCATTCAGTTTCCTAATCACTCAGAATTCGTGCCAGTCCTGTCCTTCTGTGAGATCCTGTTCTCTCCTCAGCCCTGATAAATGAGCCACATCTCCAGAAATGGTTCTTCCATGTTGTGTTGATCAGCACTTTGTAAGCTAGCTTTCTGTTAATGTGATTAATTACTCTTTGTTTTCCCAGCTCAGACAGCCCTATTTTATGGTTTTGCCTTTCTGTTATGAACATGTCAGATAAATAAGGGTGTGGGGAGGTACTTCAATTTCATAATTTTTCTATAGCACTGAAAATTGGCTTTAGTGGCACTTACGGATATGTCAGCTGAAATGAGAGCTTCTTATGAGGCAGCTTGAGAATGTTGGTATTGGCATTTCTTTAACTGATGTTTTATAGAAGAGCCATTGGAACATGATTTCCCTCCAGCACAAATAATGAACAACTGCAATAGCTGTATTATAACAATGTCCTTCTCACCGTTGTTGTTAATGTTGTGTCAGCACTTTGATTATAAACACTCTTTTTCATGGTTTAATAACTAAGCCATAAAGAAATCATTCCACGTTCTAAATTGGTATACTTGCTCTTCATTGCAGTGGTGATTTTTTATGAAACCAGAATTTAAAAATACTGGGTAATGCTAGAAGGGAAGTTTGTGAATGGTATTAGGTGAGGGAAAGGGACCTAAGCAGGAAAGTTACAATGTTCAATATATGATTTAATTTATACTTTTTTCATTCAGCTTTTAGCTGCCCTGGGAGGGTGGGTAAGTACAACAGAATGGCTCCTTTAATGCTGTACTTGGGAGGCAGGAATAAGAGCTGTCTAACAGAATCATCGTGTTGTGACAGGCATTTTTGTATTTGTTTGTTTGTTTTAGGAGACATTGGTTCACTAGCAACATATCTAAATCTTTGTAATAGTGAGTCATTTTATGCTGGGTGTTATTGTTCTTGGAAAAGCCATGCTCATTAAACATGAGATAAAACAAGGCTGGCAATGAGCCCTGACTGTTGAATTTTATTTATTTATTTTGTTCTCTTTGGGTGTCTCCAGAGGTTAGATTAGAAAGGGGTTTGATACACTGAGAGACTCTAGAAGAAATCATAGTGCTCATTTAAAATTTTCTTTAAGTAAAGAAAATAGGCTAAACCTCCACGGTTACATTCATTTTAAATTACACATATTTAATAGAAAAAGGTTCAATTTCCTTGTCTGTCTGTGGGTTTTCTTTTTTTAATATAAGAGTACTAAACATTGTAAAGACAGTCCCCCATTCCGAACACTCTTGAATTCTCAACTCTCTTTTACAGAAAACTACTGATACTATTTAGTCAGTTATCCTTGCAGATCTTTCCTATACATGCACAAATGTAATGGCTCGCTGTTCCTGGGGGACCCAAATGGTGTCACAGTTTAACAGGCTGTAGTGTTTTCACTTAGTAATACAATGTGTAATGCTTCCTAACTCAGTATTTATGGATTTACTAGAGCTTTTTCATTGCTATTTTAAATTTCAATCTTGACTCTATTCTACTAAAAAATCCAGACATTACAAATAAAATCTAAGCAACAGGTAATTCTTGTTCCTCCCAGAGGTAACTGTTTTCTCTGTTATAAACAGAAATGAGATGATTGTACATTCTTCTTCGGTACAAATATAAATTATCTAAGATAGATTCTAAGAAATTGAATTGCTAAGTCATACTTCATGTGCATTTAAAATTTTGATTGATAATGCCAAATTCCTCTCCAGAGTCACCATAACATTTCATATACCCCAAGACCATATGTTTTTTTATTTAATAATCTGAAAGCTATATCTCATTATTTCATTTTTCACCCTTTATTCTTGAAGTTGCATATCTTTCATGCATTTATTGACAATGAAGAGTCTTTGAATCAATCTTTTGCCTATTTTTCAAAAGTGTGGGTTTAAAATGATACTTTCTGTATTAAGGAGGGCACGTATTGCATGGTGCACTGTGTGTTATATGCAAGTAATGAATCATGGAACTTTACATCAAAAACTAGGGATGTACTGAATGGTGACTAACATAATATAATAAAAAATTATTATAAAAAAATAAAATAAAATAATACTTTCTGGATAGCAGTCTTTGTTTTATATTGGAAATACTTTCTTGTCTTATGTTAATTTATGTAGTATTTTATCCTTCAGAATGTTAAAATGTTGATATAATAAAAATTTATTAGTCCTTCCAATATGCCTTTTATCTTTTAAGTGTTATATTAAGAAGTCATATTTATTCTAAATTCATTAATATATTTGCCTAAAATTTATTTTAATACTTTTATAGTTCTGTGTTGTTTTTGAGTTTAGATCTATAAATCAATTGCAATTTATTTTTATGATTCAGAGACACATTCTCTCTGGCTCTGTCATACACATTACAGTGTTCAGTTGAATACATTATTGAATAGTTTATGGTATTGATATTTGGTTATTTAGCTCTTTCTTCTTTAAAGATTTTATTTATTTGAGAGTGGGAGAGAGTGAGCAAGAGAGCACAAGCGGGGCGGTGGGGGGGGGGTGGCGGTGGCAGAGGCAGAGAGAGAAAGACGAAGGTTCCCCGCTGAGCAAGGAACCCCATGTGGGGCTTGATTCCAGGACCCTGGGATTGTGACCTGAGCCGAAGGCCAATGCTTAACCGACTAAGCCACCCAGGAACCCCTCTTTCTTTTTTTCTAATTCTCTCTTCAGTTAATAGTGATTTATTTAACATATTCTTTAAGTTTTCTATTTCCTTTTTTTTTTTGGTTGTAGAATTTTTATATTGTTCTTAAAAATCTCATTTATTATTTGTTTATACTCTATTACTTATATTTCTAATACCCACATTTAATTTTAAAACATATTAAAGGGCTTATTTTACATCTTGTACCTAAAATATTAATTGTGTATCTAATTTTACATTATGTTTCTTCTGCTCATGGAATCATATTTTCTTGCATGTTTTTTTGAGTTTTGATCGTGAGCTTATATTCCTTAGAACTTAATACTTGGGAATTTCTTGAGGTCTTTGTGATAGGTGGTGGACCCACCTTCCAGCAATATCATCCTACTTTATGGACAATGTAAGAACCTTATAACAGTATGATTTCATTAAACCTCTTTCATTTATGGTTTAACATTTACCATTACATACATTATACTCTACAGTATTGTAATTTTTGTTTGAAACAGTCAAGCCTTTTTAGGAAACTTACAGTCTCTTTGTCTCTTGCTCTCATTCTCTCTTTGTATGTATGTGTTTTGAAGATATAAAAAATTTGTTTTATATTTACCCATGTATTTATTCTTTTTTGGTGTTGTTCATTCTTTTGTGCTAATCCATGGTTCAGGCTGCTATCATTTTCCCTTACTCTTTTAGATTTTTTATCTCTATGAGATTGTTTTTATTTCATCTTCATTTTCAAAGGATATTTTTCTTGGAAATGAATTCCAAGTTGCCAGCCTTTTTCTTTCAGTATTTTGGTAGATATTCTTCCATTGCCACTTGTTTCTGGTTAGATATCAGATGAAATTCATACAGTTGTTTACTGAATGTGTTTTTCTTTCTCTGCTTTTAAGAGTTGGATCCTTAACCGACTGAGCTGCCCAGGCACCCTGGGTTGACAGTTTTGTTTTGCTTTGTTTTTCACTGCTTTTGGAAAGTTTTCTGTGATTTTCTCTTCCAATATTCGTTCTCATCCACTCTCTTTCCTCTCCTTTTCAGACTCCAATTATACAGAAATTGAACAAGTTTTTTTCCCTTAGATCTCCCTTCATTTTCATAACTGCTTTCATTCCTTCTATTTTCTATTCATGTCTTTAAAGTCATTGAAGTTTTACCCTCTCAATTCCAGTCTGCTTTGAAATATATTGAATTCAACATTATCAATGTCACATTTTTTTCATTTCTACCATTTACATTTGTTTTTTAAATAATTTCCATGACTTTGTTAAAATATTGCTATCTCTTTACATATGTTATCATTTTCATTAACTCCTTTAGCATTTTGAACATAGCAATTTTAAACTCTCCATCTGATCATCCCAGCATCTTTTTCATTTTGGTCTCTGATTTTATTGATTCTTAACTTTCTTAATCATAAATCATATTTTTAGGTTGTTTTTTTTTTAGTGTACCTTGTGCTTTTTTTTTTTTTTATTGTGTGCTGGATATTTTGTCTTGTAGCAAATGAAGTTAATCTTTTTTTTTTTTTAAAGATTTTATTTATTTATTCATTCGACAGAGATAGAGACAGCCAGCGAGAGAGGGAACACAAGCAGGGGGAGTGGGAGAGGAAGAAGCAGGCTCATAGCGGAAGAGCCTGATGTGGGGCTCGATCCCATAACGCCAGGATCACACCCTGAGTTGAAGGCAGACGCTTAACCGCTGTGCCACCCAGGCGCCCCGCAAATGAAGTTAATCTTATTTTCAGAAAGGGCATGACCCTTTGTCAGGTTTCTAGAGTAGGAGTGAGGTCAGTCTAATTTATAGTTGAGCAGGTTTGGGCTTTGTTGCAGCTTTAGTTTGACTCAATCCACTCTGGTTTCAGATGTTTTGAGGATAGGATCAGGATTTTTTCTTCAGCAGTGTCTGTTTTCTGAGCACTACGGAACCTCTAGCATCTGTCTGCTTTTCACAGCTGAGGTGGCAGCTTTTAGAACTATAGAAGATCTGTCCTTGCTTTAGAGTCTAGCTGCCTGGATTTGGGGTTCCCGGAGAGTTTTCTTTTCTCTCCAGGTCTACTTCTTTTTACACCTCAAGAGAATTATTGACAGATCTCTATTTTGTCTCTGCTAAACCACCACACCCGGATCCTTCACTGGCAATGTTATGTATAAGTTGTCTAGAACCACAATTAACTTTTCACATATCTAACCACTGTTCTTCTTATATTGTGTTTATGGAATGCTTTACATTTATTAACTCATTTAGGGAAGTAGTATTTCCCCTCTTTTTACAGGTAACATATCTGAAGCAAGGTCATGCCATTAGTAAATGGCAGAACTATGATTTTGAACCCTGACCATCTGTAGTTCATTGAATATCAGGATAAAGCCTGGTTCTCTAGTGTTACTGTTGTTCCTGTCAGTTAAATTGGACTCATGTAGCCTGAGGTTAGACTGCACAGACTAACTGAAACGTTGCTTTTGCCTAAAATGGTATCATTCTTTGAAAGAAGAAGTGGAGGTAAATTTAATGATCTCATACCAGTGAGAAGTTTTATTAGCTGGGTGAATGAAACAAACGGGAATACAAATTGTTATATAATACATGCTGCTTGTAACACATTTTTTTAATGATATGGGTTCTTTTGAGGGGATTAGTTAAAAAATGAATTTTTAGTCATTTATAGAAATGAGGAAACAGGGACTTGGTTATTCCTTTTATCATTATCTTCTTCATGGTATGGTTAAGTACACGTAGGTCTTCTCCCCTCCTGAACTGTGAGCCTCCCAGGGCAGGCACACTTTCCTGTTTCTTTGGGCATTCTACTTTGAAATCTTATGCCTTGCTTTGTACTTAGAGCCAGAGGATGCTGGAGAAAAGGAGCATGGACTTGTGCTCTGGGAGACCTGAACTTGAACCCCAATTACTCCTTTTGCTGGAGGGTTAGGGGTTGGAAAATTATAGCCTGTGGGCCAAATCCTGCTCAGCACCTGTTTTTGTAAATAACATAGTTATAGGAATACAGCTACACCCCTTTGTTTACATGTTGTCCTGCAGTGTCAGAGTTTAGTTGCCCCAACTGTGTAGTGCAAAGCCTAAATTAGTAAATATCTGGCCATTTACAGATGAAGCTTGATGGCTCCTGGATTGGATGATTTTAGACAAATTACCTAATCTCTTGAATCTTAGTTTCCTCAAAAGTAACTGGGATATATATTACCTAATAAGTTCATGTGAGGGAAAGAAGGTAAAGTATATGATGTTTCTGGCAGGGTATCTAGAATGAAATAGGCCTTCAATAAAGCTTTTATTCTTCTAACAGAAAATATTTATTATTGATAACCAGTTTAATAAATCAGTGTCCTGAAGGGACTCTAATCACTCCCTATATTCTCATTCAGTTCTTTCACTGAATTAGAATACAAGCAATACTAATACAATTAGTGTATTTGGTAGATATCAACCTTTATGTGTATCAGGCATTGTATGGATTCTTAAGAAAACTTGGGCTCCTTTTCAGGTAGGGATTAACCTTTTAAATTTTAGAATTATCAATTTTGTTGCCTAACAATAAGGTACTATTTAAGAAAGAAAAGAAATGTTTAAAAAGTGTCCTATAGGATATTGCCTTTTATTGGGTTAATAACATAGGCATTTAGTGCAAGTTCATTTACAAATGAATGAATCAAGAAGTTGACATGTTTATGTTTGTGACAGATCAACTAGTTTGCACCATATGAGGGATGGTGACTCAAAACAGTGACATAACTGGACATGACTTTTTTCTTTCCTACTTATTTTTTTAAATTGAGTGAATTGAACAGAAACCATGATATATATGACATCATATGTATATGAAATCATGTAAATAACTACTTGGCCATGAATATTTTTGACTTTTACTAAGAAGTATGATTTTTCAAGTAAATCATGGCAAAAATTCCCCCATGTCAACTCATTGTTTCTTAACTCCATGTTAAGTCACCAGAGCCGGCAACTTCCTTTTCTTAGTGTCCCAGTATGTGAAAATGATCTTTGCAATTTTTTAATCCTTTGGTAATTTTCAAGATTTTCACTTTGCCATATTTTGTCCTTTTCTCATTTATGTAACAAATTCATCTGGAGGATGTATTCTCTATTGGGTATCATAATAGAGAAAGAGTAACCTGACAAATATTTCCATAGCAGTCATCGAGCTTACAGTTTATTCATTCAGCAAAAAGAATTCAACAAATGGTTAAGAAGAGTAATGAGTGAGAAGTAACTGGGCCAGGGGATTAGGAAAGCCTTCTCTGAGGAGTCAACATTTAGGCTGAGATGTCAAGAATGTGTTCAGTGTGAAAAGGAATGGTGTAGGGTGTGTCTGATGTGTCTGGGGGCACAGGGTGTCAGTGCATGGAGAGTAGTACAATTTGAGTCTGGGCAAGGTCCAGGCCTCATGATCCTGGCCTTTTGGGACCATGTTAAGTACTGAGAAGCATTAAAACCCGTTTGGGTGGGTTCTAGGTTGACCTGGGGTGGCTAATTGCAGTAGTTAAGGTCTGCTGAAGGATGCCAGGGGTATCAACTAATGTGGCAGCAGTGATAATGGAGAGAAGAGGGCAGATTTGGACATGGGATTGACAGAACTCAATCAATCCGCTCTAGTATGAGAGGGAAATGATGTCTTCCAGCATGAGCTAGAAAAGGATGATTAATGCCCCTGATAGGAAACAGTGGGGAAGTACAAGCTTGAGAAGGAGACATGAGTTCATTTTTGCATGTGTGTTTGAGATGTCTGTTGAGTGTCAGTCAAACATATCAGGAAATTAATGTTTGAATCACTCCCCGGCCTTTGGAGAGTCAGGGAAGTGGATCAGATGCCCAGCAAGCAGGTGTGGATAGAGAAGCGAATGGAGCCTCGTATAAAAACTACAGTGTTCAAGGAGTGTGAAAGAGATGCCTGTGAAAGGAAGTGGAGGATCAAAAAGAGGTGGAGAAGGACAGTGAAGAGGCATGACAGATCATAGGAGCCACAGGTAGAAGCCGTCAGGCATGATCAGCAATGTTGAATGCCACTTACAGGTCAGGTGAACCAAAGACTTGGAATTATCCATTAGATTTTGTGACATGGAGGTCACTGGTAATCCCAGAAAAAAGCAGTTTCATATTGTGGCAAGTGGAGTCTTCTCAGCCTCACTTAAAACTTGAGTCTGTGTATTCTATTTGAGAGGACCGCTCCCTCCCGTTGTGGTGTCCGCAACACGTGTACCTTTTAATGATCCTCTGCAGGTGCTTTCAAGCACCTTCCATGCTGCTTTGCTGTATTTAACTCTGCTAGCTTGTGCCTTTAGGCTTCTTCTCAGTACTAGTTCCATTAATCAGGCATCTAAAGCTCTTAGAGTCTGAGCTCCTCACCATCCGCAGCTCTCCTTTGCTGCATTCTCACTTTGATACTGACAGCAATGAAAATATTTTACCTCATGTTTTATTTTCAGCTATCTCTCTGTGGAAAGTGTGCTAAATTACTGGGAAAATACTTAAAATCGGTAATGTTTTATAAGTAAATTGTTCTTGAATAATTTGGATATTATTGAATAACTTGAAATACTGAATTTCTCATTTTTAATGTTTGGGCTGAATTTTTACTTCCATTGTGTGCTTCATCAAAACTATTATGGAAGGGCCTCTAGAATCTGGCTGTTATAGAGAAAAGCCATCGAGTTATCTCCTCGAGCTGTTTTTAATGGATTCAGATCTATATACATATACAGGGCAGCTTTTGCTACTCTAACTTTTAATAACAACCCAGGAAATTTCAAATAGATGTGCAGAGAGTTTCCAGACACATAAAACCATTGAACATTTCTGGTTGTTTGCTTTTTGTGTGCCTGTTAGGAGTTACACAGGCATATTGATTCTCCTCTGTTGTTTTGGTGTTGCTCTCCTCCGAAAAATTAAAGCTATAGAGTTTTTGACACTCCATTATTAATAATAGATAAGTTAAAGGGATTCTCCCTAAAGTTAGGCAAAACTTCAGTTAAAGAAAGTCACCTTGGAGAACCGATAAAGAAATTTTATGTATATAGCTTGGTGAGGGAAAAACCCCCAAATAACCTATAGTTATTTTAAAAAATTTATTAATGCAATAAATTGGGAGGACATCTATTAATGCTTGAGGATGAAAATAAAATAAAATGACTTAGGTATTTAATTTAAAAATTCTAGGTCAGCAAAAGGCATCGCATTACTCTCTGGTCCTGTTTTCTCATGGACTTTTCATAGGACTGTAGTGAGAAATATAAACAAAGTCTGTATTTGTGGTAAAGGGAGTCAATCATCTTGGAGTGAAACAGTCTGTGTCAATCTAAGACATAAAAGTGCCCCAAATATAAATTTATTTGGGGAGAAGAAAGGAAAACATTTCATGGTGCTTTTTTCTGGGGGTGGATAGCCTGGGTTTATCAGTACAGTTTTTCCAACACCATTTGCCCACCCACAGAAAGACCCAAATGATATTTTTATGAAAAGAGTATCTTTCAAAAAGAGTTTCCTGCTAATCCTTATTGCAGAATGAAGCCTGCCAATACTCTATTTTGTAGTTATCCTGTGTACACAAATGGATTCCCAGAGTACAAGAAGACTCAGTCATATGTGTATTCTCTGTTCTAGAATTCTAGTAAATACTCTCCAGGCTACCTGGTGCTCTGTGTCACAGCTCTCCCCCAGAGATGGCAAGTGAACACGATACCAGGGTAATAATGATTCCCTATAGAATATATGTATCAAGAATATTTTTGTGTGTACTCTCACTTTCCCTCCCTTCTTTTTCCTTTCCTTTCTTGAACTGCTCAGAGATAGGCCTTCATGAAATTCCTGATGGTTTTAATTTTAAAATAAAAAATTAGAACTTATGGGAATATTTAGATAAATAGTAATGATGTCTGTTAAATGAGTCTCATAATTGTGTGGTATTTTTTTTTCTCCTAGGAGTGCTGTCTTTGCAATTTGAGAGGGGGTGCTCTTAAAGAAACAAAGAACAATAAGTAAGTAATGTGTTAATTGTGTTCAGTTTTATTGTTTCCTTCTCTCTAGAGTGTTGAACCTCAGGGTGGACAGTTTGCTGTCTTACCTCTCATTATTGGACACATTGTTCCAAAGCTTTTGTTGTCCAGATCTGAGGTTGGGATTCTGTGCATGACTTCAGAGACTGTTACTGACAGCACGTTCACCTCTGCTGGTTGAAGGTGGTCTAAGCCTTGCTTCTGTCCGTGTCTTTGACACCCATGAAGAATAACCCCACTTTTACTAATGGCAGTTTTAAAGTGAAGGCAGCCCATATCATGTAGGTGCCACTGGAATCCTGGTGTTTAATGTGATGAATCCTATTAGTCTAATAAAAACAGTGTGCCTGAAAACAGTGAAATCTGTTACCTTCAGATAAATAAAATCAATCATAGTCATAACATTAAAACAAAACAATTTACTTTGAAAACTAGCAAATTGACAAGAAAGTATATGTACTAAAATAGAAACATAGGAAGGAAAAACATTGATTTTAAGATCTAAAGGGGACGGTTGGAGAATATGAAGAGAATCTTGAGAGTCAGAAATGAACATAAAAGAAAAGTAATCTGGTTTTTAATGTGGTTGTTGAAATATATTTTTGCATAAATTTTATTTTCATGACCCAATTTTAGTATTTAAAATGAGACCAGAGCATATTAAAGATCCCTTTGGAAATAGGAAAATGTAGAAATGATAGAGGCAGAGGTGGTATTAAAGGGCCAAATCCAGCCCCGAGATATGTTTTAGTTGACTGACACACCATTTTATAAATTTGATGCAAATTTAAAAAGTTGAGAGATTTTGTACAAAAATCCATATTTTTATCTGTACTTGAAGAATAATTGTGCGTCTCTCTATGTCAATAACATGTTGGGATGAGGACCTGGCCTAAATGGGACAGATGATCCCCAGATTACCATGATTTACCAATATATTTGCTTACCTCCTGCCTGGCCCTGCGGCCATTGGAGTTGGGACCCATGGTATATAATGTAATGATCGAATTAACATAACTATGTGCATGTGCACATGTTTCAGATGGCTTACAAGGAAGAGTGAAGGCGTTTATCATTCCTGTGTTGGTAAAGTTTAGTCTAATAGACTTATTTTTGCTTAACTTTAGGTCTTCCTCTTTTAGTGTCAGTTAATGTGATTGGCACTTATACCAAAAAGTGTTGCTAGGACAGGATATTGTACAGGTCATGCAGACTATGAGCTACTTTAGGTGATTCCTGTATAGACAGAGGTGGTAAGAACTTCTCTTCCTACCCTTGGTCTAGGACAGAAAGGAACAGTGTTTACTACAGGATTATAGTATTCATTAGATTTGAAAGAATGCCCTGATGGGGTTGACACTTGTCCTCTCTTCCTGTGGTCTTTAAAGGCAGGATGGAGTCTTATGTTGTTTGAGCGACATGCTCTTTGACTTAAAAATAGGTTGATGGATATGATAATTCCTTCAAGATGTCTTTAAACCTTTAGAGTCTTTATATTTACTTGGGGCATGACATTTATGAGAAACTAAATAGTGTTAATGGGGATGTCATTTTTCTGGGATAATTCAGAATTTGAAAGGAGGTATTTGGCTTTAAGTAGGAAAGGAGAGAACCAACTAAATTTCATTCCTCCTTATCTCTGGGTTCTTTTGGTTATAGTAGGATTGCAATGAGCAACAATTTAAAGACTTAATCAGTGTTAATTCTTTTAGAAGACTTTACTATTCTAGTTTTTGTGACACTTATATTATGTAAAAAGATTATATGCCATATCCAATTCATACCTTTTATTAATTGAACTAATCTTTTGCCACATATTAATTAGCTTAATTATATTAAACACCTGTTATATTTTAGTACCAAATGAAATAGCAAACCTACATTTCAGTATTTTGCAGAGCCAGTGTAGAAAAATACCGTATATTGATAGGATTGAGTCTTTGGTCTTCACCCCATTCTTCATGGTGCAGTGGTGGGCAGGTGTGGTACAGAATCTATCCAGGTACACCCAAGAGTTTTAAAATTCAGAGTCTGTTTGTGACGGATTTAGGCTTTTGGTTTTCTTTCTTGTCTGTGTATTTACTCTCTGTGAGAATTGCCACCGCCTAGCTGAAGTATACAGTATCTAAGTTTAGGGAACTTTTTCTCATATTTCATGTCTCCTTTCCTGTAGGTGGGCCCATGTCATGTGTGCCGTTGCGGTCCCAGAAGTTCGATTCACTAATGTCCCAGAGAGGACACAGATAGACGTAGGCAGAATACCTTTACAGAGGTTAAAATTGGTGAGTGGCAAAGCCTCGTTTTTACCTCATGAATTAGTGTTAATTTGAAGTTCTATTTCTTTTAAAATCACATTCTCAAGATAATTTTTCTCTCACCTTCCTTTCATTATTCTACCCTTTTTTCCCTTTAGCCTACGTTTACTTATCTGTACATATTCTTTTCATATTTTATTGTAAGTATGATATAACCTTCCTCAGTTCTGTTTGAAATGAGGCAAAGGAATACTCCTTTTTCTGGATTAGTGTGAATTTTCAAACCATGGTTTGTTAGTAATATACTTGAATTATCTATCTATACTTAAATTGTTTAGTTGTTCTCTCTGGCCTCTCTTTGGTTGGTCTTGACTTAGCAAATTCACCTAACCTGATTCCATCATCTCTTCACTAAGAGATTTGTAGAGAAATAGAAAAACTTTTATTATTACCAAGGGATTTTTTTCATTTACAAATAGATACAAGTCATTTAATTTGCCAAACTCTTTGGCTGATTATCTTCTGACTGGTTTAGAAACTTTCATAAAAATCTTCCTACTGGTTCTCTTTGTTAAGAATATTTTTCATTCCAAGGATAGGCCTTTCAGTCCTCAACACTGAAGTTCTGTTAAAGTGTGAGCCAAGAAAGCATTAGTTTAGGCCCTTAAATTTCATATTTAATGATAATTTTCTCTAATGTTCCATTGCGTGATTTTAAAATACTGGAGTGTGTTTTACATGTGGACTTAATTCCCTAGAATTTCTTCAGAACTTGTTATTTTTAACTTGAGGTCTTTCCACTATAGAATATTTTGGGCACTGTAGCAATAACTTTCTACCCAACTATTAACTTGTTACCAGTGTCTTTCCCATCAGGGAGCTGGGCATATTGTCTCTGGACCTCTGTCACAGGCACTTAGAATCTACAGTCTTTCATTCTCAGAAAAGGGCAATCGTACACTGTTGTTTTCCATTATAGCTGCATCAAGAATTTTACATTGCTAGAAAATACATGGTACTTTACAGACCTGATGATTGTCATTGGCAGGTTTGAGTGGTAGCACCAGGATGCCCAGGATATGGTAATGGAAATTTTGTGAATGAAATGGGTCATGTAAATGACCCTTTAAAGCTCACAGTAATTCAGAAGAGAGTAAAAAGTTCTTTAGCTCCTGGACTTCATAGGAAAGTTTGAAATCTTGTATCTTGGTCACCAGTTAAAAAAAACCACATACCAATGAGAAACAAACAAAAAACATTTGCAAGAATTAGGTCTATGAGATAGGATATTTTAAAAATGTTGAGTTCATCACATGTTGAAGAATTTAATGTTTAGTATGACAAATATTAACAAATGTCGTACATTTTAATTTTTTTCTAATTTACAAGTAGTATGTATTTCCAATATTTCCAGCACTGCATTTAACAATCATCTTTGGTTCTCTTTCCTGAAAGATGACTTCTGTTACCAGTTTAATGCTCTGATGCTTTCCTTTAAGGACTTATATCCTGGCTAACTAGTACATGAATGCTGATTTACTGTTACACCAGTCCCAGAGGGGTTTAAGGGAACAGCACGGAAGCACAACAGGCGATCATTTCCATGCCGTTCAGAAAGTTGTACTTAGAAATCTGACATCTACAGCGGCAAAGCTTACTGTTTTCTTCTCAGTGCTATGCCTCACCTTGACTGTGTATGTCACATGCTCTTTACAGAATGTTTACATCCTCAAACAACTGATACCTTGAAAAGCATAGGTTTTGACTGAATTTAAGATCACCTGAAGTCTACTTCTAATGAGCTGTTTATTGACATATTTGGGTGAAATTAGCAGGCTATAGATCAGATTTTCTGATTAATAGTTTTATATGCATGGAGAGTTTCTTGGTATTAAGTGGTACTTATCAAAATCCTCACAGTGGTTAAGTGGGAAAATACAAGAAGAAACTTCATTTTTTGGGGAAATAAATCACTCAAAAATTCTGTTACACTTTGAAAGTGGGCAACAACCAAAATTCTAGATGACTTTTTTACCAAGAATTGTCAAGAAGGCACCATCACTGTGGTGAATCTCCCATCGCATAGCGTCTGTGCACCAGTCTCACCAGTCTTTCTCACTTAGTGATCGGTCTCAGATGGGCTGGCTTTGAACAACAAAATTTACACATGATCACTTCTGTGTGGCATGGCATGCACCCTTCCGGGGAATGGGATGCTCTGCCTTATATGTACAGTCAAGGGTATGCTTTCCTGACATTAGTATTCTTTTAAAGTTTAATCTATTGGTACATGACCAACATTAGATGTCAGTATCAATTTATTTCACCAAACCACTATTACCTTACCTTGCCAGGTACTTACTGTATATTTACAAATAAGACATCGTTCCTGTCTTTTAGCATTTTACAGTCTAGATAGGCTTTCTCAACTTTGGCTCTGTTGACCTTTTAGACAATTTTTTTGTTCTGGGTGATGTCATGTGCATTGTAGATTGCGGCATCCCTCACCAAACAGACAATGCCAGATACCTTTTGGGAGGCACTATCATTCCCATTTGAAAACCTACCCACTGGCCCATAGGGAAGATGTACACATAAAGAGGAAATTTTAACTTTAATCATTTTCAGACAGAATATCTTGGATGAAAGAAGTAAGTTGGAGACTGAGAGAATAGAAATTCTTAATTGTTTTTATTAACAATCCTAGCGAATTTTGGGGGGGGGAATTGTTTAAATTTATTTGTCGATAAAGTAATGAAATTCAGCAACATATGTGTATATTTACTACTGTATAATTATTATATAACCTGATTATTTTAACATTACTTGTTCTTATAAAAATCGAACAACCTTGAGTAGTAATCAGGTGATGTGTATGTGTGCCCGTGCGCACACACAAAGTAATTTTGAGTAAATATCTATGGAATAAAAGGCAGCAAATTGTTATTATTTCTGCTTTTGACTAAAAATTATTGTGGCTGGAGGGTTTGATAACACGATACCAATGGCATCTGCCTTTTTATGGTTTCCTCTTTAAAAGTTGTGGTGGTAAACTTATGCACAAGTCTTTGTTTGTATAAGGTGCTCCAAAAACCAAGCGTTGACCCATGAAGCAGCAAGGGGAACTCTTGAGCCTCTCCCCATGCCCACTAGGTGGTGCTGCTGTACCAATTTTTCATCCCATTGTCCTTAAATCACCTCCCTAACAAGTGCCTATTCAGAGTCCTGCCCACATTTGTAGAGGTGTGTGTGTGTGTGTGTGTGTGTGTGTGTGTTTGAGAGCGAGGCAGAGAGATGGAGAGATGGCACTAGGAAAGGGAACGTGCTACCGGCTGTGCATTCAAAGTGCTGAATTCCAGAGGGCAATTTTTTAGTTCAATTTTCATTTAGCTTTATGAAAAGAACAGCTTTCCCTTGGGGCAAGTTAGTGTTTTTCTGTATAAGTACTAAGCAACACTAGTAACAGCTAGTAACTGCAAGAGCTTAAAGAACAGCTGATGGCAAACATAAGTTTAAAATGCCTTCTGACGTATGAAAGCTGTATATTTAAAAAAATGATCATTATTATTAGTCTTTCTTGAACATGGAATACTGGAATTTGTGTAGAGGTATTTGAATGTTTTGGTGATACTATTGTTAGCCTTTTATTTATTCATTGGTTCAACTTGCAGCTTTTGAAGTACCTCTCTGTACAATTATTTGTGTAGGAAGATTTTTTTTGTAAAGGATATAAGATTTGTTTACTTTAGTAGATTTTCCCTCTTATTTGTAATGACCATTTTCTAAAAAGAGGCAGCAAGTGGAAAACAACTGTTTCAGTGCTCATCAGTGGATTATGTTGATCCTAAAATGGTGTGTGCTTTTATGAAGAACCTTTATCTCATCCAGCCACCTTGTTCAGTAAAATCACAGGTGTGGTCTCTGCTCATTAGATAATTAAATGGTCAACAATGATGACACTAGACTGTGTGGTTGATAATTTTTTTAAAAGCCGAACAAAATTTTCCAGTACCTTCTCCACTCTCCAGTGAACATCCGAGCATTGGTGCCTGGTAGGACAAAGGATGAGGAGGATGCTGAAGACATTCCTATCCCCCACTTGATCAGTGGGCTCAGAGATAGCCAGGCGAGGGGTTTGTTTGAAGTCACAGGTGATGGGTATGCCTGAAGACAAAAAAGGAAACAACTAACTCCACGTCATACAGATTTTAGAATTTATGCAATCATTTCCTTTTCTTAATTCCTTCCCTCTTGTTTTCTCTACTAATATGATTGGTTAGCCGCAGTCATAATTGAATCTCTGGAAGAGGAGCAAAATTGTGCAAAGATGAGAATACAAGAAAAGGAAATAGAGATAAAACACACATGAAGTTAGAATGTCTTTTTTTTTTCACGATGGAAAAAATATAGGTAAAAATTATCAGGAAGAAGAGTTAAGGACAGAAATTTAGAGAGGACAAACAATATATTCTTTTTATAGTAGAATCACACAGAAGACAGCAGTATTGTCTGCTGAAATAATCTTCAGTATCAGTGTTATCTTTTGGAAGCAGATCACCAAAAAAAATCTTTAAATTCGATTATAAAATTTAAGGGAAGAACATTTTAAGAACCCAACAAAAGGAGTAAAACAGCATGAAGTTCTGGTATTTGTTACTACTTACCATGAATGTGTATTACATACGTCGATCCCTTCTTGAAGATTAAGTTAACTAAATATCTGTGGAATTGATATGAATAAAACAGCAAGGCAGGTTTGTGGATTCTTAAAAATCTTGGAAAATTGTAGCAGACCTTCGATGCAGTCATTAGTGTAAAATTGTTTTCCTATTTGAAGAGGAAGTTCTCAAATAGAAATGCTGTAAGACTATTTAAATTTTAAATTGCATGTATCAAAGCAAATGATGTTTATCTTGATTGCTGTCATTGCATCAAAACCGTGGTTGTTTGTTGACCACACATCCATCCTTACAGTGGCATAGCACAGTGCCTTTGGTTTCTTTGTCTGTGGAGAGTCCTAAGATTTTTACATTTGAAATCCTATTTTTGCAACCAAATAGAGGGAGAAATGAATTTTGGAATAGCTGAAGTTGCCCCCAGGCCTTCAGTGACCTCCGATGTGTATTTGACGAGTGAACCAAGCACACAGGCACAAGTGTTCTCTGAGTGAAGAACATTATTTTGAAAAAGAATTTACAATGCAGTGATGACTGAGCTACAAGCCTTTCAGTATCTGGCCGAGACCAACTATTCTGCCTAGAAGCCTCTATACACTTTAAAATTTGTACCTGAAGGCAAATAATAGTGAACTTGAAAGCCAGAGATTATAGTTTTGAAAGGTACATCAATTCTGAAAATAGAGTGGTTTCACTGTGGTATTCCAGCTGAAAAGTTGAATGAAGGGGAAAAAAAAATACATCCAGGCTTTCTATTTCTTAGAAAAAAGCACTTGTTCTCTTGCTAACTGGCTTATGTTATCAGATGTATTGAATACTAAAAATAGAATTACTGAGAGAGAGGGATGGGGTCTGCCTCATGTGCTGTCACCCTCAGCCCTATTTAGTTAATGTTACAGCAACGTTAGAGATCAGCTTCACTTTCTTTCTAGAGGAATCACAGGTGTATTTGACAGAGCCTGTGTTAATGCATTTTGGGAAATGTAAAGACATTATTGATTATCTTTCATCACTTTAAAAGAGAAAAGTAGCATTGTAAAGGCAATCAAAAAACGTCATTAGGTCCCACATTAACACGTGTACTGTTTTATTCACATTTTCAGTTATGTTTAAAGACAAAGAGGAATTCTAAGAAAATACTAAACATTGACCATGATGACTGACTTTATTGTTTAAATGCAGCTGAGGAAAAATTTGCTCTTAATAAAGTGAACCACTGAAGGAGGAATAAGTTATACTACAGATGAAATAATTGTGTAGTGTGTAGGGTCCTATTATTTAATAAATTCAGTATGAAATCTATAATGTCATTAAGACCATTCTTCAGAATTTCAACATACATTGTATCCTCAACTTTGTAAGATTTTTAAATAAGTTTAGTGTAAAAACATGTATATTAGTAGCTGTATAGTACTTAACTGTCAGAATGATTTGCTACAGGGACTAGATCCTATTGCAAGTTGTCAAATTTGTATATTGCTGTAATACCAAACCATAAAATCTTTTGAGTAAAATGGAAAATGTCAGATAGGCATGACTACAGATAATATACTTTCTGAAGGCTGTAGACATCTATAGGAGAAAACGTGTAAATGCATGAAATGTTATCTTGTTACTATGGATTTTCTTTATCTGCTGAGAGAAAACCCTGAGGCAAAAGAAAATTGATTGGAATCTTTAAATTTTTAGTTTTGAACTCATTTTTCCTGGGGACTAATTTTAAACATTATTAGATAAGTAGAATTTCATATAATCCATGATTCAAGAATATTGTAGGAGAGTAATCTTATTTTTTAGCTTGCGTTGCTGAATGGTTCATTTTTTCCCCCTGATTTTGTCTGTGTGAGTAGTGATTACTGACAGATCTTTGAATTGAATTAGTGAGCTGGGGTTGGGGTTCCAGAGATGGGATCACCCCCTTCACTCCAACATTGGGCCAGTTCCAACGAACACATGCCATACTGAGGCAGCTGCTAGATGGCTCTAAACAATCTATAGGGTTTTGCTTGGTCAGTAGTGAATGATAGCAGAGAGATTATAGTTTTTGAAAGGTATAGTCATTATGGTAAGACAGTGGATTCATTTTTATCTGTTGTTCTTTTAATATTTTAGTATTAATTAGGTTGTTTATTCCCTCAAAAGGGCATTCTTAAAAATCCACAAAAATAAGTTATTTAACATATGACTGTGGTGATATATTTTAGGTGTGCTTTCTCAATTTAATGATGTCATTTTCTAACATGAGCTCATATATACAGGTATCAGCACAGTTTAAGCCAGCCACAGTTTGGACCTATTGATTTAAATATGAAAGCGTCTTAGCATTCATCTGTATTACTGTTTGGATCATGTAATTCTAAGTCTCTGTTACATTGAGATTAAGACTGAGTCCAGTGTCCTCCACTTAGGCAAGCTTACCATGCAGACTACTCTCTCTTAACCTCATCTATAAACTGGGGTGGTTGTGAGGATGAGGTAAGAAAGTGAAGGGCCTGGAATACAGTTGTCTTTAAAGTAGGTCATTGCTTATGGCTAATGATTCATAGGTCTCTGTGAGCTGCCTTTTGACCAATCAGGAACAGAGCAGATAAATATTTCTACTCCAGGCGGAGTAGGTTCCTGGTGCTCTTTCATATATTTATTCATTCATTTGTTCAATAAATATTTGTTTAGGGTTGGCTGTGTGGTTTGGTGATAGATTTTATTTCATTTCTATTTTAATAGGTATTACAGAATAATGGAAGTTATTGAACATTAGGCAAGCAATTGCAAAGCAGTATGTAAAGATCTAGTGCAGTAAAAATCTGGAACGCAGTGGAGGACCTTACTAGATTTGAGGTATTAGGGTTGGTAACACAGAGGTGGAGAAAAACTTCCTAGAAGAAGCAATGCCTAATAATGCTTCATGTGAGACCTGAAGATGAGAAGAGCTAGCTGGAGGAGGGGTCAATATGTTTAGTAGCCTGGAAGTGGGAGGAAATTGTGAAGTCTAGGAAATGAAATTTCAGTAGAGCTGGAACATGAAGTATGAAGAGGGAGAGAAGAGTCTTGAGGAGAGAAAGCCTCAGATGAGCTAGAACTGTGCTGTCCAGCATGGTAGCCTCTGGCCACTTATGGCTGTTGAGCACATGCAATGTGGTTGGTTAGTGTTATTGAAGAACTGAATTTAAACAACTTTGGGGCTTTTTTTTGGTTCTCATTCACATCCACACACCTCCCACTGCCTTTCCAGCTGATCCTCCAGAAGTTTAGGCCTAACCACAGATATTGAGCAACAGCATGCAGGTCCTGTGTAACACCTAGCCCTGAAATATGCCTCTGTTGTACAGTGCTCACAATGGTTCTGCTTCTCTAAGTGAACCCTGATTCAAACACCTCCCAATTCATTTCCACTCCTCTTATGTAGCTTGAAGCAGGTGGGTAAAGGACTAATGTTGGCAGGAACTATATTTTCACACTATCCTTTTATTTTAAATTTTATTTAATTTTAAATAAGCTAAATTTAAAAACTGGAGGCAGCATAAACACATGAAACATACTACAGTTTTGGTAGGTGTACATTTCAAACACCCTTGAAAATTTAGTATCATAACTGAGATGTGCTGTAAGTGCAAACACACAGCAAATTTCAAAGACTTAGTATGAAAAAAAGACTGTGAACTATCTCATTAATTTTTATAGTGGTTACATGTCAAAGTGATAATATTTTGGATTTCTTGAGTTAAATGAGATATATTCTTAAAATTAATTTCACCTCATTCTCCCTCCCTCCCTCTTTCTTCCTTCCTTTCTTTCTTTCTTTCTTTCTTAAGATTTTATTTATTTGCTTGAGAGAGAGAGAGAGAGAGAGAGAGAGATAGCAAGCAAGCACAAGCAGGGGGAGAGGTGGAGGCAGAAAGAGAAGCAGACTCCCCACTGATCAGGAAGCCCGATGCTGGGCTCAATCCCAGGACCTGGAGTTCATGACCTGAGCTGACAGCAGATGCTTAACCATCTGAGCCACCCAGGTGCCCCCTGATTCTTTTTTTGTTATCAAATATACGTAACATAAACTTTTCATTTTAATTATTTTTAGGTGTATAGTTCTGTGGCATTAAATATATTTATATCTCATGCCCCTGTATCTTTAGAACTTTTTCATCTTTTTAAACTAGCCTTACTCATTGAACATTAATTTGCCGTTCTTTCCTCTCTCACCTGTTTTGTAATGTTGCTCCTAAAATATTAAAAATTGCACGTGTGGCTCATATTGTATTTCTAGCGGACGGTGCTATTCTAGAGGATTTTGTACTTAATTCTGAGCACACTGGAGAGCCTTTAATATGTGTTACGAAGTGAAATAGTATGATCATATTCATATTTCAGAAGGGTGTTTTGCTTCTGATGTGGAGAATGTATTCAAGAGAGCAATCAGTACCTTACTGGAATGTCAGTAATCAATTGAAAGATGATTTTGGCATGAACCTGGGGATGGAGAGAAGTGAACTAATCAGAAGTAGAGTAAACTAGGTGTGGAGGAAGCTGGGGTTCTGGCATAAGTAGCTTGGGTAGTGGTTACGCTATGCACACTATGCATAGGGCTTATCACCACTGGAAGGAGCACAGAGTTTAGGGGAAAGTACATTTTGCACATACTTAATCTGAGGTCCTTGTAGTTTGTCTGGTGTGGCTCAGGAGAGAGATGTGCCAGACTCCTACTTCTTACGGGTATGTAGCTATTTAACAGCTTGCTCCTGGATTGTTAGGCCTAGAGGCATACAACAGTCAGTGACTATTACTGGACAGTAATTCAGGGGTAGTGAACAAATGTGCTTTGTCTGAATGTGCATTTGGTTCATAATAACATTGTATCTGCCACTCCAAACTCTTGTTTGAAGTGTAATAGTCAAGTAAGATGGTGTCAGCCCCGTAAGTTTCATTTACGTTGTCTCTTAGAGCAAAGAGAAGAAATACATGGAAAATGAAAACAAAAGCTATAGAAATGAGATAGTCTGATTTGCAAAAGATGAGCAAGAAAGAAAGTGTAGTGTTCTCATTAAAAATAAATGTGTCCTGCAACAAGTAGAAACATAGTCTGCTCTGGGATGTTGTTGCCAAGATGTGTGGCCACAATATGAAAAATGATTTGCTGTAAAAATCACATGGGGTTGCTCAAACCCATGAAAAGGTATTCATTTCAGGTTTGCTTTTTGTTATAATTTCAGTTTAATTTTTGTTTAAAATCATCTTTTCACTAATAATTTTTGAGATAGAACTGCCTATAGGATAAAATTTTAAATCGTGATTTTTTCATTCGGAACATAAAATACATTCCATCTTTCTTTAAAAACAAAATATTTTACTTTAAGTAAATGAAAGAAGTAGTCAAATAAATTGACCACTTTTCATTATAGGAATAGTGCTTAAGGTTAATTAACACTTAAACATTATTTTCCTGGAGCCATCCGTTGCTCCTAATTGATTTAAAAATTCATCGGTTTTAAAACATTTTTTCTCTATAGACAAAGCAAAAAAATATTGTGAAAACTTTCACTAAATAGCAGATGTTTTTCAGTAAAAAGAATCATGACACTCTGGCAAAAGTATAATTTTAATAGACTAATGAGCTTTCTGACCAGAGCCAAGTGAGCCTCATCTGATTTTTACAGTGATAAATTGACTATGTCAAAATTTGCAATCTAGTCTGGTGAAATATTTTACTATGAAAGTTTAATTCTCATTTCTTATTTATGAAAGCAGGGGTAGTGTCACACTACCTTATAATATGCTGGCCATTTGGTATGATTTATTTCAATGAGTGTCACTTGTTGATGTGTTTAGTGATTGTTGACCTATATTTAATTATAAAACTCTAAGTGGTGTGAAATGTAATAAGTCAGCTGCTGTAGTTAAGAAAACCAAAAAAACAAATCATGATCCACAGATCTATTCAGTTGTCTTTTCTTAGTTTTAATGATGTCACAGCTTTATATTTGACAGCTCTTGATTTGGGAGCAATGGAAGAATAACAGATTTCTTTACTGTTGTGGAAATCTACTTAGAATTCTACTACAAACCATATCTTGAAATGTAATAAAATTGTCTTTTATTACATGATTTGGGAATTCCAGACTGTCATTTTTTCAAGGTTTTGAGGAAAATTGTGGAATAAAGAATTCCTCTTTCATTCATTTATCAATCTTTTAGTCAATAAATACTTATGAAATTGATCATACATATATTTGGTGCTCAATGACAGGGTGCATGAAATGGATAGAGTCATTCCTCTTTTGGGGTTTACATTCTGGAAGGATTTAGATGTAGAACTTCCAAGGATGTGGTTTGTTCTTTGGGTCATTTTGAAAGGCAGAAGAGAAGGGCTAGAGTAGAGCATTGGTCTCAAGCATTTCTCTACAGAGATTGAAATAGGCTTTTCTGTTTTCTAATGTCAGAGTGTTTATCTCATGTAGATAATTTCTAAGAAATAGATTAAAATATTAAAAGTGTACATCTTTCAGATATGAAATTAGTTTGAGATCATTTTAGAAATAATAAACATCTTTATTTTTTTTTTTAAGATTTTATTTATTTATTCGACAGGATAGAGACAGCCAGCGAGAGAGGGAACACAAGCAGGGGGAGTGGGAGAGGAAGAAGCAGGCTCATAGCAGAGGAGCCTGATGTGGGGCCCGATTCCATAACGCCAGGATCACGCCCTGAGCCGAAGGCGGACGCCCAACCGCTGTGTCACCCAGGCGCCCCTAATAAACATCTTTAAAAACATAATTTTAAAATAGTGGTTTATAAGATTTCAAATTAGTCATAGCTCACAACACAATGACATATGAATAATAAAAAATTCATAATAATGAAGTTATTTATTATATGTACTGTTTCAAATAGCACCATGTCTTGGAGTTGTTGTTTTTTAAAGAATTGAGGGATTTTGTTGTTATTTCTTTTATACTGCACAGTAAAAGGCATGAACTCAGTACTGCTGTAGAAATTTGCTTTAGAATTTCTCTAGGAAGAGGCTGTTCAGGAGAATTATCCTTTGGTATTACCCCTTATATTTCTCAAAGCAATTCATAACTATTTTTCAAATAAGAATTTTAGTTGGCAGGTCAGCTTAGAACTAGGAGGGAGATTAATGACCCAAATGTTTTTAGACACAACAAAAAAAAATTTTTTAATACTTCTAACTCTTAAGTACTCTTTCTCTAAGAATCCCTTTTTATAAGGTGAAAACGAAGAAGCCAACAACATAAAAATCACTCCTTTTCCTGGCAGGCCCAGTGGTTAATATATGTGCATTTTCAGGTTTCTCAATTTGACAGGGGCAATCACCATTTAATTTCAAAATTCCATTTATCTTAGTGATAGCCTTAGAACTATTGAGCCTTCTTTTCCTGTCTGTGACAGCATCGCTCCCTCTCTGCTCTTCGCCACACGCTGGTTTGGGGATCCCTGCCCCACGACTGTGGCACATGACAGCACTGTGGTGCACATTCTGCACAGATAAGCATGACAGCCTTTTCACCTCAGCTTGCTGTGCACACACAGGGGAAAGCAAACAAGCAAGCATGATGTGTTCATCCTTAATCACATTCTGTTTCTCTCAGAGACATTTCAAGAAAATGACAGGCCAAGCTCAGAGTTCAGGTTATCAGCCTGAGACACACCAGGTGCAGGGCATCTCCATAGCCAATAAGGCTAAACTGTACCATTTAACTTTGACTTTTTTTATTTAATGTTAGAATTTTAATATATAGATCATGTATGGCTCTTCGTCCTTACTTTAAGGACTTAACTGTTTTAGTTATAAAAGTAATGTGTTTTTCTCATTGAAGCTTAAAAAAAACCAACCTAAGTGTATAGAATGCACAGTGAAGACCATCTTCAGCTCCATGGCACGCCACAGAAGTGGTCATGTTTCCTGTATTGAAGTAAAGATTCTTGGCTTTTTTCTGTGAGGAAAACAGCCTGGAAGGGTACAGCATTTTACCATCCTGTGTTATAATTAAGATTGTGTTTCAATAGCATACATGATAGTCATAGAGAGAGTCCCGAGCGCAGATCCCAACGCAGGGCTTGATCCCACCATCCTGAGATCATGACATGAGCCGAGACCTAGAGTCAGCCGCCCAACTGACTGCGCCACCCAAGCGCCCCAAAATTCCATTTCTTTTAGGTAAATTCCTAGGAATAGGATTGCTGGGCAGGATGGTAAATTGCATGTTTAATTTAATTTGCCAGACTGTTCTCCAACATATATATGTGCTAGTCAAACACATGCGTGTAAACCTGTTAAAGATATTAGTCTTAAAGGTAGTTGTGTTTTTCCTTTTCTGTGGTCTGTGAACCTACCAGTATCCCTAACATTTCACATGCCTTTGCTTATCTCACCCATTTTGAAATTGTTCAGTCAGCATTTTGAAGGTTTTGTTTTGTTTTTTAATAGAATTCAATGACCTGAATTGCACTAAAGGTAGTGTGGACTGGTCCTCCTGAGAATTGGAACACATTTTCTCATACATAAAACATTAAAAATGATTAAGTACCAGTGAAGTTTACAAATGTTTAACTTTTTAAAAGAAACTTTTGATTTTTAAATAATTACAGATGCACAGGAAGTTGTGAAGATGATCTCTTCTTGTGTGTCCTTCTTGCACTGGCCTTCTTTGTAATTACAGTACAGTATCAAAACCAGGGAATCGATATGTGTATATAGTTTTGTGTAGGTTTATCATGCTTATAGCTGTAACTTTATTACCAGGAAATGCAGTTCTCTGGAAATGGTTAAAAGGGAGATCAAACAAAAATATTAGTGGTGTATTGTATTGTGGCTTATAGCATATGTGAAAGTAAAAATAACTCTTGACACTTGATGTAAAACCATATAAAAATTATGCAAAAATTTGATCTTCCACTTCACCAGAGGACAAATGTGGATAGCACCTGAGCATATGACAAGATGCCTAATGTACGTATCCATTAGGTAAAGCAAGTAAAACCACAGTGTGATGCCACTACCTATCTGTGAAATGGTTAAAGTCAATATAACTGACAATACCAAGTGGTGATGCCAGTGTGTAGCAAGTAGAACTCTCTTACATTGCTGGTGGGAATGCAAAATGGTGCAGCCATGCTGGAAAAAAGGCTGGCAAATTAAGCTAAATATGCAATTTACCATGCTGCCCAGGAATCCCACTTCTAGGAATTTACCTAAAAGAAATGAAATTTTGGGGCGCTTGGGTGGCACGTCAGTTGGGCGGCCGACTCTAGGTTTCGGCTCATGTCATGATCTAAGGATGGTGGGATCAAGCTCTGTGTTGGGATCTGTGCTCAGCGCAGAGTCTGCTTGGGATTCTCTCTCCCTCTCCCTCTGCCCTCCTCCTCCCCACCTTCCCATGCTCACTCACTCGGTCTCTCAAAAATAAATAAATCTTTTAAAAAAAGGAAATGAAATTTTATGTTCACACATTTATAGTGGCTTTATTCATAATTACCAAAATCTGGAAACATCCTAATGGCTTTCAACTGGTGAACGAATTAATAAACCATGATAAATCCATACAATGTAACACCACTCAGCACTAAAAAGAAACAAACTACTGGTACCATCAACGTGGATGAATCTTAAATGCAGCATGCTAAGTGAAAGAAACCTGACTCAAAGACTCCATACTGTATAATTCCACTTATATTACATTCTGGCAAAAAAAAAAAAAAAAAAATCCAAAGCAAAACAAAACAACCCCCCACCACCCACACAACTATAAGGACAGAAAGCAGTGCAAAGACTGTACAGGGGTGGAGTGGTTGACTGCAGAAGGACCCAAGGGAATTTTTTGTTCTGGTAGAACTGTTGTATACCTTAATTGTGGTGGGTGTTTCATGACTGAATTATTTTGTCGAAATTTATAGAAGTGTACTCATGAAGGGTATATTTTACTGCAGTTAATTACATTGTAATTTAAAAGTTATGTGTAAAACTTTGCAAGACCCATGGTGGGTGTTGATGCCATGTGATTTCTGCCCAGTGTTCTGAATGTCAAAATGAAGAAATTCAATGAGCATGGGTAAAAGGTGGGAGTAACCATGACTTTTTTTAAGGTGGCCAAATACCTTGTCATCTAATTAATGATGTGCATGAATGGATGAATGAAATTCCCACTGTCCCTACCTACTGTCCAGAGATACCACAGCCAGGAATAAAAATTATGTATGAAACTTTATTTTTAATATTGCTAGATTGAAGGAGTGCCTGGTTGGCTCAGTTGGAAGAGCATGCAACTCTTGATCTTGGGCTTGTAAGCTCAAACCCCATGTAGGGTGTAGACATTACTTAAAAAATAAAATTAAAAAAAAATACGTGTACTAGATAGACTACAGAAGTGACTAACAAAACCAGTGATAACTCAGTGGTATAAGGAGAAGGAAAATGTGGTGAAGGAAAATAGGAGAGGAAATGAAGGAATGGAGAAGACAGTAGAAAGGGAAAGGTTTGGGGAAGTAAAAAGTAAAGTCCATGACTACTCGCTTCCTACCCCAGACTCAGTGTTTCCTCTCCTTCTTGACAACATTGGACTTTGTGGTTAGAACCTTCTACTCAGAAGGCTTTTTACATAGATTTCCCTCTATTCAGAAAGTTCTCGTCTCAGGTAGTTACTTCCGTAACTAAAATCCTACTGCCAAAGTCATTCCTAAGGTAAGTATTAATCTTAGTTTCCACAGCTTCATCAACATAATCATCTCATTGAGGAGTAAATGAAATCTTTGTTATGTTGGCACATTGGCTGGCAGTGAATTAAGTTTCAGTAACAAACCATCATGAAGTGATGGTGCTGACTCTTATCTAATACATGAGGAATCAGGTTTAAAGTGGTTATGTTATGTAGGTAGAAATCGAAGAGCTGTCCTAAACCTGACCTCCTGACCCAAATCCCATGCTCTGTGCTACTAGGATATATTCACCACTGAGTTAGTTATCTCCTTGATCTTTTCAAAGGCTTGAAACAAGCACTGATGTGCTGAAGTTAATTGTTGCCAGTATTTTCGATGAAAATGATCATCTCAGTTCACGTATATGACCTGGTTTTTGTTTTATTTTGTTTTGTTTTCCATTTCAGAGGACATTAAATGTGCAATAGTATAAAATGATATCTATGTTATATAAGTCCTTGGGAGAAATAGGTTGCAAGACAATTGAGAAAGTGTTCTTAAATTAAGTTTAAAAATATTCTTACATAGTGCTATTAGCCTTGCAGGGCCCGTCAAACTCCAGTTCATTCTTGCCTGGTGTCAGATCTGTTGGAAAGCTTTGACAAACAGTTGGTATGTCAGACAGCGAAAAGCCTCAGAGAGGTGCATAGACACACGTAAATCTATCATCTAAATAAACTCCACTAGTGGCAGGTGTCTCAGAACTCTAACTCACGGTGATGTGGACACATGGGTTTTGTTAACCAGAAACAGCATTTTAACACTGACAGCTTTTAAAAAGACAGTTCTGGACAGGGACTTGCTATCTGAAAAACTGCAAACTAATCCTGCCCTCAAATGAAAAGATTGTACTGGAGTTCACTTTATAGAGAAGAGAGGGATGTCGTTATTGGATTTATTTCCTAGCATCTGAATCTTTTACATATAGAAGCAGTTTTTATATAAGCTGTTCTTAGAACTGAACCAGAATGAAAACTTCGGTTATAGAAAGTTATGTGCAATTAAGATTTGACCACTTTGTTTTTATGCTTTGAAGCCCACATTATTTCCTTTATGTTGAAAACAATGCAGATACTTTTTTCTAAAATTTATTATGTTAGTCACCATACAGTAGATCCTTAGTTTTTGATGTAGGTTCCATTATTCATTGTTTGCATATAACACCCAGTGCTCCATGCCATACGTGCCCTCCTTAATACCCATCACCGGGCTAGCGCATCCTCCCACCCACCTCCCCTCTGAAGCCCTCAGTTTGTTTCCCAGAGTCCATAGTCTCTCATGGTTCATTCCCCCCCTTCTGTTTTCCGCCCACTTCATTCTTCCCTTCCTTCTCCTACCGATCTCCCTGCTATTTCTTATGTTCCATAAATGAGCGAAACCATATGATAATTGTCTTTTTCTGCTTGACTTATTTCACTGAGCATAATCTCCTCCAGTCCCCTCCATGTTGCTAAAAATGCAGATACTTTTAAAGCATTCCAGGTACTGTATTAAATTGAACACGAACATTTCATCTATCCACCCTTTGCAATCTTTATTATTTGTGAGTAACCCTAAAAGGCCAGATCCTTTTAGTTAGTAGTTTTGCTGAGTCTTTTGTGGCTGCTGTATAAGGCATTAGCCAGTGACCCTAGCTTTGACATGTGTACATAACCAGCATTGACATGTGACCATAACCTTGTTGCTTATGTCTGTTTTACATGGAAAGGTGTGTGTTCTATGGGTTTTCATGAATTTAAGGGTTTACAGAGGTCTTGGGACATCTGTAAATAGTGAGGAGATTATTTCCACCCTTGAAAATTAAGGTCTCCTTTCTTTGTATTTGTGAGGCAATGAACAGAATACCCCCTTTTCAAGCAAAAGAAGGGATATGAAACAATTTTCTTCCCAAGTGGACCCCAGAAGAAAGCACCCCAGTTGTGATGGTGGCCTGATAGGCAGTGAGGAGACTGCCAGTGAAACAGTTGTGCATTTGGGTATTTTCTCAGGGCCCCCCAAAACAGATCCCAGCGCTTACTACCTCTTTGGGTGTAATAAATTAGTTGTAATTCTTTCTGTTTATGCTGAGTTTTAAATGCCTTTTTTTTTTTTTAATTAACAAACCCATATCATCAATTTGAGCTTACTCCTCAGGAAGGACAAGCTAGCTGGTGGAGAAAAGAGAGACCCCTTCTCTTGGACGCTTTATTTAGTTATTTTTAAAGATTTTTATTTGGGGCTTAAATTAGATCTTGGGTGCTTTGATTTGTCTGGTTAGTATTCTTAAAACAAGTCAATCCTCACTTGTCCCCTGTCATGGAAAGGAATGGTAGCAGCATAGCTTGTGGGAAAAAACTGTTAGTTATGGCATGTGTACCCTGCACTGGGTACTTTGCCCAGTGCCATCACGTGTCTCACCCTTGTGGTCCTTGACATTTCTGTATCCATTCATTATTTCTCTTCCCCTTTTGCCAGGCCCTGTTGTAGGCATCCTACTGTAATGAAACAATAGTAAAAACAACAACACCCCCCCCCCCACCCGGAGTCCTTGCTTTCAGACTCTATGCTAGGCTTTATTCCAACCCATTTTTACTAGAAACAAATGATTTTAAGGAAATTGAGATATATGATAATTCTTTTATGATATACATGTAGGAAGTAGTGGAACTGGGATTAAATTCATCTGTATTATTCTAAAGCTCTTGCTGAGTGCACTAATATTCATTAATGTGTAGCACATTGGGCTTTTGAAGCTTATGATACACTGAATTTTTTAGGGTAGATTAAGAGTCTAGACACTGAAAACAAAAATAATGCTGAAGGCTCACTGTGGAAATGGCAGTTCAGTAGGAAGTGGGAAGTTGCATTGGCATGCACCCCATCTTGTTTAAGATCCTGTTTCTCATCCTAGATGGGAATAGCCAGTATAATCTCTGGGATGGGGACACAACAGCCTGAGCTCCTGCTTGAGTCAATCCGTGGATTTTTTCTAGGATAATATGTCACCTGTCATTTCCCCGTCGAATCTTAGGACTTTGTGTTCAGTTATTTTAAGTTTTGTTTATTGACCTACTATGTGGGTAAAGGTACTTCTTTTGGCTAGTGTAGTTTTCCATCCTGGAATCTCTCTTTCCTTTGGTAATTGAGTCCAACATGTGTCCCTATTACAGCCTCAAAAATAATGACTGGAATCAAAATCTTTCCAAGGTATAAGGAGTTAAATGATTTTGGTACATCCTGGGGTCACCTCCATTGCATGGAGGCATTTTAATAGGAATCTCAGAAGGAGAGCTGTTAACCCTACAGCATATGACATGCCCAGAGGCTTGGTTCCGGGGGAATGCACTTTGTGTCTCAGCCTGAATCCTGCCTTCCTGGGGCACATCAAAGCAACTGAACATATTTTGAGTTTGGTAAAACTATCACTCATTCATCAAAGTTCTGTCTGGGAAATATATGTTCTTGTTTTGTTTATGTGAGTATAGTTGACGCACAATGTTATATTAGTTTTGGATGTACAATATGCAGACTCAGCACCTCTATATATTATGCTGTGCTCACCATAGTGTAGCTACTATCTGTAACCATACAATGCTATTATAATATCACTGACTCTATTCCCTGTGCTGTGCCTTTTCCTCCTATCACTTATTCATTCCAGAACTGGTAGCCTGTATCTCCCACTCCTGTTCACCCATTTTGCCCCCTGCCCCGCAGTGAATCATCAGTTTGTTCTCTGTGTATGTAGATCTGATTGTCCTTTTTGTTTGTTTATTTATTTGTTTTGTTTTTTAGATTCCACAAGTAAGTGAAATCATAGTGTTTGATTTATTGATTTATTTCTGACTGATTTATTCTCTGACTGATTTATTTCACTTAGCATAATACTCTCTAAGTCTATCCATGTTACTACAAATGGCAAATCTCATTCTTTTTTTATAGCTGAGTAATATTCCACTGCATGTATGTACCACATCTTCTTTATCCATTCATCTACTGATGGGCACAGGTTGGTTATTGTAAATATTCCTGCATAAACATATGGGTGCATATATCTTTTCAAATTGGTGTTTTCATTTTCTTTGGGTGACTACGTACTAGGGGAATTTTGGGTCATAGGTATTTCTATGCTTTCCTCCTTTTTGGAGGAAATTCCATACTGTTTGCCACAGTGGCTTTGCCAATTTACATTTCCACCAATAGTGCACGAGAGTTCCTTTTTTCCCACATCCTTGTCAACACTTGTTATTTCTTGTCTTTCTGATTTTAGCCATTCTGACAGGGTGAAGTGATATCTCATTGTGGTTTTGATTTGCATTTTCCAGGTGATTAGTGATGTTGAGCATGTTTGCATGTGTTTTTTGGCCATCTGTATGTCTTTTTTGGAAAAATGTGTATTCAGGTCCTCTGCTCATTTTTTAATCGGATTGTTTGGTTTATTTTGGTGTTGACTTAGATACGTTCTTTACATATTTTGGATATTAACCCCTTATCAGATATATCATTTGCAAAAATCTTCTCTCATTCTGTAGGTTGCCTTTTTAGTTTTGTTGATGGTGTCCTTTGCTGTGCAAAATGTTTTTATTTTGAAGTAGTCCCAATAGTTTAGTTTTGCTTTTGTTTCCCTTGCCTGAGGAGACATATCTAGAAAAAGGTTGAGAGAGAGAGAACAGGAGCGGGGGCAGAGGGAGCAGAAAGAGAAGGGAGAAGTAGACTCCCCGCTGAGCAGGGAACCTGATGTGGGGCTCAATCCCAGGACCCTGAGATCATGACCTGAGCTGAAGGCAGACGCTTAACCAACTGAGCCACCCAGGCACCCTGTATGTTCAGTGACTTTTTAAAAAATAATTTTAGATATACTTTCATGTAATTTGCAGTTTTTCTATAAGAAACTTTGTGTTGCTTGTAAAATCAGAGGAAAAAAAAGTGAAGTATAAAATTGGAGAAAATATTATTTAAATGCTTTGGCCTTTTATATGATTTTTTGTCTAATGACCTCAGTAGGAGGGATATGGGACAAACTGTAGCTTAGAGAGTGTCTACCAGTTTCTTCCCTTTGTTTTCAGTACACTCTGAGTCATCTTTTTTTTTCCCCTTTCAATTCTAGACACGTTTTTTTTCTTAGTAATGTTCACAGTTCCATATTCATCTTCTTATTAATGGTTCCTTTCAACATGGAAGATTCCCTTTGATGTCTTTGGTAGTGATTTTCAGGGAATCCTTGTTTTATTTGCTAGCTAACACCAAGATCAATATTTTTTTATGATTTTCATTATTGTGTGTCATTTAAAAAGTATGTAGCTTAATTAAATTGAATATAAATTGCCTTCAGTGTTTTCTAGAGGTTCCATATTCCAAAAAATAACTCGAATTCAAAATGTACTGCAATTTCTATCTTTACTTACTGTGTTCTTAATATCCTGAAATTAGTCTATTCTTGTTTGTCAGACATAATTTGCATGTGTGTTAGGAGTCCCCAAACCCCACCCAAGTTCAGTAATTCCCTGGGAGGACTCATAAGACCCAGCACGTAGTTGTGCTCACAGCTGTGATTACAGTGAAAAGATACAAAGCAAAGTTAGCCACGTGGAAGGGTATTGGGGATAAGGTCTGGAGGAAACCAGGGGCAAGCTTGCAGAGTCCTCTCCCAGTGGAGCCACACAGCACCTCTTAAGGCCCCTGGAACCAGTTGTGATAATACATGTGAAATGTTGCCAACCAGAGAAGCTTGTTAGAGAATCAGTGCCCGCAGTTTTTACTGGGGACTGATCACATACGTGGCACCCTCTGCCTAGAATGTGCCCTGGAAGGAAGAAAGGATTAAGCACACTGTTTGTACTGTACAAGTGGTACAGGCACAACGAGTCATTCTTATCAGGGAGTGCGCAGAAGTCTCCTGGAATTCACATTGTCAGACAACTGCCAGGGGCCAACCTTCTAAGCAGGATTTTCAGTGAATAGCAGTTCCAGGCCTGCTCTGTGAGCTCCTTTCTACACAACATGCAATAAGAAGCTAGTAATACCCCTTTACACCAAAGGCAAAATTGAGTTTTCTAGAGTAAAGAATAGCCCTGCTATGTGCATTAATCTTTGTGGGAGTGACTTTGGACATCTGCCCTTTAGCTCATTTTTCACCTCTGTAAGGTGCACTGATACCTTGCACTTTAGAATTCTGTGATCCTGGGGGTGTCTGGCTGGCTCAGTGGGTTAAGCATCTGCCTTCGACTTAGGTCATGATCCCAAGCCTGTTGTGCTCTCGCTCTCTCGCTTTCTCTCTCCCTCTTTCTCTCTGTGTTTTTGTCAAATAAATAAATAAATATCAATCTTAAAAAAAAGAGAGAGAGAATGCTGTGGTCCTGTATGTTTTCTAATACTTTGTATGTCAGGGACTGAAACGAGTCCACGTGCCATAGGATTATATGAAGACTGTCCTAGAGGTCCAGTGCAGTGATAGTTCTGAGAGAATTAAATAGCAGACCCTCAACTGTTGTATGCACCTTCTCCTTATATTGATCTGTATGAGAATGAATGTTGGAAGGGGCTACTGGTTCTCCTTTCTCCGTTTTTGCTTTATAGAATAATTGCATTACTTTCAAGTAGATGAACAAAGGGCCATATCCTGAGTACAAGTCTTAAGAGAGCAAAACAAAGACAGATTAGGTAATAAATACTGAAGTGAACAGCACATTATTTCACCTAGGCCTTAATTTATTGAGAAGGTTGTGACCTTATCTACTAGCTGCCCATTTAAACCCATGGCCTTCTCTTCCTTGGTCCACAACTAGTCCACATCATCCAGCCTCCCTTGCAGGTAGGAGCTCAGCCAAAGATATGGGAGTAAAAGTGATGGATATCACTCCCAGATTTGGCTTCTAAATACCCCCACATGTTCTCTTCCTTACTGTTTTCTGGAATGGAGTTGACCCAGGTTGAGATCCCAGAACCGAAATGTTGAGATGGCAGCACTTTTGTCTCTGAATGACTGTGGAGGAATTCTGCCCCACTGAACTATTTGCCAGCCCAATACTGTTATGTGAGCCAGAAATGAATTTCTATTAGGTTTAAGGTATTATATAGTTGAGGCCTATATTTTACCCTATATACTCTTGATTATCTCGTAGAATTAGAATTTAAAAATGAGATGGGTAAGGGAATACATATTAATATATTTATTTTATTTTAAAAATGAATTCAGGCTTACTCTGAGAGAAAGTAAAACTGCTTTGGCAGATTGGTTTGGTAATGAGAATTGTCTTCGTCTGTTGGGTTATATATGTATATACATACATATTAGATACTTAACATAAATTGGGTTTAGTCTGCAGTCTCAAAAGTTTGACAAAAACATATTTAAAACACATATGTAATTATAACTTAGAATTCTATGCCAGAAAATAATATCCTTTCGGTTTTTTTAATCCTCAAATAAAAAAATAAAATATATAAGGTTTAGCTTTAACATATGCAGGGAGAGGTGTAGTTTTCCGAAAATAACTGTAAGCAAAATCATTTGAAGACTACTATAGAAAGATGACTTTTAAGTAGTTTAAACAAGTGTTTGTTGACCTGATTAATAAATAGGCAGTTAGTTACTCAGTTGTGTAAATGAGCTAAATGTCCAGGGTAAACCTAAAGCAAACGACAGAGACTAATGCTACAGCTTGAACAACTTCTGCTGTAATAAGTCTTCCAAATTACCCTCTTAAAATATTTGTAGATCTCATCAGGCAGGTGAATGGAAAGGTTGAGTAAGTGATCTTCCTGTGAGAAAAGTGTATGCGTAGTGGGATTACTTCACTTAGTGCTGCCAGTAAACCTGAAATTTTATTGTTCCTTCTCCTTTCCTGAATCTCTTTTATGTGCTTAAGAGACACATAGCTATCGGATGGGCCTCGGGACCTGGGCCAAATGTTTGTAGGGAAGAAATTGAAGAATAACTCGGTGACTAAAGTGCTAAGGGAAGGACTTAGTCTAACAGAATGCGATTTCCTAAATTTATGGTTTGGCAAGCCTGATGCCTAAAGGGTTTTAAATAACTTAAGGGAAGCATTCCTACTTGTGCCCCAACTTGTCTCACTCTAGCAGTGTGTGAAATATACTCACATAAGCTAATTTTTAAAATCTTCATTTGTTTATCTGGTTAAGAGATACATTTCCAAAAAAATTTACTTTTTAAAATAATTGCCAATATTATATACATAGCTTTTAGTTACACTTTTTTAAAAAATGCAATTATTAAACTCAGAAGGTTTTCTCTTAAGTTAGAGCCTTGTCAGTGGAAAATTAAAAACTAAAACCTCACTTAATATGCATGTTTTTGTTAACACACCAAACTCACTGCAAGCAAGGAACAATAGTGGGAAACCTGAGAATGTGTCCTCCATGCACATACGTAAAAGATCAGAGGAAATCATCAGTTCTCACAGGTGGTACTGCCCCAGTGACTGAAAGTATCTCCAGGAGTATGTTCCTGGCATTCATCCACTTTGAAGATGTTGGCAACCATAAATGCCAGAATCACACGTGACGTTTCTGTTGAAAAACACTGAACACACCCCATGGGCCCAGAGCCTGCAGGGGTAATGGGGAAATCTGGGAAATAGAATAACTGCTTTGCATGAGGAAATATGAAGACAGACCTCTTTGTATTGATGGAAGAAATCCTTTGAGTTTCCAGTGTCTGCAAAACAAGTGTCTAAAGCTCTGGAGATGAGTTCAGAGGAGTAATCTGTAGACAGTAGACCAGGTACTAATAAGGAATGGCTGGTGTTACTTCAGAAACTCAAGGGACAAGATGAATATTCCAAATTTCTTGCACTCCTTTAGAGATTGAATAAGGGCAGGAACTAAAGAGCTAATCACTGGCTAAAGGGACTTTTTAGGAAGGTATTTGGGTAGATGATGTTTAGACATCAGGTACCTTTCACTGGGCTTGGCCCTTCTCCCTATGAATGGCATCATGGTGGCTCTGAGAATGGAGTCAACAAAGAAATACTCCAGAGACTTGCTTCTCTGGAAATTCTGTCCGTCCTCCAGGGCAGAGACTGTAACCTGTATGTCTTTGCATCACTAGAACCTCAGGTGGGGCGTGAGTGCATACCCTGAAAAAGTTTAAACGATGAATGAATGGGACAGTTAGATTTCCCTCCAACCTTGCCCACTAGGATGGCACAGAGGAACTCAGACTAACACTCCATTAGGAATAGTGTGTGCTCACCTGTGTTCCATTTCAGGATCCCTAGCAGGTAAGATTCAGGAGGAGTTAGGAGAAGACCCAGTCAGGATTGTCTGTGATCAAGGTAAGACACTAGGGGCAAAGGCATCCCATTTACAGTGACTCCATAAATGCTCACTGGATCTTTCAGACCCTTGTCGTTTGGGTCCTCCCTGAGGTTGATGATGGAAGGGATAGTGCTTCTCTTGTATCCATTTGCAGAGGCAGAGCTTTGACTGCTTCCTGCCTGTGAGCCCCAGCATGCCTCCAGAGGACTGAAGGCAGTCCTTTTCCTGTGAGAGTCTGCTTTGTTCCTGTAACCAGTATTGTCTGCTGACTTGACTTTCCATCTTGAGACTAGTGGGTTGTCACTGCTCCAGATCTCACACTGCTTCAGAGCCACTTCTTGAGGGCAGGAAGATCTATAGGGAATAAAAAATGAAAGGGCTTTTTAAAAATTTTTTTTATTATATTGTGTTAGTCACCATACAGTACATCCCTGGTTTCTGATGTAAAGTTCGATGATTCATTAGTTGCGTATAACACCCAGTGTACCACGCAATACGTGCCCTCCTTACTACCCATCACCAGTCTATCCCATTCCCCCACCCCCTCCCCTCTGAAGTCCTCAGTTTGTTTCTCAGAGTCCATAGTCTCTCATGCTTCATTCCCCCTTCTGATTACCCCCCCTTCTTTATCCTTTTCTAACGCTACCGATCTTCCTAGTTCTTATGTTCCATAGATGAGAGAAACCATATGATAATTGTCTTTCTCTGCTTGACTCATTTCACTTAGCATTATCTCCTCCAGTGCCGTCCATGTTGCAGCAAATGTTGAGAACTTGTTCTTTCTGATAGCTGAGTAATATTCCATTGTATATATGGACCACAACTTCTTAATCCAGTCACCTGTTGAAGGGCATCTCGGTTCCTTCCACGATTTAGCTATTGTGGACAATGCTGCTATGAACATTGGGGTGCATATGGCCCTTCTCTTCACTACGTCTGTATCTTTGGGGTAAACACCCAGTAGTGCAATGGCTGGGTCATAGGGTAGCTACATTTTTAACTTTTTTTTTTTTTTAAGATTTTATTTCTTTTTTCGACAGAGATAGACACAGCCAGCGATAGAGGGAACACAAACAGGGGGAGTGGGAGAGGAAGAAGCAGGCTCATAGCGGAGGAGCCTGATGTGGGGCTCGATCCCATAACGCCAGGATCATGCCCTGAGCTGAAGGCAGACGCTTAACCGCTGTGCCACCCAGGCACCCCCTCAATTTTTAACTTTTTAAGGGACCTCCACACTGTTTTCCAGAGTGGCTGTACCAACTTGCATTCCCACCAACAATGTAGGAGGGATCCCCTTTCTCCACATCCTCTCCAGCAATTGTGTTTCTGGCCTTGTCAATTTTTGCCATTCTAACTGGCATAAGGTGGTATCTTAGTGTGGTTTTGATTTGAATTCCCCTGATGGCTAAATTTTGAACATTTTTTCATGTGTCTATTAGCCATTTGTATGTCTTCATTGGAAAAGTGTCTGTTCATATCTTCTGCCCATTTTATGATTTGTTTATTTGTTTCTCA